>NC_062280.1:117340986-117645340 GCF_902655055.1 Lutra lutra | reverse complement strand
ACTTTTACCTCTCTTAAATCCTATTCACCACTACTTTCCCCTCATAAAACCCCTATTAATCTAGCCGTTATAATTCTATTATTATTACATTCTATTATTCTAGCAACTACTTCCTCAATGTGCCATGCTCAGTTCTGTCTCTCTGTGTTTACTTGTGCATTCCATTTCCCTGGTCAGGAGAAATTTTCCATCTTTTCTTACCATCTCTGAATTCCTATCACACTTACTCTTTTTTTTTAAAACTTAATTTTACTTTTTCAGTGTTCCAAGATTCATTGTTTATGCATCACACCCAGTGCTCCATGCAATACGTGCCCTCCTTAATACCCACCACCAAGCTCATCTATCCCACTACCCCCCCCCTCCAAAACCCTGTTTTGTTTCTCAGAGTCCACAGTCTGTCATGGTTTGTCTCCCCCTCCAATTTCCCCCAATTCACTTTTCCTTTCCTTCTCCTAATGTCCTCCGTGTTATTCCTTATGCTCCACAAGTAAGTGAAACCATATAACTAACTCTCTCTGCTTATTTCAATCAGCATAATGTCCTCCAGTTCCGTCCATGCTGATACAAAAGTTGGGTATTCATCCTTTCTTATGGAGGCATAATATTCCATTGTATATACGGACCACATCTTTATCCATTTGTCTGTTGAAGGGAATCTTGGCTGTTTCCAAACACTTACTCTTTTTATCACTTGGCTCTCGGCATGTTTCTTTGTAGTGTGTAATTTTTAGGTTTTTGTCCTGTATCTAGTTGTTTCACTAACTAGATAAGTTCTTTTGAGGGCAGGAATTACCTGCATCTAACACAGTTGTACATACACAGTAACATCCTGAAAACTACTACATGTGCTTATAAGCAATTCCAGTTCTTTGATGCTGCTCCCTGTTGCTGACAAAGAATCTTTCAGATTACTGACTTTAGTATTTATGGAAGTTCTCAGGAACTTGCTCAAAATTAGGTTTATTTAAAACAAGCCTAGAAACCCAACTGGTAACTTTTCCTTATTAATGAATAAATTATATTCACACAGGAACATGGCTCATCATAAAAATATCCCTCAAATTATGTTACTGATAACACTTTATAGCAAATAATTTAAATCCACAATATATGCTGTAAATATACATTACCATAATGTGAATTTCCACCTCTCTCTTTGAAAGCAGTTCCTGAAGGAGTTCTATTGCATCTGGTTGCCACACATTCCCAACCTATTTGGGATTAATAAACTCAGATTCTTTCACACTTTCAAAAAATAGGACAGAGCAGAAGGCAGATAAAGGAATACAAAAGTAGCCATACCCAGGTTAACAGTAGATAATAGTATAAAATATACAAATAGTTTTAAGAGAATATCATGGGTATATGATAAAAATGATCTGAAGAAACTAATAATTTGCCTGGGGTTCCACAATAGTTTTCTCTTGAAGCATTTAATGCTTTAAAATTATAAACCTACATTAAAAACAAAGCATTCACAAAACTTTTTTTTAAAACACCAATATGTCAACATGGTTCTTTCCTAATGCCTATGATATGTATTTACTAAGGAGCAGGGATTGTTGTGTTTTTATGTTAAGAGGTTTACATGGCAAAGAATTGGGGCCTCCTGCCAGAAGCCACTGAGGAGCCTCAACCTGCCAATGCCACGTGAAAGCTATCTGGAGGTGGCTCCTCTATTCCAGTGAACCCTTAGATGCCTGAACCTCTAGTGGATATTCATTGCAGCATCACTAGGGATCCTGAGCCACAGAAATTTTATGAGGGAAGGTAAGTTTATTGTTAATTTAGTCCACTAAGTTTTAGCTCAATTTGTTATGAAACAAGAGAGAATTGAAATGCCATTCCTTTATCTGATCCAGCTTCCAATCTGTTACGATTTTATTTGATGAAGAAATAGCTATATTTTAACAATCTTACACTTTCCCATCTATGAAGATATTAGGTTTCCTCACTTATTATATGATTTTTTATATCCTTCAGTATGATTTTGTAGTGCTCTTCATAAAGGCTTTAGTTGTCTTATTAAACTTATTTCTAAGTATTTTATTATTTTTGCTGCAACTGAAAGGGATATCATCTTACATTCTAATTTCTAGAAAATTACTGTTAATAAAAAAGACAGTATTTAAGATTAATCATCCCACAAATTACAATTTACTCACAGGTTTGGTATTATAGAGATGACATGGAATACAAAACTGGGGTGTATCAGGATATAGTAAAATAGGGTAAAGATGACATTGTGGAATTTTCTCGGTAAATCCATGATCCAAATATTGTACCTGAAACAGGATAAATAAAATTTATAATTTAAATTTACTATTAAAAACTAGGGGCCAGAAGGGCCTGAAATACCACACATTCTAGAAAAATATCTAAATCTGGATTTGAATAATCTCCAGCAAAAAAGCCCCAAGAACTCCCTCATCCCATAATGTATGTATTAAATTTCATTGTCAGAAGTTTCTTTATGCATAAACCGAAGTTTTTTTTTTAAAGAGAGTCTTATTAGATTTATACATTCCTTAAGAATTTCTTTTTGAAGAAAATTTAATTTTGTTTCTCCAAGTATTTTAGAAGCACTGATTTACACTTAATAAAGGAATAAATTGGTTTGTTTTCTTGTTGAATTTTAAGAGTTTTTTGTACACTTTGGATAATAGTCCTTTACCAAATGTATCTTTTGCAAATATTTTCCTGCAGTGTGTGGCTTGTCTTCTCATTCTTTTGATGCTGGCTGTAACAGAGGGGAAGTTTTTAATTTAAATGAAGTCCAGCTTATCTCTTATTTATTTTGTGGGACATGTCTTTGGTGCTATATATAAAAAGTCATTACCATACCCAAGGTCACTGAGGGTTTCTCTGCTATCTTCTAGGAGTTTTATAGTTTCGTGTTTTACATTTAGGTGTGTAATCCATTTTGAGTTCATTTTTGTGAAGGGTGTAAGAGTGTAAAAGTCTAGATCCATGTGGATGTCCACTTGTTCCACCAGCATTTGTTGATAAGACCATCTTTGCTTAGCTGTATTGCCTTTACTTCTTTGTCAAAGATGAGTTGACTACATTTACACGGGTCTATTTCCAGGCTCTCTATTCCATTCCATTGATCTATTTGTTGTTTTGCTAATACCACATTGTCTCCATTACTATAATTTTATAGTAAGTCTTGCAGTCAGGTGGCATCAGTCCTCTGACTTTTTGTTATTTTCCTTTAATATTTTGTTGACTCTTCTGGGTCTTTTGTCCCTCCATATAAACTTTAAAATCAATTTGTTAATATCCACAAAATAACCTGCTGTGATTCTGATTGGGATTGCATTGAATCTATAAATCATGTTGAGAAGAACTGACATTTTGACAACAGTGAGTCTTCCAATTCATGAACATGGAATATCCCTCTGCTCATTTTGATTTTATTCATCAGAGTTTTGTAGTTTTCCTCATACAGATTTTCTACATATTCTGTTACAGTTATACATAAGTATTTTGTTTTTTGGATTGCTAATGTAAATAGTGTTGTAGTAATTTCAGTTTCTACGTGTTCACTGCTGATCTACAGTAAATTGATACTTTTGTATGTTAACCTTATATCCTGCAACCTTACTATAATTGCTTATAGTTCAGGAATTTTGATTTTTTTTGCCTTTTTTAGATAAACATGTCATCTGTGAACCAAGTTTTATTTCTCCCTTCCCAATCTGTTTATCTTTTATTTTCTTTTATCTTCTTCCATTACCTAGTACTCCTTGTATGATGTTGAAAAGGAGTTGTAAGAGGGAAACATTCTTGTTTTGCTCCTGACCTTAGTGGGAAAGTCTTGAGGTTCTCACCATTAAGTATGATGTGAGCTATAGGTCTTTCGTTGTTAGTTTTTATCAAGAAGGAAGTTCCCCTCTGCGCCTATTACAGTTGTGTGTGGATTTTTTTCTGGTTGTTTGTTTTTTAGCATCGGTGGGTATTGGATCTTCTCAAACGCTGGTACATCTAAGATATGATCATATGATTTTTCTTTTTTAGCCTGTTAATGTGTAGATTACATTAACTGATTTTCAAATGTTGAGTCAGCCTTGAATACCTGGGATAACTTCCATCTGGTCATGACATATATATAATTATTTTTATATATTATGGATTTGATTTACTAATTTTTTGTTGAGGATTTTTGCATGTATATTCCTGAGACACTGGTGTGTAACCTTCTTTTCTTATAATGTCATTGCCTGGTTTTGGTATTACAGTAATGCTGGCCTCATAGAATGAATTAGGAAGTCTTTCCTAGTCTTCTATCCCCTGAAAGAGATTGTAAAGAAGATGTAAAATATCTTCCCTAAATATTTGGTTGAATTCACCAATGAACCCATGTGGGCCATGTGTTCTTGTTTTAGAAGATTATTAATTACTGACTCAATTTATCAGATATAGGCCTATTCAGATTTTCTATTTCTTCTTGTGTGAGTTTTGGCAGATTGTATCATTTAAGGAATTTGTCCTGTTCATCTAGGTTATCAAATCTGTAGGCACAGAGCTATTCATAGTATTCCTTAGTTTGTTGATATCTCCTTTCATTTCTGATATTAGTAATTTGTGTCCCCTTTTTTCTTAGCCTGGCTGGAAGCTTATTCATCTTTTCAATGAAATGACTTTCAATCTCATAGCTTTTATTTTTTGATTTCCTGTTTTCAATTTTATTGATTCCTGCTCAAGTTATTTTTTTTCCAGTTTACTATGGATTTAATCTTTCTAAGGTGGAAACTTGGAAAATTGATTTTCCTTTTTTACTGTATTATGTAAGTCACCATACATCATTAGTTTTGGATGTACTGTTCCAAGATTCATTGTTTACATATAAAACCGAGTGTTCCACGCAATGCATGTGTTCTTTAATATCTCCCACCAGGCTTATCCATTCCCCACCTCCCTCCCCTCAGTTTGTTTCTCGGAGTCCACAGTCTCTCATAGTTCATCTCCCCCTCCGATATCCCCCAATTCACTTTTCCTTTCCTTCTCCTAATGTCTTCCATGTTATTCCTTATGTCCCACAAGTGAAACCATATGATAATTGACTTTCTCTGCTTGAGTTATTTCACTTAGCATAATCTCCTCCAGTCCCATCCATGTTGATGCAAAAGCTGGGTAGTCATCCTTTCTGATGGCTGAGTAATATTCCATTATATATATAGACCACATCTTCTTTATCCATTTGTCTGTTGAAGGGCATCTTGGCTCTTTCCATAGTTTAGCTATTGTGGACACTGCTGCTACGAATATTATTGGGGGTACCTATGGCCCTTCTCTTTACTACATCTGTATCTTTGGGGTAAATACCCAGTAGTGCAATTGCAGGGTTATAGGGTAGCTCTATTTTTAATTTTTTAAGGAATCTCCATACTGTTTTCTAAAGTGGCTGCACCAACTCGCATTCCCACCAACTGTGTAAGAGGGTTCCCCTTTCTCCACATCCTCTCCAACATTTTTGTTTCTTGCTTTGTTAATTTTTGCCATTCTAACTGGTGTAAGGTGGTATCTCAATGTGGTGTTTTTTTTTTTTAAGATTTTATTTATTTATTTGACAGAGATCACAAGTAGGCAGAGAGACAGGAAGAGAGGGGGGAAGCAGACTCCCTGCTCAGCAGAGAGCCCAATGTGGGGTTCGATCCCAGGACCCTGCGATCATGACCTGAGCTGAAGGCAGAGGCTTTAACCCACTGAGCCACCCAGGCGCCCCTCTCAATGTGGTTTTGATTTGAATTTCCCTGATAGCTAATTATGATGAACAATTTTCAAGTGTCTGCTAGCCATTTGTATGTCTTCCCTGGAGAAGTTATCTGTTCATATCTTCTGCCCATTTTTTGACTTATCTGTTTTTTGGGTGTTGAGTTTGAGTTCTTTATGTATCTTGGATATCAGCCCTTTGTAGTGTCATTTGCAAATATCTTCTCCCATTCCTTGTGTTGCCTCTTTGTTTTGTTGACTGTTTCCTTTGCTGTGCAGAAGCTTATCTGGATGAAGTCCCAAAAGTTCATTTTCACTTGTTTCCCTTGCCTTTGGAGATGTATCTTGAAAGAAGTTGCTGTGGCTGATGTTGAAGTAGTTATTGCTTATATTCTCCTCTAGGATTTTGTTTTTAAGATTTTATTTATTTGACAAACAGAGATCACAAGTAGGCAGAGAGGCAGGCAGACAGAGAGAGAGAGGAGGAGGAGGCAGGCTCCCTGCTGAGCAGAGAGCCCTATGCAGGGCTCGTTCCCAGGACCCTGAGATCATGACCTGAGCAGAAGGCAGAGGTTTTAACTTACTGAGCCACCCAGGCGCCCCTCCTCCTCTAGGATTTTGATGGATTCTTATCTCATATTGAGGTCTTTCATCCATTTTGAGTTTATCTTTGTGTATGGTGTAAGAGAATGGTTGAGTTTCATTCTTCTGTACATAGCTGTCCAATTTTTCCAGCACCATTTATTGAAGAGACTGTCTTTTTTCTACTGGGTATTTTTTCCTGCTTTGTCGAGGATTATTTGACCACAGAATTGAGAGTCCATATCTGAGCTCTCTACTCTGTTCCACTGGTCTATGTGTCTGTTTTTGCGCCAGTACCATGCTGTCTTTGGGATCACAGCTTTGTAATAAAGCTTAAAGTCAGGCAACGTGATGCCCCCAGCTCTTTCTTTTTCAGTATTTCCTTGGTGATTCAGGGTCTTTTTTCTGATTCCACACAAATTTTAGGATTGTTTGTTCCAGCAATTTGAAAAACACTGATGGTATTTTGATCAGGATGGCACTGAAAATATAGATTGCTCTGGATTTTAATCTTTGTTCTTTTCTAATCTATTCATTCAATGCTATGAATTTTCCTCTACTCACTGGTTTCAGTGCATCTCATAAATTTTGACATTTCACTTGAGGTGGGGAAGGGCAGAGAGAGAATATTAAGCAGGTTCCATACTGAGTGCAGAGCCTGATGCAGAGCTCGATCTCATGACCCTGAGATCATGACCTGAGCTGAAATCAAGAGTTGGACACTTAACTGTCTGAGCAACCCAGGTGCCCCTCATAAATTTGATAAGTGTTTTCATTTTCATTTAGTTCAAAATATCTCTAAATTTCTCTTGAAATGTCCTCCTTGACCCATGTGTTATTTAGAAATTCGTTGTTAAATCTCTATGTATTTTGGGATTTTCCAGTTATCCTTCTGTTATTGATTTCCTGTTTAATTCCATTCTGGTCTGAGAGCAGACACTGTTTGATTTCTACCCTTTTAAACTTAAGGTTTGTTTTATGGATCAGAATGTGGTATATCTTGGTAAATGTTCAACATGAGCTTGAGAAGAATGTGTATTCTGCTGTTGTTTGATGAATTAGTCCAGGGATGCCAATTACATTCAGTCGATTGATGGTGTTTTTTAGTTCAACTACGTCCCTGCTGATTTTCTGCTTTTTGGACCTATTTCTGATAGAGGAGTGTTGAAGTCCACAACTATGATAGTAGGTACATCTATTTTTCTTTGTAATTCTATCAGTTTTTGCCTGATGTAGGTTCACTCTCTGTTGTTAGGCACATACACATTAAGGATTATAATGTCTTCTTGGAGAACTGACCCCTTTGTCATTATGTAACGCCCTTCCTTATCCCTGATAATTTTCCTGCTGAAATCTACTCTGCAATTATTATAACTACTCCTGCATTCTTTTGATTAGTGTTGACATAGAATATTTTTCTCTACTTATTTTTAATTGATATGTGTCTTATACTTAAAGTGAGTTTCTTATGGACAACATATAGTAATTTGGTGCATTTAAACTACTGATCTTCAAAGTGATTACTGATATGGCTGGATTAATATCCAGCGTATTTGTTACTGTTTTCTATTTGTTGCTTTTGTTTTCCACCATCCTTCTGTTTCTTGTGGTTTAAACTGAGCATTTTATATGATTGCATTTTCTGTGTTTGCTTAAAAAGTGTATCAATTATAGTTGTTAAAAAGCATTAAATCAAAAACTAATGATGCATTATATGATTGCTAACTGAACTTACATTTATAAAAAAGAAAGTTGCCTTCCCCCCTTTTTTCCACAAGGGGGGAAAAAGCATTTATAGTGGTTTCCATTCAGTTTGCTATTATAATGAATTATTATTATTATTATTAAACATTTTCATGAACCCAAGGATACTTTCAAATAACATTATGTCATTTTATAGGTATTATGAGTACCATATAATAATAATCCTAATTACTCTCTTCCATTCATTGTACCATTGTCATTGATTATACTTATATTTAAGCATGCATATATTTATGCATATGGTATATGTATATGGTATATACATATGTAGTTGAATACATTGCTCCTATTACTTTGAACTATTATGCTACATCAATTAAGAATAAGAAAACTACAAGTTTTATTATTTACATATATTTTAGAGAGAAAGCACAAGCAGAGAAGAGTAAAGGGAGGTGGAGAGAGAAAATCTTAAGTACGCTGTGCACTTAGTATGGAGCCTGATGTGAAGCTCAATATCATGACTCTGAGATCATGACCTGAGCTGAAATTTAAAATCAGACACTTAACTGACTGAGCCACCCAGGCACCCCACTACAAGTTTTATTTTATCTTCACTATTCCTTCTTCAGTTCTCTTTATGTAGATCTGAGTTTCTGACCTTTATTATTTTCTTTTTAAAGAATTTTTAAAAATATTTCTTGCAAGGCAGGTCTACTACAAGCTCAATTTTTGTTTCTCATTCAGTTTGAAGGGTAACTTCATAGGGTACAGAATTCTAGGTTGGTGGGGTGTTTTTCTCAAGATTTTAAATATTTTAATCCACTTTCTTCTTTATATGGTTTCTGAGGAGAAGTTGGATGTAATTCTTATCTTTGTTCCTCTATAGGTGAGGTGCTTTTTTCCCCTCTGGTTTATTTCAGGAGTTTTTTTCCTTTAACTTTGATTTTCTATAGTTTGAAATGATATGCCCAGGTGTATTTTTTTGTTTGTTTTGTTTTTGTTATTGCATTTATCTTAGTTGGTATTCTTTTAGCTCCTGGATCTGTGGTTGAGTGACATTAATTTGGGGGAAATTCTCAGTCATAATTGTTTCAAATACTTCTTTATTCCTTTACTTTATTCTCCCACAGTCCTTGGGTATTTGGTTCTGTTTTCTTCACTTTTCAATTTTAGAGATCTCTATTGATATATATATCATCTGTGTCTAGCCCATTAAATGCATTCTTCATTTTTCTTTATATAATTTCGATCTCTACTTTTTTTTTCAAGTATTTTTATCTCTCTGCTTACACTGTGCATTGCTCTTGCACATCCTATTATATCCATGAGAGGCCTTAGCATATTAATCATAGATGTTTTAAATTCTTATTCTAATAATCCCATCATCCCTGTCAGGTCTTGTTCTGATATGTCTCTGTCTATTCCAGTCGTCTTTTTTTGCCTTTTTAGTATGCCTTGTGATTTTTTCCTTTTTTAAAACTTAAAATTTATTTGGGTTTAATTGATATATAACATTATATTAGTTTCAGGGACACAGCACAATGACTTGATTTTTATATACACTGTGAGATGATCACCACAATAAATATAGTTAATATCCACTGCCTTACATAAATATTTTTTATTTTTTTATAAACATATAATGTATTATTAGCCCCAGGGGTACAGGTCTGTGAATCGCCAGGTTTACACACTTCACAGCACTCACCATAGCACATACCCTCCCCAATGTCCAGAACACCACCCACCTCTTCCGACCCCCCTCCCCCCTGCCCCCCTCAGTTTGTTTTGTGACATTAAGAGTCTCTTATGGTTTGTCTTCCTGATGATCCCATCTGGTTTCATTTATTCTTTTCCTACCCCCCAAACCCCTCACGTTGCATCTCCACTTCCTCATATCAGGGAGGTCATATGATAGTTGTCTTTTTCCAATTGACTTATTTCGCTAAGCATAATACCCTCTAGTTCCATCCACATCGTTGCAAATGGCAAGATTCATTTCTTTTGACGGCTGCATAGTATTCCATTGTGTATATATACCACATCTTCTTTATCCATTCATCTGTTGATGGACATCTAGGTTCTTTCCATAGTTTGGCTACTGTGGACATTGCTGCCCTAAACATTCGGGTGCATGTTCCCCTTCAGGTCACTGCATTTGTATCTGTAGGGTAAATACCCAGTGGTGTGATTGGCGGGTCATAGGGCAGCTCTATTTTCAACTTTTTGAGGAACCTCCATGCTGTCTTACAGAGTGGTTGCACCAGCTTGCATTCCTACCAACAGTGTAGGAGGGTTCACCTTTCTCCTCATCCTCGCCAGCATCTGTCATTTCCTGACTTGTTAATTTTAGCCATTCTGACTGGTGTGAGGTGGTATCTCATTGTGGTTTTGACTTGTATTTCCCTGATGCCGAGTGACATGGAGCACTTTTTCATGTGTCTGTTGGCCATCTGGATGTCTTCTTTGCAGAAATGTCTGTTCATGTCCTCTGCTCATCTCTCAATTGGATTATTTGTTCTTTGGGTGTTGAGTTTGGTAAGCTCTTCATAGATTTTGGACACTAGCCCTTTATGTGATATGTCATTTGAAATATCTTCTCTCATTCTGTCAGTTGTCTTTTGGTTTTGTTAACTGTCTCCTTGCTGCGCAAAAGCTTTTGATCTTGATAAAATCCCAATAGTTCATTTTTGCCCTTTCTTCCCTTGCCTTTGGCAATCTTCCTAGGAAGAAGTTGCTGAGGCTAAGGTCGAAGAGGTTACTGCCTGTGTTCTCCTCAAGGATTTTGATGGATTCCTTTCTCACATTGAGGTCCTTCATCCATTTTGAGTCTATTTTCATGTGTGGTGCAAGGAAATTACATAATATTTTTGTGTGTGATGAAAACTTTAGGATTTATTCTTAGCAACTTTCAAATATACATCATTAACTATGGGCACTATGCTGTACATTATATCCCCATGATTTATTTTATAGCTTGAAGTTTATACTTGTTGATCCCTTCACCCATTTTGCATGTCCCCAGCTCTCCACCTCTGGCAACCATCGATCTGTTCTCTGTATCCTTGAACTTATTTTTTTATATTGATGATATTTTTTTATATTCCACAAATAAGTGATATCTTATGGTATTTGTCTTTCTCGGACTTATTTCACTTAGTATAATGACCTCAAGGTCCATTCATGTTGTAGTGAACAGCAAGATTTCCTTTTTTTAATGACTGAATAATCTCCCACTTCATGTATGTATATATATGTGTATGTATACATATCCCATTTTCCTTATCCATTCATCCATCAATAGACACTTAGGTCCTTTCAATATCTTCGCTATTGTAAATAATGCTGCAATGAACATAAGGATGCATATATCTCTTTTATTTAGTGTTTTCATTTCCTTCAGATAAATACCCAGAAGTAGAATTTCTGGATATGATAGTTCTATTTTAATTTTTTGAGGAAACTCCATAGTGCTTTCCATAGTGGCTGTACAAATTTACATTCTCAACAACAGTGCACAAGAGTTCCCTTTTCTCCACATTCTCACCAACACTTATTTCTTACCTTTTTGATAAGTCACTCTAACAGGTGTGAGGTGATATTGTGGTTTTGGTTTGCATTTCCCTAAGGATTAATGGTTTTGAGCACATCTTCATGCATGTGCTGGTCATCTGTATATCTTCTTTGGGAAAATGTCTATTCAGATTTTTAAATCAGATTTTTTGCTATTGCTTTGTATGGATTCTTTATATATTTTGAATATTGGTACCTTATCAGGTATACGATTTGTAAATATCTTCTCTCATTTGGTAATTTGCCTTTTCATTTTATTGATGATTTCCTTTGCTGTGAAGACTCTTTTGAGTTTGATGTAGTCCTAGTTGTATATTTTTGCTTTGGCTACCTTTCTTTTTGGTGTGTACAAAAAATCACCAAGACCCATGTCAAAGACTTATTGCTTGTGTTTTCTTCCAGGAGTTTTATGTTTTCAGGTCTTACATTCAAATCGTTGATCCATTTTGAATTAAGTTTTGTATATGGTGTAAGATAGAATCCAGTTTCATTCTTTTGCATGTGGCTGCCCAGTTTTTCCAACACCATTTATTGAAGAGACTCTCTTTTCCCCAGTATATATTCTTGGCTCCTCTGTCATAAATTAACTGACCATATATGCATAGGTTTATTTCCCGGCTTTCTATTCTGTTCCACTGATCTACATGTCTATTTTTATGCCAATACCATAATGTTTTGTCTGTAATTTATTTTTCTTGATAGTTGGATATGATGTACTATGTAAAAGAAACTGCTATAAACAGGCCTTTAGTAATGTGGTAGTAAAGTGTGAAGGGAGGAGAAGTGTTTTGAAGCCCTATGATTAGGTCTTAGTCTTTTAGTGACAGTATGACTCTAGATTGTAAATTTCACAAGTGTTCATAAGTTTTGTTCTACTCCTTTAGGTATATGAGGATGGATAAAGTGAGCTCGAGTTGGGTATTTCCTTTTTTCCATGTGGAAGGCCAGAGTTGACTGGAATTGAGTACTTTCTTTTCTCCTAGGTCAGTTAGGTGGTAATCTATCTGGTTAGGCCCTGATTAACTAGTTTTCCTGAAAGCAGGCCTTATTACAAAAAGACAGAATGCTCTGGCATATTTTAAAAGCTCCTGATGACAGAAGTATGAGGGGATTTTTTTCTTTATATTTATTGTGAGAATCAGTTTGAGTACCTGAAGATAAATGACACAGAATTGTGGAGGGCCTTCTTAGGACTGGGATTCTCTGAAGTTTTTAACTTTCAGAGCTGTTCACACTGAGTCTCCAGCAAAACGTAATTCCAGTTCCAGTTTTGAGTTTCTGCTCTTAAAAGCTGTGACTCCCTATGTTTGCCTGACTCTAATCTTTGGAGCAGTGGTTTACCTTGTATACTTCCTCTGTTATAAATTTAAGAAGAGTTGTTGATTTTTCAGTTTGTTGAGCTTTTTACTTGTTAGAATGATGTGGCAACTTCCAAGCTCCTTACAAATGCAACCAGAACCCAGAATGCCAGTCTTTGAAATGCTTTATTTATGATAATTCAACTTCTAAATTTAGTAATAAGGAATATCAATAAGTTATTTCTTTTGCCCCAATGTAATGAAATTAACCTATCACTATATAATTGGGTTGGTTTGGCAATCAACATTTAAAAAAATGAAACAAAGTAAAGGTATCTGAAGTACATCACAGGTAGTTAGGGTGAATACATTTTAAGGCAATATATTTTTTAAGATTTTATTTTTAAGTAATCTCTACACCCAACATGGGGCTCAAACTCACAAACCTGAGATCAATATTTTTTATTTTTTTTGTAAACATATAAAAGCATGACCTAAACATGCTTCACTGACTGAGCCAGCTGCCTCTAATGTAATATTTCTTAATGCAGATCACAGAAAAAATTTTGAAAGATTATCATGTTAAGGAATGAAAAATTTGTTGTATATACTTGAAATGTAAAATGACCCTAGGGAAAAAAGTACTGATTAAAATATCAAAGTACTTTTAGGGACACCTGGGTGGCTTGGTCGGTTAAGTTTCTGTCTTTGGCTCAGATCACAATCCTAGGGTCTGGGGATCAAGTCCTGCATTGGGCTGCTTGCTCAGAGAGGGAGCCTGCTTCTCTCTCTGCCTGCTTCTCTCTCTCTCTGACAAACAAAAATTTAAAAAATCTTAAAAAAAATCAAACTACTTTTAAATAAAATTTTAAAATAGAGATGTTAGTGTGAGAAAAAAATAAGGTTCACCATTATCTTATTTACTTAGATCCCATATATGGAAAGTTCATGAATTATGATAACTTAATAAAAATTGGATTTTAGTTTACTTTTATATTAAAAAGAAAAGAGGTTACCTGAAAAATTCAAATGTATGTGAAATGGGACTCATTTGCATATAGATACATGAATCTTTATCCTTATGCCTAAATACTGAAAATCTAAAACCATTTTACTTTTATTAAAATCAGTTAAATCTTACAATCCAGCAGAAGCAGCATGTCACTTAGATTGGAAATTTAGCAATCAGATGCATGGATATGAATTCCAGCATCAATACCCACTGATATGGTGACCCTGGGCATGCCACTGAATCTAAATGTTAATTTTCTAATTGGTAAAATGGGAATTATGTACTTCTGTGACAGCTGGAAACAAGTCATAAAAATATGAACGTACACATGTGCAAGAAGCTTAACAACCTAACATGCTATGTAACTGTTAGGTGTCATCACCAAGTAGATAATAAAATGCTTGTTCAAGTAGAAACAAAGCACTTTTCTTAATTTTTCCTCCTCTCCTAAAACAAAAAGTCTCAAGTGCTAAATGTCTTATGAAGTACTTTATCAATTTCATTGCTTTACTTAATTCACTGTAAATGGAGGTGTTTTCATCTATATTTTTATATACAGAGTTTTAAAAAAACACAATTCTTTCTGACGATTTTGTATGAAACTCAAGTAAGTACTATCTCACTATTTTGGAAAGGTAAATTAACTGTTATTGTGAAAGGGTTAACTAGCTGAGCTGTAAACAAATTTACTAAGGAAATATACAACATATTGAAAAACAGGTTGTTTTACCAATACTGTATGTACAAATAGGGCTGCCAATTACAAATAAGTGGTACCATTAAAGTACCAGAGGCCAGGTCCCTACCTGAAAATGGCTTTTGGTTGTTCAAGTTAATAAATACTACTAATAAAAAAAAAACTTGAAGATAAAAATTCTTTATTTTTCAAAACATTACATTTTTAAAAAGATTTATTTGAGAGAGAGAGAGCAAACATGAGGTGGGGGTGCAAGGGGCAGAGGGAAAAGGAGAAGCAGACTCCCTATTGAACAAGGAGCCCGATGCTGGTCCTTGGGATCATGACCTAAACAGAAGGCAGATGCTTAACCAACTCAGCCACCCAGGGCATCCCCAAAATTCTTATTTATTTATATATTTATTTATTTATAGATAATATCTGTACCAATGTGGGGCTCAAATCTACGACAACAAGATTAAGAGTTGTACACACTACTGAGCCAGCCAGGTGCCCCCAAAATAAAAATTCTTGTTATAAATAAGTGTATAATGTATCTGATTGGTCTTCCTATAAAACTGATCTCATTAATACAGGTTTTAATCAAACTTTCATGTATTAAGACCACTTAACATTATAGCATTTAGCTTTAAATTAGTCACAAGAGTATCAGACTCACCTTGATTGTGCCGCCAACAACTTCCATTACCTTGCCTCGATACCACATAGTATCTGATCCTCTTACTGCACAGGCTTCTCCCTTTTTCCAGAAATAAGGCTCCAAAAGACCAAGGCATTTTAAATTATTTTGAATTTCATTCATCATTTTTATTAGCTCGAGTTCTGAAGAAATTATTAAAAATAGAAAGCATTTAGGAAGAACTTACTACCATTTTCAATATGAAATCATCAATAACCTTTAATAATTTCACCACCTTGACAATAGCATAAGGAATCAATAGAGTTTTAATAAAGATCTAATTCAGTCAGGGCACCTGGGTGGCTCAATCAGTTAAGCATCTGACTCTGAGTTTAAGTTCAGGTCATGGTCTCATGCATCCTGAGATTGAGCCCTGCCACTATCAGCAGGGAAACTCCCTGAGATTCTCTCTCTCTACAACTCTGCCCCTCCCACCATGTGCCTGCATGTGCCTTCTCTCTCCCTCCCTAAAATAAATAAATCTTTTCAAAAAAATCTGATTCATTCATAGCTTCTATATGTTTCAAAACATACTACTAACATGTAAATAACTATTCTGTTCTCTGGTTATGAATGCAAGCATTATTTTGGGAGTAAAGCATCATTAAAAGCTCTAAACACATACTAGATAGCCTAATATAAAGGAACTACCACTTTAAGATAAGTCATTTTGCCAACATACCTAAGTAAAATAGAACACAAGTCAGGTGTTACTTGATACTTAGATAGATACAGCATAATGCTGGGATATAAAATTAAAATTCTGATGTTGCTACTCACTGCTAATTGGATCATCAATTCCATAGTAAATACATAACCCCATATAGCACTGAAAGCAAAGTGTGGGGTCAATTCCCATAAGAGTTCTACCACTTTAGTTGTGTGATTTGGGGGTTGTTCCTTTACCTCCATAAGCTTCAGTTTATTCTATAAACCTGGTATAATAGAACTTATCTCCATTATCAATACTGTGCAGGATTAAATGTAAAACATCCAGAACACTTCCTGAAACATAGTAGTCAACCAGTTTTAGCTATGACTCTATAAAGGTTAAGAAAAGTTTCTGGATTAAGTACTACTGCTGAAAGTCTCAAACACTGTTCTCTTCTATTATAGCCAATTGCACAGATTTATTTTTGAGTTTAAAAACAGTATTTAGGGGGCGCCTGGGTGGCTCAGTGGGTTAAGCCGCTGCCTTCGGCTCAGGTCATGATCTCGGGGTCCTGGGATCGAGTCCCGCATCGGGCTCTCTGCTCAAAAGGGAGCCTGCTTCCCTCTCTCTCTCTCTCTCTGCCTGCCTCTCTGTCTACTTGTGATCTCTCTCTGTCAAATAAATAAATAAAATCTTTAAAAAAAAACACCAGTATTTAGGAGATCAACAAATGAAACAAAAATTTTAACAAATTCACAGCCACCTATCCATAGGTGGACTTACTATGGATTTCATGGAACTTTAAGACTCATGAGTGTTAAGAGTTATTGTCAGTTATAAAGTATTCTGGACACATCTAGGTTGTAGTAAGGAAATACTTGTACATAAATCTCAGGAAGGACTTGAATATTCTCAAAGGGCCCCCAAACTCCAACCATTCACTGTGATTTCTGTCCTCATTCTGAATGAATATAAACTTCTGTATCTTTTTTCTTAGAGAGCCTCCAAACTTGTGTAAGTGCCAGGTCTTACAAATCTGGAACCACTTCCATGCTTAACTTAGGCCCAGTGTCTATTCCTAGTGTTTCAATAAATGATTTTTATGTGGAAAGCACTTTGTTTGAGTTATTTAATTTAACCTCACAACAAACCTGTGAAAATGAGGTTAAATCTTGCCCAAGGTATTTCAGCTTATAACTTACTAGAGAATTGTAGCTGCTAGTTATTCCTTGTACTGATTAATTCCACATAACATAAAATACATTACCTGACAATTTAGGTACTACAAATATAGTTCCATCATCGCCAATACAGCTGACAATTGCCTCAAATACTTTCACGTTAGGAATAGCTGGTGGTTTGTAGCATCCAGTGGTTCTTGGTTCTGGAATTTTCTGCTGAAATTCAGATACCCTGTACTCACTAATAACATCAGCAGCTTTTTTGTCAGGGTCAAAGTTAATCTTAATACACTTAGTAACCATTGAGTCTTCTTGTTCCAAAGGGATTTCCAGAGACTTCTCAGATGATGAATAGCTGTTATTGAATTTTGTAATTCTGTAACATCCAAAAAAAATATTATATCTAAACATGAGCAAATAAAAACATTCTGTGGAAAGCAATATAAAAAGAGTCCTTCAGATATACTGGGAATTTAAAGAATATATTTGTTTTAGTCTAGGATACATTAGTCTAATTTGTTACATAAAATGAGCATAATTTAGGTAACAATAAAAATTATTTTAAACTGTAAGTGAGCCTGATGAGAAGAAAATTGATAAACTTCACTTCAATGTTTTAAATTACTATGTAATATTTACATGTTACTCTGTCTTAAAATTTCGTATTAAGTATATCACCAGTATTATACAATTACTAGATATTAAAGGTAAATACAACAACTTCAGGTTGATTCTTTCTCTCTTTTTTTTTTTTAAGATTTAATATATTTATTTGAGAGAGAGAGAGAGAGAGAGAGATCACGAGTAGGCAGAGAGGCAGGCAAAGAGAGAGGGAGAAGCAGGCTCCCTGCCAAGCAGACAGCCTGATGCTCTGCTTGATCCCAAGACCCTGAGGTCATGACCTGAGCTGAAGGCAGAGGCTTAACCCACTGAGCCACCTAGGCACCCCCTTCAGGTTAATTCTAATGTAGTCCCCAGACAGAACATGCACATGTTCTATCAAAATAATACAAATATAAGTCCCTTAAAAATAATAGAATACTAGGGAGAGAGTGGTAATATGCTATATTCATCCATAATTTTCTTTTTACTTCCTATCATTCCCTTCCAGTTTAAAAAAAAAAAAAGTTATGTCTACTATTAAAAAAACCCTAGGAGATAGGATTTTGTATTCTTCTTGTATTTTCTTTCAAAAAGAGAAACATTTATGAAATAGCCACATAATATTTCAATTAAGATCGTTCCCACTTGGTCCTTAGCCTTGAGATAGCTAGTAGTTTAGGGGCTGTAAAAGCAGTAGAGAATACCGCAGTGGCAGATGTTAGCAGTATTAACTTGCCTAGTATTTTTCACTTTAACATTTATTAAGGAACTACTTTAGCCTAAAGCCAGTGAACCCGAAAAGAGACACATGCAGGACATCAATACACAGAGCCTCGCCGGATGCCAATACCTAGCTAGTTAAGTCAGCATCTACCATGCCTAGGCAACTACTTCATGTCCCATTTTATTTTGGGTTTCTTATTCTCCTTCCCTTCCATCAGGATTGGGGTCCTAGTCCATATAAGGTAATGTATAGTAATGCAAGATTAAAAAAAAGAAATCTGACCATGTATGGTATGAAGTGGCTACTTGGAACATATGTTTGCAATTCCAGTATACCTTACGTCCAGAAGGAAAGAAATAAGAGGAAGCTAGGGCTATAGCAATATCTTAATCCTTTGCCCCTTGGACAAATGGTACCTTAAACCACAAATTTAGTACCTGAAAAGACTTTAAATGTAAATATTCAATTACATTTGTGCTATCCATTTCTGTTTCACATAAACACATTTTGATATACCTACCACAATTTCCAAAATAAAGCTTAAAGATTTATGTCTAAGCAAATGGTGTCAGAGGGTCAGATCTAGTAACAGCTATGTAATTCTCTTTTCCTCTGGTTTAGAATGTAAATGTCAAAGCAAAAGGCAAAATATAAAAGCAAGGGCACCTGGGTGGCTCAATGGGTTAAGCCTCTGCCTTTGGCTCAGGTCATGATCTCAGGGTCCTGGGATTGAGCCTCGCGTCAGGCTCTGCTCAGCAGGGAGGGAGTCTGCTTCCACCTCTCTGCCTACTTGTGATCTTTCTCCATCAAATAAATAAATAAAATCTTAAAAAAAAAAAATATATATATATAAAAGCAAAAATGTCAGTAGGAATTTAAATATGCAAGAACTAATGGGCCTGAATACAGAAATTAGTGATCTTGAATGAATTTATTTCTGAACTATCTCCTAAAGGTTAGTTTATAAATCATTAAGAGCATGCAAGATGAAATTCAGGTTTGAAAGCACACAGATATGAAGATGTACATAGGCAAATAAGAAGCCTTCATTATAAACTGATGTTAAAAAAACAAGTCTATACCTCCTTTCTCTCAAAGCCAAACCCTTTTTAATCAAATATTTAGAAACATCGACACGCTCTCCTTTTTCATCTCTGCAGAAAATTTTCACAGGTAATGGCCATGTTGTATTGTTTTCCTGCAGTGATTTAAGAGCAGAGTAAATATGAAACACTAAAAGGAAAACTTCAACAACATACTTCTTACAGGCATTTCCTCCACATTTATCCAAGCCAGAAAAATAAATTTCCAGTCAAGTAAAGTTATTTTGATATCTTTTTTTTTTTTTAAATTTATTTGACAGAGAGATCACAAGTAGGCAGAGAGGCAGGCAGAGAGAGAGACAGGAGGAGGAGGCAGGCTCCCTGCTGAGCAGAGAGCCCGATGTGGGACTCGATCCCAGGACCCTGAGATCATGACCTGAGCCGAAGGCAGAGGCTTTAACCACTGAGCCACCCAGGCACCCCTATTTTGATATCTTATCAGAGAGAAAAAACATGGGAGAGAGTCAAGGGGGACAGACAGTTGGTTTGTGAAATATGTCAGGAAGGCCTCCCTGCCAAGGAGAAACTTACCTAAGGGTGTGTGTGTGTAGGGGGAGCCCAATTAAAAACATTTTCAGCCCACAGTGGGCTAGGGAAGTATCGGTTACAAATTTCTCTATTCTCCTAAACTCTTGGAAAATTACAGAACTGAAATGTATTCTCCCAGGTGTGTCTTGTGTGTGTATGAATAGAAAGGAAGGAACTGCAAGACCTATATTCTGCTTTGAATGGAATTATGAAAATAGAAAAGGTATACGTAGAAAAAGTAACATGAACAAATTACTTATTCAAGAAAATTCTAATCATTAATGCAATAAAAAGTATCAAATTAAAATAAAAGAAAGAATATGTCTAGGTGTTCTGAAAAAATATATTCTCTTCTCAAACCCCTATTCCTATAAACACATTTCTTTTTATGACATGCAATCAATATGATTTCACTAGAAGCCTAACTTCTCAGTTTGTAAAGAATAGTAGAAGGCTTCCACAATGCACTCTAGCATACATACATTGTTTTTTTTCATACATTCTGTTTTTTAACATGCAAATTATCGACTCAAGATTATTACTTTGGAAATGTTTTAATTCATACAATCATTATGGGGCATCTATTATCAAACAAATAATTTTTATCAATTATCAAACAAATATATTTTGTGTTATAACAAAATAAGACAAAAAAAGAGGGCTGCCAAAAAATCCAAATAATTTGCTGTTATCTTCTCAACAATGAAATATAGAAAACATCAATGAAATAGTCATTACATATCTATTATAATTGCTTATCCCACTACAGACCTGCAAGATTATAGTTGCTATAGCTCCAGTTAGGTACAATGAAAGACAGTCACAAGCTGTAGCTGTCCATTTGTCACTCCCACCAGTTGGTCTAAAACAACAATAAAAGACAACTTGTTTCGTAATAAAGAGCATAACATATAGAAATATAAAAACACCCCACTATATGTATATATTCATATATATATGAAAAAACTACATACAGTGAGAAATCAATTTAACTTTGTGTTAACATGTCTTTATGCTGTTTTCACAATTTTCTTCCCTATTTTCATATCCTTTTGTTCATTCCTCTATTTACTCAATGGACCATATCATACGCTATATGTATAACTGTTATATGCAGTTATATATATATGCAGCTATGCTAAGAACACTTAAAAAGGTACATTTTAAGTATTTTTTAACATATTATATACATTTTATACATGCTGACTAGATTATAAATTCAGAGAGCAGGGATAATGTATTATGTGTTATGTCTACCATCAGATCTCTAATGCCTAAGACAGTGCCTGGCCCACAGGAGGAACTTCAAAATTATTTAACGTAAATTTAAAAAGAACAGTCCCTTTGCAATAATGATTTCACTGCACATTTTGGAATTTTTTCTAGAATTTAAATCTAATATGAATTGCCACCCATGAACAGCAGACTCATTAATTTATAGAAAATGTATTTTTTAATATTCATGGTAAAAATGCTCAGTAAATATGGACAGATCAATGAAAAGCAGAGTATTCAGCTTCATCATCTATTTTAGTTTACAGAATTGAAACTGAGCGACTTTCTAACCATCAAAACCACCTCCAAAGAATAAGAACTAATACCACTAAAGAGATTACAAGTATCATAAATGCAGGCTCTGAAGGCTCTTCTAGACATGGTTTCTAGATCTGGAGTTTCACTGCAACTGACTCACTGAGTAAATAACCAATCTGGTCACTCTTCTCACGTGTAAACAGTTTATATGAATGAGCCAACAAAATCAACCGTGCATGTAGTTTGACCAAGTAGGATTTAGTAAATGTGCTACATTATTTATTAAGAAGCCCTGTGTTCTTATGAGTTAAGCTTAAATTGTCAGTGACTCCTAAATTGTTTTTATTATGATGATGGTATTCAGATAAAAATCAGTGTCAACATTAAGATTTTCCTATGATCTGTTATGAATTAATGTTTTATAAATATTAACTTTAAAATATATTTTTAAAAATATTTTATTTATTTGTCAGAGAGAGAGTTAGAGCACAAACATGGGGAGTAGTAGGCAGAGGGAAAAGTAGACCCCCACTGAGCAGGGAGCCCAATGTGGGACTTGATCCCAGGACCCTGGGATCATGACCTGAGCCAAAGGGAGACACCTAACCAACTGAGCCACCCAGGTGTCCCTAACTTTTCTAAATGTCTGAAAGGACTTACATCATTTAAAAAAAATCATTGGTCTGTATTCATAAAACTGTACGTTTCAGTTGGGAAAAATGAAAATGGAAATGGATAGTGGTAAAGGTTACACAATATTCTTAATGTATTTAATACCACTAAAATACACACTAAAAATGACAAATTGTATGTTACATATATTTTCCTAAAATGAGAGATTTCTCAGAGGGGTGGTAAAACAGTGATTAGAGCTCCAATTTTCAATTCAGACCTTGTTTATAATCCTAGCTCAAAAGTTAATAGATGCATTACTCTGGATAATTACTTAACCTATTGAAGACTCAATTTCTTTACCAATAAATAACACCTTATCTATAGTTTTAAGGTTTATTATGAAGATTAACTAAAGTAATGTACTAAACTAGTTAAGGTTAACTATTACCAGACTCTTGAAATAATGATACTCCACTGGAGTTCAAAAGCTATTATCTAAGGTGTGTACAGGAACACATTCTCTACATTATTGGATACAATTAAAGGACTGATAGAATTCTGTTCAATTGTTCTGACTGAACCATTCCAGGTAGAAGTGAAAACTAGGTTAAGATTTTTATAGTATGTCAGCCTGAGATTTCCATTCCAGGGCAATAAATTCTTTCAACTGATAGAACAGATTTGTAGATATGGTCCCATAGTCACTATTAGTAATCATGAACAGTGGGAGAGGTACCTGTAAAATTAGAGAAATGTTTTGTACAAACAGGTGGATTATGGTAACTCCTAATATAAGTTCTTCAAGGACATTAAATAAATGGTTTACCAGCAATTAGAACGGAAAGGGGTCATTAGAACAAGTATCCTACTGGGGAGATCAATTTTAATGTCATGTAAGGAAATATAGTGGCTGAACATGCCTCATAAAGAAACAACTTCCTTGGGTGCCTGGGTGGCTCAGTTGGTTAAGTGACTGCCTTCAGCTCAGGTCATGATCCTGGAGTCCAGGGATTGAGTCCCACATTGAGCTCCCTGCTCAGCAGGGAGCCTGCTTCCCTCTCCCCCTCTGCCTGCCTCTCTGCCTACTCATGATCTCTTTCTCTGTCAAATAAATAAATAAATAAAATCTTAATAATAAAAAAAAGAAACAACCTCCTTTGAGAGAGATGCTTAATTTAACAGCACTGAAGTCAGGTTTTGAATATTCATTTATTAGGGGTGGTATACAAAGAACTACTGTCATGATGCCTCTAATATCTTTGAGTTCCAAGTCTAAGATTCTATAAATTCTTTTATTTTTATAAAGTATAATTAACATACAATGTTATATTAGTTTCAATTGTACAACATATTGATTCAATAATTCCATACATTACTCAGTGTTCACCAGGGTGTTTGTCAACCATATAACATTATCATAACATTACTGACTATATTTCCTATGCTGACAACTTTTCATTTCCTTGACTTATTTACTTTATAATGGGAAGTTTGTACCTCCTAATTGCCTATATAAAATTCTATAATTCTTGTTACAAAAAATTAGATTTATTTCCATGGATTTCTCAATGAAAAAAGGTCCCCTAGAAGCAGGAAATTGTCACTTTTGTATTTTTCAAACAGAAATCTGATTATAATAAAAACCCATACTGAGTCTCCTAAGATCTATTATGAACAATTATACATCAACAAATGGGACAAATGGATAAGTTCTTAAAAACACAGAAACTTCTAAGACATAATCAAAAAGAAACAGATAATCTGAACAGACCAAATGGTAGTAATGAAAGTGAAGCAATAATAATAATAATGATAAAAAACCTCCCAACAAACAAAAGTCCAGGACCAGATGGTCTCACAGGTGAATTATACCAAACATTTCGGGAAAAGATAATACTTACCCTGGAACTATTTTAAAAGTTAAAAAGGAAGGAATGTTTCCAAACTCATTCTACAAGGCCAGAATTACCCTGGTACAATGGGGTATCACCTCACACATCTTTATGCATTCATCTGTTGGTTGACAGTGAGCTTGCTTTCACATCTTGGCTATTGTAAATAATGCTGAAATGAACACAGGGGTGTATATGTTTTTTTGAACCAGAGTTTCTGTTTTTTGTTTTGTTTTTGATAAATACCTAGAGGTGGAACTGCTGGATCATATAGTGGTTTTATTTTAAATTTCTGAGGAACCTCTGTAGTGTTTTCCACAGGGACTGCACCACTTTATACTCCAACCAGCAGTGCGCTAGGTTTCCCTTTTTCCTACATCCTCACCAACATTGGTTATTTCTTGTCTTTTTGAGAATAGCTATTGTAACATGTGTGATGTGATATCCTATTGTGGTTTGTCCATCTGTAGGTCTTTTTAGAAAAAATGAACTAAATGAGATGTGAACCATAAAAATCCTAAAAAAGAACACAGGCAGTAATTTCTCTGACATTGGCCATAGCAACATTTTTCTAGGTACACCTCCTGAGGCAAGAGAAACAAAAGCAAAAATACACTACTGGGAATACATCAAAATAAAAAGCTTTTGTGTGGCAAAGGAAACAACCAGCAAAACAAAAAGACAATCTACTGAATGGGAGAAGATATTTGCAAATGATATAGCCAATAAAGTGTTAGCATCCAAAATACATAAAGAACGTATACAACTCAACACCCAAAAAACAAATAATCCAGTTAAAAGTGGGCAGAAGACATGAACAGACATTTCTCCAAAGAAGACATCCAGATGGTCAACAGACATGAAAAGATGGGCAACATTACTAATCTTCAGAGAAATGTAAATCAAAAGCACAATGAGATATCACCTCACACCTGTCAGAATGGCTATAATAAAAACCACAAGCACTTGTGATGAGCACCAGGTGTTGAAATCACTTATTTTGTACACCTGAAACTAATATTACACTGTTAACTACCTAGAACTTGAAAAAAAAACTTTAAAAATAAATGCATAAATAATATATAAAAAACCCCGTAAGAATAGCATGTTGGTGAGAATGTGGAGAAAAAGGAACTTTTGTTGGTACGGTTTTGTTGGAACGGTTGGTAGGAATGCAAACTGGCACAGCTACTGTGGAAAACAGTATGGAGGTTCCTTAATAAATTAAAAATAGAATTATCATAAGATGCAATAATTCCACTACTAGGTACTTACTTGAAGAATCCCAAAAACACTAATTCAAAAAGATATATGCACCCCTATGTTTATGGCAACATTATTTACAATAGCCAAAACATGAAAGTAACCCAAATATCCACTGACAGCTGAATGGATGAAGATTTGGCATACACATACTACGGAATATTACTCAGCCATAAAAAAGAATGAGATCTTGCCACCTGTAACAACAAGGGTAGACCTAGATGATATTATGGTAAGTGAAATAAGTCAGAGAAAGACATACAACATATGATTTCATTTATATGTGGAGTCTAAACAACAAATGGATAAACAAACAGACTCAGATACAGAGAACAAACTGGTAGCTGCCAGAGGGGAGGGGTGAGGGGATATGTATGAAATAGGTGAAGGGGATGAAGAGGTATAATTCTCCAGTTACAAAATAAATAAGACAGAGGCTGTAACAACTTTGTATGGTAACAAATGGTACCAATAACAAATGACTTATTGTGGTGACCATTTTGTAATGTATATAAATATAAAATCACTATATGGTACACCTGAAATGAATCTTGTATAACAATTACGCTTCAATAAAAGTCTGTTTAAACAAACCTAACCACAGTACATTAATACACCTAAAAAAATTCCTTAATATCAACCATTCAGATAGCATTTATGTTTTCCTGAGGTTTCAAAACATTATTTTGAATTTTTTCCCTTACAATTTTCTGTTAAAGAAACTGAATCATTTGTTCTACAGTTTCCATGAATGGATTTAGCTGATGGCATTCCCATGGTGTTTAATATGTTCCTTTGTCCTTTGAGTTTCCTTTAAAATCATAGTTAGGTATGCAGTATTGATCAGATTCAGGTTTCTACTTTTTCAGCAATAGTATTTATAGGCTATGCTGTGTATTTCCATCAGGAAGCACATAATGCCCAATTCTCATTTTGTTATGTTAACAGCCACTGACAATCATTGCCTAGACTACTTATTAGGGTTGTAAAATGGTAAAATTCTAGTGAAATCATTCTTCTTTTGTTATTTGGAATACTTAAAAAGAACAACTTCCCCTTGCCAACTATTTGATTATACTGAGATACAGATAGTATAGGAAAAGCAAGACAAATTTTCGTTTTCCTTATTCACCTGTTTTGGAATAGTGAGATAGTTTCCTAGAATCCTGTGAAGATAACTAATAAGATTTCTTAAGATTTTTTAAGTCACTTTATGAACTTAGGGATTTAAAATATGTCAATCGCTTTACCGCATTACAATTATCCTACTAATGCTAAAGTTCCTTATTTGGTCAGTGGAAGTTTATTCAGACTGGCTACTGAGTCTTTTTGTCATAACCTCAATTTTTTTTTTTTTTAAGATTTTATTTATTTGCCGGAGAGAGAGATAGAGCAAGTGAGTACACACAACCAGGCAGAGAGGCAGGCAGAGGCAGCGAGAGAAGCAGGTTCCCTGCCGGGCAAGGAGCCCGACGCGGGACTTGATCCCAGGACCCCGGGATCATGACCCGAGCCAAAGGCAGCGGCTTAACCCACTGAGCCACCCAGGCGTCCCCTAACCTCAATTTTTTTATAGCTTTGTTTTTTGCTATGACAAGATATTCTAGGTTCATACTGTACAAAATTTCCTGTCCAAGATCTGGAATCAGACAGTGTCCCAAAGAGCTCTAATTTCTTTTATTGGGAAATGGGATTTGGAGACCACAATTCACAAACCAGCACAGGCCATTGCTACTAGGTCCTTCAGACATGCATTTTTGACAATTAAAATACCAAATGAGTTTCTAGATATAATTCTGATTCAAAATCAGGAGTAAAAAGTAAATTAACCTTAATCTTACCATCTTTATTATGTATCAACCATACCAGTTCTCAATATTACATATATAATTATAATTTTGATTTATCCCACAATACTCACAGAGTAGTTTCAGTAACACTACAACCAACTTTGGGATGAATGAAAAAAACAGTTAATTTTTTGGGGGGAGAAGTTATTTTTTTGTCCTTAGGATATATTCTGGTAGGGATATACAGACAGCATTTTATGTTTTAAAGTCATTTGAAAAAAGGGCTCCTAGTTGGCTCAGTCAGTTAAGAGTCCAACTCTCAATTTCAGCTTAGGTCATGATCTCAGGGTTGTGAAATGTTGGTGTGTCAAGCTCTGCGCTGGGTGTGGAACCTGCTTGAGATTCTCTCTATCCCTCTGCCCTGCCGCACTCCCCTTTCCCCAACCCCTCTCTTAAAAAAAAAAAAAGTCATTTGAAGAAGTTTCTCTCTGAGAAACTAGAATTACATTTACCTTACTGATTTTACTAATATGTGTTTATAGGAGATATTTTATGAAATATTTAACATATATAATATTTATATAAAATATTAACATAGTTCCCATGTTAAATCAATACTGTTAACAACTCTCCCCCAGTATCTTATTGGAAATCCTCATTCCTAGTTAATAAGGCAAAAGGCAAACTTATTCAACTTTCCATGAATACTTTACTTTGTATCTCCCTACATTATTTTTGAAACTGTGCCATATCTACTTTCCATTCTATACTGGTTCCCTAACAATGACCATTTTAGTCTCTGTTCTTTAGGTAAAAATAAATGTAACACTCACCACCAGTTCTTATGTCAAACTCTCTCGCTTACAGTGGATTAAATAAAGTTTGTTCTCTTATAGTGGTTCCTAGTTTGTCTGTAATCTTTATACCTAAAGGTCAGTTTGGGTGAATATAAAACCCATACCTTGCCATTTTCTTTTAGTATTTAAAAAAATGTTTCTCCAGTGGAATGCCATCTGACATTAAGGTTTGATCTTCTTTCTCTAATAAATTAATAATTTTACTAATCTCTGAGTGTCAGCTTTCCTGAATTAATTTTCCAAGACATGCAGTGTGCTCTTTTATTGTAGTTCTAAGTAATCTTTTATTTTGGGAACACTTTCTTGAATCGTAGTTTTTAGCATTTATTTTGTTCTATTTCTTTTAATTTTCTTCTTTGAGATTCCTATTACACATTTGTTGAGGCTTTTCTTAATTTATTTTAGAGATCTTTTGTTTTAAATCTTTTGGATTTTTGTTCTTTTTAATTTTAAAACTTTGTCCTTTCTGTCTTCTATTTCTTTATTTGACAGAGAGAGAGAGAGAGGGGGGTGGGGAGGGGCAGGCAGAGGGAAAAGGAGAAGCAGGCTTCCTGCTGAGCAGGGAGCCTGGTTTAGGGCTCCATCCCAGGACCTTGGGATCATGACCTGAGCAGAAGGTAGATGTTTAACCAGCTGAACCACCCAGGTACCCCTCTATCTTCTATTTCTCTTAAGGCATTATCTATTGTGTATTTGCTTTTGTGCTTTTTTCTAGTTTAGTCTGTATTTCTGATATGATTTTTAAATTTTATTTCTCTTTCTTGAGTGTTGTCATTTCTCATTTCAAATTTACTTCTTCTGTAATCAATCTTATTTCTGAGTTTTTATAATTTTGTTTTATGTTGTTCTTCAGTGTCTATAATTTTCTAAATTTTAAAGTTCATTTTGAAATTTATAGTTTTATTATTTTGTGAGCATGCCTTTTTGGTGGGTTTCCATTGCCTCTAGGGTTATTATTTGGCTTTTTATTCTTTTTACTTTTAATAGTTTGTATAGAATTTGACTGTAATTCTTTCTTTTGCTCACGTTTTAAGTGAAATAAAATTTCCTGTGCTTGGGTGCCTGGGTGGCTCGGTTGGTTAACCAACTGGCTTCAGCTCAAGTCATGATCCTGGAGTCCCAGGATCAAGTCCCACATCGGCTCCCTTCTCAGTGGGGAGTCTGCTTCTCCCTCTGACCCTCTCCCCTCTCATACTCTCTCTCTCAAATAAATAAATAAAATCTTTAAAAAAAATTTCCTGTGCTTTTAGAAGGAAGAGGTGGATCACAATTGCTTTCTTAGCTTCATGGCTCTAGAATTCTCTGGTTGTTTTCCCCAAATGACAGAAAATATTGCCTCATATTTTGATATCTTGTTCCTCTCCCCTACTTTTGTCTGCATCTTTTCTTTCCTTTGCCCCATTGTCTGACTTGCTAAAATTAGGCTCTATTCCTAACAGTTTCTACTCAGTGTGAGGTCATGGAAGAGAGCATCAGTTTACTTCCAAAGGTTATATGGCTACAGCTCCAGTACCATGAAATTATGGCACATTATGTTTTAGCATTCAGCTCTGAAGAGCATCTTGCATTACTCCCTTCTCAGTCTTGGTTGCTGTTCTCAGACTGGCTTGCATGCTCCAGTGAAATACTACTTTCAGTCAGCCTTCCTTCCTTCCTTCCATACAAATACTGGTAACCAAAAGGGCGCATAAGGGCATGGTATGCCACACCTGTTTGTATCTGGAGGCTTACAGAGGGAAACCTAGTTGCTCACTTTTATTGTAAAGACTGTGCAGTCTTCAGTTTTGCTATCCAAGTTGCTCTGTGTTTACGGTAGAATTCTACTAGACTCAAAAACTAATTCATGCCGGGGCGCCTGGGTGGCTCGTTGGGCTAAAGCCTCTGCCTTCGGCTCAGGTCATGATCCCAGGGCCCTGGGATCAAGCCTCGCTCTCTGCTCAGCAGGGGCCTGCTCCCCCCTCTCTCTGCCTACTTGTGATCTCTGTCAAATAAATAAATAAAATCTTAAAAAAAAAAAAAACTAATTCATGCCACTTTCCCAGAATCTTTTTTTTTTTTTTTTTAAGATTTTTATTTATTTATTTGACAGAGAGAGACACAGTGAGAGAAGGAACACAAGCGGGGGGAACGTGAGAGGGAGGCTTCCTGCCAAGCAGGGAGTCTGATCTGATGCAGGGCTGGATCCCAGGACCCTGGGATCATGACCTGAGCCAAAGGCAGATGCTTAACAACTGAGCCACCCAGGTGCCCCACTTTCCCAAAATCTTAATTCATTTTTTGGTTAATTTACATATTTTTGGCTTTCCATGCAATGCTAAGCTTATGAAATACGTATTATTTCTATCTGCCTATGTCCCTCAAATTTTTAAATATTTAACACTTTGAATTCTATCTAGATACCAATCATACTGACCTATCTTCATTCCTTAGTACCACTAAAATTTATGTGCTCCAAATTTTTATCTTTCCCTTCTCTTAAAACCTCAAAATTAACTAGATTTATGAAATTTCAGAATGTTAGTAATATGAAAACTGACAAGAACATATCCCAAACCAAAAAGATATACAATTATTCAATAGATGAATGGATAAAGAAGATGTGGTATATATACACAATGGAATACTATGCAGCCATCAAAAGAAATGAAATCTTGCCATTCGCGACGACGTGGATGGAACTAGAGGGTATCATGCTTAGCGAAATAAGTCAATCGGAGAAAGACAACTATCATATGATCTCCCTGATATGAGGAAGTAGAGAGGCAACATGGGGGGTTAAGGGGGTAGAAGAAGAGTAAATGAAACAAGATGGGATTGGGAGGGAGACAAACCATAGTGACTCTTAATCTCACAAAACAAACTGAGGGTTGATGGGGGGAGGGGGGTTGGGGGGGTGGGGTTATGGACATTGGGGAGGGTATGTGCTATGGTCAGTGCTGTGAAATGTGTAAACCTGGTGATTCACAGACTTGTACCCCTGGGGATAAAAATATATGTTTAAAAAATAAATAAATAAATTAATTAATTAAAAAAACAATTATTCAATAGTGAGAAAATTTATTCAGTGAATAACTACCTTATGTCAACAAGAGAGCATTCCAAAGATAATCTTCCCATTGTCCTTAGGTTTTCTTGAAGTTCTCGTAAACACGTAATATTCACGACTAGTTCAACACCCACATCATACAGCAAGACCTATGAAAGCAATAACTTTGAGTCTGTGGAAAGACAATATTTCAAAATATATTTTGCCACTGAATAACATAATAAAAATGAGACTAAAAAATTTCAGGATAAAAATATTGAATGCATTCACCTTCAGTTACTATTTTTAACTCTTCATTTACCTCTACCAGTGTGTCTGTAACCATTCTGATGATCTGGCCTCTTCGCCACTGATTTTTATCAGGGACCTTAACAGCACAGTGCATATCGTTTTCCCATTTAATAGGTTCCCACTTTGAGTTTTCATAAGCAGCTATCATCTTTTCTTCTAAACTATATAAAGAAAACAATTTAACTTTTAAAACTTTTCTTACAACATATAATGCTCCAACCACATGCTTCTATTGTCCCTCCTTGCCCAAACTGGGTATTTTGTTCTTCCTTGAATACCCAAGTATATTTCCACTGCAGGATCTTTGAACTAGCTCTTCCCTCTGCCTGAGATTATTTTCCCCCAGATAGCCTCATGGTTTACTTACTCCCTTTCTTCAGGATCCATTACAATGTCAACTGTCTTCTTGAGGTCCTTCCTGATTATCCAGAATTGCCTTCCTCCCCAACTGCTTTTTCTCTATTGTCTTTATCATCATCTGCTACATTAACTATTTTATTTGTCCACTATCTTTCCCTCTACTAGAATTTAAGCTCCAAGACAGCAAAGACATGTAAATATTTTTACCACCATATCCCCAACACCTATAATACTGGTTGTGCCCAATTAGGTATTCATAGAATGACTAATTCTAATACAGTGAAAATAACTAGTAAAGATACTACTTGTATACTTTTAACTAGCTTTAAAATAACTATTTAGCTGAAATAATTTTGTTTTTAAAATTCCACATTTATGATTTCTAGATCTTTGAAACAAAATATAGGGAAAAGCCCATAGGTAATATGTTTTCCTTATATACCTATTAAGTAAGTTTTCTGTTAATAACCACTGAACATAAATCTTCTCAGGAGATATCACATTACAGATATGTACAGGCAGTTCCTTATTATAAAGTGATGGGAGATTCTCATTAGGTAGAGATTTTACAGACATAGGATTTAAGCTGTTTACTTCATTTGAAATAATTTCTTCTGGAGAAGGATCCCATACTTCAATATGCTTTTTGCAATTATCCTTGAGGGTATATCTGGAAAATAATAAAACCCATTAGCAAAAAGAGCAGCTAAGAAAATATTTATATTTGTATTTGTTTAGATCTAGTGATGAACAAATTTTAACTATTATTCACTGTTTCCCAGTTTTGATATTAACAGCAGTTTGAGTCTTTTTTTTTAAGATTTTATTTATTTATTTGACAGAGAGAGATCACAAGTAGGCAGAGAGGTCAGGCAGAAAGAGAAGGGGAAGCAGGCTCCCTGCTGAGCAGAGAGCCCGATGTGGGACTCTATCCCAGGACCCTGAGATCATGACCTGAGCCAAAGGCAGAGGTTCAATCCACTGAACCACCCAGGTGCCCCTGAGTCTTTTTTAAAAAAAGGATTAAATACTACCAATGTAAGACTAAATCCCCCAAAAGCCAAATTTTCTATTTTAAAAACAGTTTAAAATACCAAGTTTACTTATAATTTCATCATTTCCCATTGATATTTTGTACTCACAAAGAATATAAGAATTATTCATAATTTTTCACAAAATCTGGCATTTCAAATGGTGGTTCATATATAGATAAAAAGTGTAATAAGAAAGTATTTTGTGATGACTCTGAATTTTGTAACGTTTGTAGTATTTGTCAACTTTTGAAAATCTGTTATTTGTTGGGATTTCTTTTATCAGTCTATGTAAATATTACTTTTGCTTATTTAGTTCTATAGTTAAAACTCTGTATTCCTTTTCTTAAAGGGAGGCTCTTCAGGTTCACCCATGAAACCTGGATTTGCCCTTGCTGAGCGCAAAAGTGGCACCATTCGGAAGTGAGTAAACATGCCCGGACTCTTCTTACCCCTTGTGTAGCCTCATCCATTTCCTTAGCTGCTGCTGTACCTGCTTCCCACTCTTTTATCATGTGCTTCTGCTACTACGCAAATAAACAACTACAGTGTGTGACTGACAGTCCTCTGGACACTGCACAGTTGTTTGCCACTTGAAGTTATCCCCCTTTGCTTTAACATGCCTCTGCTTTAACATGCCAAAAACACCTCAAGCACATGTTCAAAGCCATCACACCCATTTCCCCCTGCAAACCTGCTCCACTCTACTGTTCCTTGTTCTCCAGGAACAGTATCCCCAGATATTAGGTGGTTATGGTTATTAGTTCTGAAAGTCAATCTTGACTCCTCCTCTTCCTTACCTACAATCAGTAGCAAGGTCTTGTAATAGTCACTTCCATCATGTTTCATCATCTACCCATTTTCTATCACCAAGTAACTATTACTTCAATAGCCTACAGTACTCACTTACAGCCCAACACTTTATTTTTAAGACTTGCAGTCAGAGGGGGATTTCTAAAACCCAAATCTCCTCCCAGTCCTCTGCTTAAAATCAGTCAATAGCCGCTAATCCTCCTTCCTGAAGTGATAAAGTTCAAACACACAGAAGTGTTTGAAAAGTAGTTTTCCTTCTTAGTAATCAAGGTTCTGTAATTATCTGGTCTGTACATTTCTCTCCAGCTCGATCTCTTGTTTTATATGCCACTATTACCTTTATTCCTGTCTACCAGCTGTGTGAGTGTACTAACAATACCTACACGCATCCATCACATTTTCCCTGTGTATAGGCTTTCACTCCCAGCTGTACCACAGAATTCAGTTTAAGTGAAATCTCCAGTGGTAAACCCTCTAGCAATCCCATAATACTGTGACTACCCTTAACAGAGTCCTTATCATAATGAAAGGTAAGCTTGACCATCTCTCCTTCCTACTACATACTCTAAGCTCCTTGAAGGCACAAACCATCCTTATTCATCATTGGGTATACCATTTGCTACAATGTAACATGTAGGCCTATAAATATCTCTTACTTATATAACCAAACAATGGGAACGGAAAACTAGCTAATGGACTTCTAAAAAATTTTTTGTAAAGATTTTATTTATTTGACAGAGAGAAAGAGAGCACAAGTAGGCAGAGCAGCAGGCAGAGGGAGAGGGAGAAACAGGCTCTCTGAGGAGCAGGGAGCCCAATGTGGGACTTAAATGACTGAGCCACCCAGGCGCCCGCTAATGGACTTTTTAAAAACAACTTTATTGAGGTAGATTTTCTACCAAAAAAGTTCACCCATTTCAAGTATATAGTTCAATGATATTTAGTTAACTTTACCAAATGGTGTAACCATAAGTCAGTTTTACAACATTCTCACCGCTCCCCAGAAAGATCCCCTTTGTCCATTTACCATGAATCCTCCTCACTCATAGCCCCAGGAACCTCCTAATACATTTTTTGTACTATAGACTTGCCTTTTCTGGGCATACGATATAGATGGAATCATATAATATATAATCTCTTGTGTCTGACTTCTTTTATATAGCTTAAAATTTGAGGCTTTTCCATGATGTAGATGTGTCAGTAATTTGTTACTTTTTGTGGCTAAATAGTATTCCATTATATGAACATATAGTATTTTCTCTATTCACCACTCACCACTCAATTTACAGAATTTCCAATTTTGGGCTATTCTGAATAATGCTATGAATATTTGCTCATAAATCTGTGTATGAACATATGTTGTCATTTCTCCTGGATAGATACATAGGAGTGGAATTGTTGGGTTGTGTGATAATTTTATGAGTAACTTTTTGAGAAACTTACAAACCGTTTTCCAAACAGGCTATATCACTTACATCTATGACAGCAATGAAGGTTACTCCACATCCTCACCAACATCTGTAATTGTCTTATTTAATAGCTATTCTAGTGGGTGAGAAATGGTATCTCATCGTGGTTTTAATTTGCATTTCCCTAATGACTAATAATGTTAAGCATATTTTCATGCACTTACTAGCCAATTATACACTTTCTTTGGTAAATGTCTGCTTATATCTTGTGCCCATCTTTTGGGCTGCTGAATTACTTGTTATCTTAAGTTGTAGAAGTTCTATGAATTCCAGATACAAATTTTTTATGGGCATGTCTGGCAAATATTTTCTCTCACTCTGTTATTTGTCTTGACAGTATCTTTCAATGTACACTAGTTTTGAATTTTGATGAGGATCAACTCACTAATTTTCTTTTATGAATTGTGCTTCTGGTGTCATATCTAAGAAATCTTTGCCCAATCTACAGTCCTAAAGATTTCCTCCTGTTTTCTCCTAGAAGTTTTGTTTAAGCTCTTAAGAGTATAATCCCTTTTGAGTGAGCTTTGTGTATGGTGTGAGATAAGGGCTATGTTCATCTTTTTTTGCTAGTGGATATCCAATTGTCATAGCACCATTTTTGAACAGACTATCGTTTTTTCAATGAACTGCCTTTGTGCCTTTGTTTAAAAAGTGAATTAATTATAAATATAAGGATTTATTTCTCAACTGTCAATTCTATTTATTCTTCTATATGTCTATCTTTATGTTAGTACCACACCGTCTTCGTAGTTGTAGTTTTGTTTTGTTTTGAAGATTTATTTATTTGACAGATCACAAGTAGGCAGAGAGGCAGGCAGGGTGGGGGGGGGGATGCAGGCTTCCTGCTGAGCAGAGAGCCCGAGGCGGGGCTCAATCCCAGGACTGAGATCATGACCTGAGCTGAAGGAAGAGGCTTTAACCCACTGAGCCACCCAGGCGCCCCATTAGTTGTAGTTTTATATTAAATTCTGACTCTAGGAAGTGGAAGTCCTCCAACTTTGTCTTTGTCTTCAAAATGGTTCTATTTATGCATTTTGCATTTTTATATGAAATTTGAGACCCCATCAATTTCTGCAGAAAGGTCTGCTGGAACTTTCACATAGCTTGAGTTGAATCTATAGCTAACAAACTTAAAATTTTAAAAAATGAGGTGATATTCACATAACATAAAAGTATTTTAAAGTGAACAATCCAGTAGCAATTAGTACATTCACAGTGTTGCACAACAATTACACCTCTATCTAGTTCCAAAACATTTTTATCACTCCAAAATAAAATCTCCCTAAAGCAGTTTCTACCCATAATCCTCTCTTCTCAACTCCTATTAACCACCAATCAACGTTCCATCTCTGTGGATTTAACTATTCTGGATATTTCATATAAATGGAATCATACTCTCACCTTTTGTGTCTGGCTTATTTCACTTAGCATAAAGTTTTCAAGATGTATCAATTTTATATCAAAGTTTAATTCCTTTATTTTGGGGGGAGGGAGGGACAAAGGGAGAAGGAGAGAAAGAATCTTAAGCAGGCACCATGCCCAGGAAAGAGCCCAACTCAGGGCTCAGTCTCATAACCCTGAGATCATGACTTGAGCCAAAATCAAGAGTTAGACACCTAAGACTGAGCTACCCAGGAACCCCCAAATTTAATTACTTTTTAAAGGCTGAATAATATTCCACTGTATGTCTATCTACCACAATTTTTTTATCCAACTGTTGATAGACAAACAGGATGGTTCCACCTATGAATATATATGTACACATATTTGAGTACCTGTTCTCAATTCTTTTGGGAATATATCCAAGAAATGAAATTTCTGGGTCATGTTTAAGTTTTTAAGGAATCTTCAAGCTGTTTTCCACAGTGCTTCACTATTTATATTCCTCTCTCCACATATTCACCAACACATTTTTTTTAAATTACAGCCATCTTGGTCTATGTGAAGTGGTACATTAATAGACTTTTAAAAAATAAATGTTACTAATTTTTTAAAAGATTTTATTTATTTATTTGACAGAGATCACAAGTAGGCAAAGAGGCAGGCAGAGAGAGTGAGAGGGAAGCAGGCTCCCTGCCGAGCAGAGGGCCCAATGTGGGCCCAGGACCCTGAGATCATGACCTGAGCCAAAGGCAGCGGTTTAAACCACTGAGCCACCCAGGCGCCCAATGTTACTAATTTTTCAGAAAGTAATATATTCTCATGGTTCGAAATTTAAAATTTTGAGTTTTATGACTCTTTCCAGAGAAACAGTACGTATACATGTATTTAGTCTTTTTTGGTTAAAAAACTAAACATCCATCATTGATTATATGCCCAAATCTGGTATCTAATAAAATTAATGTTAACTGGAAAAAACTTAGTTAAAACTATATGACCCTGATTTTTTAAAAAAAGGTTTGGTTAAGGAGGAGGAGTCAAGATGGCGGAGAAGTAGCAGGCTGAGACTATTTCAGGTAGCGGGAGATCAGCTAGATAGCTTATCTAAAGATTGCAAACACCTCCAAATCCAACGGGAGATCGAAGAGAAGAAGAACAGCAATTCTAGAAACAGAAAATCAACCACTTTCTGAAAGGTAGGACTGGAGAAGTGACTCCAAAGCGACGGGAAGATAGACCGCGGGGGGAGGGGCTGGCTCCCGGCGAGCGGCGGAGCAACGGAGCACAAAATCAGAACTTTTAAAAGTCTGATCTGCTGAGGGACATCACTCCAGAGGCTTAACCGGGGTGAAGCCCACGCGGGGTCAGCGTGGCCTCAGGTCCTGCAGGGTCACAGAAGGATCGGGGGGTCACAGAAGGATCGGGGGTGTCTGAGTGTCACAGAGCTTACAGGTATTAGAATGGGGAAGCCGGCTACAGAGACAGAGCCGAGGAGTGAGCTCTAAACTCGGGGTTACCTTGAACCCGTCGCAGGCTCGGTGAGCTCGGAGCGCGGCCGGAGGCCAGGGTGACGGGAGTAATTGGGCGCTGTTCTCTGAGGGTGCACTGAGGAGTGGGGCCCCGTGCTCTCGGCTCCTCCGGGCCAGAGACTGGGAGGCCGCCATCTTCATGCCTGTCCTCCGGAACTCTACGGAAAGCGCTCAGGGAACAAAAGCTCCCTAAAGCAAACCCGAGCAGATTACTCAGCCCGGCCCCTGGTAAGGGTGGTGCAACTCCGCCGGGGGCAAAGACACTTGAGAATCACTACAACAGGCCCCTCCCCCAGAAGATCAACAAGAAATCCAGCCAGGACCAAGTTCACCTACCAAGGAGTGCAGTTTCAATACCAAGGAGAGCAGTGGAATTCCAGAGGAGGAGAAAGCAAAGCAGGGAGCTCATGGCTTTCTCCCCATGATTCTTTAGCCTTGCAGTTAATTTTTTTCTTTTTCAATTTTTTTTCTCTTCTTCTGCTAAAGTTTTTTTAACTTTTACCCTTTTCTTTTTTAACGTTTTTTAACTAGTTTATCTAATATACATATATATTTTTCCTTTTTATATTTTTTCTTTATACGTTTTCTTCTTTTGTTTCATTTTTTTTTTTCTTTCTGAACCTCTTTTTATCCCCTTTCTCTCCCCTCACAATTTGGGATCTCTTCTGATTTGGTTAAAGCATATTTTCCTGGGGTTGTTGCCACCCTTTTAGTATTTTACCTGCTCCTTCATATACTCTTATCTGGACAAAATGACAAGGCAGAAAAATTCACCACAAAAAAAAGAACAAGAGGCAGTACCAAAGGCGAGGGACCTAATCAATACAGACATTAGTAATATGTCAGATCTAGAGTTCAGAATGAGGATTCTCAAGGTTCTAGCTGGGCTCGAAAAAGGCATGGAAGATATTAGAAAAACCCTATCGTGAGATATAAGAGCCCTTTCTGGAGAAATAAAAGAGCTAAAATCTAACCAAGTTGAAATAAAAAAAGCTAATAATGAGGTGCAATCTAAAATGGAGTCTCTCACTGCTAGGATAAATGTGGCAGAAGAAAGAATTAGCGATATAGAAGACCAAGTGACAGAGAATAAAGAAGCTGAGCAAAAGAGGGACAAACAGCTACTGGACCATGAGAGGAGAATTCGAGAGATAAGTGACACCATAAGACGAAACAACATTAGAATAATTGGGATTCCAGAAGAAGAAGAAAGAGAGAGGGGAGCAGAAGGTATATTGGAGAGAATTTCCCCAATATGGCAAAGGGAACAAGCATCAAAATCCAGGAGGTTCAGAGAACCCCCCTCAAAATCAACAAGAATAGGTCCACACCCCGTCACCTAATAGTAAAATTTACAAGTCTTAGTGACAGAGAGAAAATCCTGAAAGCAGCCCGGGAAAAGAAGTCTGTAACATACAATGGTAAAAATATTAGATTGGCAGCAGACTTATCCACAGAGACCTGGCAGGCCAGAAAGAGCTGGCATGATATATTCAGAGCAGTAAACGAGAAAAACATGCAGCCAAGAATACTATATCCAGCTAGGCTATCACTGAAAATAGAAGGAGAGATTAAAAGCTTCCAGGACAGGGGCGCCTGGGTGGCTCAGTGGGTTGAAGCTCTGCTTTCAACTCAGGTCATGATCTCAGGGTCCTGGGATCGAGTCCCGCATCAGGCTCTCTGCTCAGCGGGGAGCCTGCTTCCCTCTCTCTCTCCACCTGCCTCTCTGCCTATCTGTGATCTCTGTCAAATAAATAAATAAAATCTTAAAAAAAAAAAAAAGCTTCCAGGACAAACAAAAACTGAAAGAATTTGCAAACACCAAACCAGCTCTACAGGAAATATTGAAAGGGGTCCTCTAAGCAAAGAGAGACCCTAAAAGTAGTAGATCAGAGAGGAACAGAGACAATATACAATAACAGTCACCTTACAGGCAATACAATGGCACTAAATTCATATCTCTCAATAGTTACCCTGAATGTTAATGGGCTAAATGCCCCAATCAAAAGACACAGGGTATCAGAATGGATAAAAAAACAAAACCCATCTATATGTTGCCTACAAGAAACTCATTTTAAACCCGAAGACACCTCCAGGTTTAAAGTGAGGGGGTGGAAAAGAATTTACCATGCTAATGGACATCAGAAGAAAGCAGGAGTGGCAATCCTTTAGATTTTAAGCCAATTAGATCAGATCAATTAGATTTTAAGCCAAAGACTATAATAAGAGATGAGGAAGGACACTATATCATACTCAAAGGATCTGTCCAACAAGAAGATCTAACAATTTTAAATATCTATGCCCCTAATGTGGGAGCAGCCAACTATATAAACCAATTAATAACAAAATCAAAGAAACATATCAACAATAATACAATAATCGTAGGGGACTTTAACACTCCCCTCACTGAAATGGACAGATCATCCAAGCAAAAGATCAACAAGGAAATAAAGGCCTTAAATCACACACTGGACCAGATGGACATCACAGACATATTCAGAACATTCCATCCCAAAGCAACAGAATACACATTCTTCTCTAGTGCACATGGAGCATTCTCCAGAAGATATCACATCCTCGGTCCTGAATCAGGTCTCAACCGGTATCAAAAGATTGGGATCATTCCCTGCATATTTTCAGACCACAATGCTCTGAAGCTAGAACTCAATCACAAGAGGAAATTTGGAAAGAACCCAAATACATGGAGACTAAACAGCATCCTTCTAAAGAATGAATGGGTCAACCAGGAAATTAAGAATTGAAAAAATTCACGGAAACAAATGATAATGAAAACACAACGGTTCAAAATCTGTGGAACACAGCAAAGGCAGTCCTGAGAGGAAAATATATAGGGATACAAGCCTTTCTCAAGAAACAAGAAAGGTCTCAAATACACAACCTAACCCTACACCTAAAGGAGCTGGAGAAAGAACAAGAAAGAAACCCTAAACCCAGCAGGAGAAGAGAAATCATAAAGATCAGAGCAGAAATCAATGAAATAGAAACCAAAAAAACAATAGAACAAATCAACAAAACCAGGAGCTTGTTCGGTGAATGAATTAATAAGATTGATAAACCCCTGGCCAGACTTCTCAAAAAGAAAAGAGAAAGGACCCAAATAAATAAAATCATGAATGAAAGAGGAGAGATCACAACCAACACCATAGAAATACAAACAATTTTAAGAACATATTATGAGCAACTATATGCCAGCAAATTTGACAATCTGGAAGGAATGGATGCATTCCTAGAGACATATAAACTACCAAAACCGGACCAGGAAGAAACAGAAAACCTGAACAGACCCATAACCAGTAAGGAGATTGAAGCAGTCATCAAAAATCTCCCAATAAACAAGAGCCCAGGGCCAGGTGGCTTCCCAGGGGAATTCTACCAAACATTTAAAGAAGAACTAATTCCTATTCTCCTGAAACTGTTCCAAAAAATAGAAATGGAAGGAAAACTGCCAAACTCATTTTATGAGGCCAGCATCACCTTGGCCCCAAAACCAGACAAGGATCCCATCAAAAAAGAGAATTACAGACGAATATCCTTGACGAACACAGTTGAGAAAATTCTCACCAAAATACTAGCCAATAGGATCCAACAGTACATTAAAAGGATGATTCACCACGACCAAGTGGGATTTTTTCCAGGGCTGCAAGGTTGGTTCAACATCCGCAAATCAATCAATGTGATACAACACGTTAATAAAGAAAGAACAAGAACCATATGATACTCTCAGTAGTTGCTGAAAAAGCATTTGACAAAGTACACCATCCTTTCCTAATCAAAACTCTTCAAAGTGTAGGGACAGAGGGCACATACCTCAATATTATCAAAGCCATCTATGAAAAACCCACCGCAAATATCATTCTCAATGGAGAAAAACTGAGAGCTTTGCCGCTAAGGTCAGGAACATGGCAGGGATGTCCGTTATCACCACTGCTATTCAACATAGTACTAGAAGTCCTAGCCCCAGCAATCAGACAACAAAAAGAAATCAAAGGTATCCAAATCAGCAAAGAAGAAGTCAAACTCTCACTCTTTGCAGATGATATGATACTATATGTGGAAAACCCAAAAGACTCCACTCCAAATCTGCTAGAACTTGTACAGCAATTCAGTAAAGTGTCAGGATATAAAATCAATGCACAGAAATCAGTTGCATTTCTATACAACAACAACAAGACAGAAGAAAGAGAAACTAAAGAGTCAATCCCATTTACAATTGCACCCAAAACCGTAAGATACCTAGGAATAAACCTAACCAGAGAGGCAAAGAATCTGTACTCAGAAAACTAAAAGTACTCATGAAAGAGACTGAGGAAGACACAAAGAAATGGAAAAATGTTCCATTCTCATGGACTGTTAGAACAAATTTTGTGAAAATGTCTATGCTACCTAAAGCAATCTACACATTTAAGGCATTACCTATCAAAATCCCATCCATTCTTTTCAAAGAAATGGAACAGATAATCCTAAAATTTATATGGAACCAGAAAAGACCTCGAATAGCCAGAGGAATGTTGAAAAAGAAAGCCAAAGTTGGTGGCATCACAATTCCGGACTTCAAGCTCTATGACAAAGCTGTCTTCATCAAGACAGCATGGTACTGGCACAAATATAGACACATAGATCAATGGAACAGAATAGAGAGCCCAGAAATAGACCCTCAACTCTATGGTCAACTCATCTTCGACAAAGCAGGAAAGAATGTCCAATGGAAAAAAGACAGCCTCTTCAATAAATGCTATTGGGAAAATTGGACAGCCACATGCAGAAAAATGAAATTGGATCATTTCCTTACACCACACATGAAAATAGACTCTAAATGGATGAAGGACCTCAATGTGAGAAAGGAATCCATCAAAATCCTTGAGGAGAACACAGGCAGCAACCTCTTCGACCTCAGCCGCAGCAACTTCTTCCTAGGAACATCGCCAAAGACAACAGAAGCAAGGGCAAAAATGAACTATTGGGATTTTATCAAGATCAAAAGCTTTTCACAGCAAAGGAAACAGTTAACAAAACCAAAAGACAACTGACAGAATGAGAGAAGATATTTGCAAACGACATATCAGATGAAGGGCTAGTGTCCAAAATCTATAAAGAACTTAGCCAACTCAACACCCAAAGAACAAATAATCCAATCAAGAAATGGGCAGAGGGGGCACCTGGGTGGCTCAGTGGGTTAAGCCGCTGCCTTCGGCTTGGGTCTTGGTCTCGGGGTCCTGGGATCGAGTCCCGCATCAGGCTCTCTGCTCAGCAAGAAGCCTGCTTCCCTCTCTCTCTCTCTCTGCCTGCCTCTCCGTCTACTTGTGATCTCTCTCTCTCTGTCAAATAAAAAAAAAAAAAAAGAAACGGGCAGAGGACATGAACAGACATTTCTGCAAAGAAGACATCCAGATGGCCAACAGACACATGAAAAAGTGCTCCATATCACTCGGCATCAGGGAAATACAAATCAAAACCACAATGAGATATCACCTCACACCAGTCAGAATGGCTAAAATTAACAAGTCAGGAAATGACAGATGCTGGCGAGGATGCGGAGAAAGGGGAACCCTCCTACACTGTTGATGGGAATGCAAGCTGGTACAACCACTCTGGAAAACAGCATGGAGGTTCCTCAAAATGTTGAAAATAGAACTACCCTATGACCCAGCAATTGCACTCCTGGGTATTTACCCTAAAGATACAAACGTAGTGATCCGAAGGGGCACGTGCACCCGAATGTTTATAGCAGCAATGTCTACAATAGCCAAACTATGGAAAGAACCTAGATGTCCATCAACAGATGAATGGATAAAGAAGATGTGGTATATATACACAATGGAATACTATGCAGCCATCAAAAGAAATGAAATCTTGCCATTTGCGACGACGTGGATGGAACTAGAGGGTATCATGCTTAGCGAAATAAGTCAATCGGAGAAAGACAACTATCATATGATCTCCCTGATATGAGGAAGTAGAGAGGCAACATGGGGGGTTAAGGGGGTAGGAGAAGAATAAATGAAACAGGATCGGATTGGGAGGGAGACATACCATAAGTGACTCTTAATCTCACAAAACAAACTGCGGGTTGCTGGGGGGAGGGGGGTTGGGAGAAGGGGGGTGAGGTTATGGACATTAGGGAGGATATGTGCTATGGTGAGTGCTGTGAAGTGTGTAAACCTGGCGATTCACAGACCTGTACCCCTGGGGATAAAAATATATTATATGTTTAAAAAAAATAAAATAAAATGTTTGGTTAAATGAGAGGTAAGAAAATACTTCATGATTTTAATTAAAACACAAATGCAGCAATAGAAAACTTCTGAATTCAGTCAACATTACCATGCCTAGCTTTAGTGATCCAGACTGGCCAAAAGAGTCATTCAAAAGAAACACAAGTTTCTATGGCCAAGAACTGTACCTTTAACTTTTGGCTAGCAGGTGGATTATATGGGTTATATATCCATGGAAAGATATTAACACTGATAAAAAATTCAGGGCATGCTCATAGTTTAACACATGAATGTTAATTTCTACTGCATGTTGACCATACTTTACCACTAGATGGCGAATTTAAAAAAAATTTCAGCTTTGCTGGGGTATATAACTGACATTCAAAATTGTAAGATATTTAAAGTGTACACTGTGGTGATTTGATATTAGTACACATCATGAAATGCTTCTTCTCTTCTAGTTAACTATTTATCTCGCTTTTTGGGGGGTTAAGGCAGAGTTGTATCATACATGACTTCAATATTGCCTAAATTTATTATTTGTAACTAGAAAATTCTCCCCTAATATTTAAATTTATACTTATGGAGAGGTGCAAAAGACAGGGAAATTTTATTTTAAAAGCTAGTAAAGCTCCCTTTGTATTTTATAGAACACTGCTCTTGCAGAAAGCTGCTACACCGTCACAAAGAGCTCTTTCTTCTAGAATCTATTTTGCTTACTGTTGAATAGAGTTTTGTTTTAGCTTTAGTTCTCCCCTACAACAGTGGCATATCAAAGTGAGCGGATGGGTGCTTGCTGTTCTCCTCTGATGCTCTTGATAGTAGTGATATTTTGGAATATTTATCTAATAAATGCCTTATTCTCCAAAGCTGCTTAAGACAAAGGGAAAAAACTTAAAATTTAAAAATAGCTTTATTCCATGACTCATGAGACAAAGTATTTAGAAGTTGAATTTCACTGAAATCATAAACATCTGTTCTGTGAAAGACACTATCAAGAGGATGAAAAAAAAAGCCACACACTTGGAGAAAATATTTGCAAAAGACACATATCATACATAAAGTACTGTTATTCAAAATATAAAAAGAACACTTAAAATTCAACAAAAGAAAGCAACTCACCTAAAAAATGGCCCCAGAACATTAAGAGGAACCTCCCCAAAGAAAATATAAAGATAGCAAATAAACATGTGAAAAGATGCTCCACATCACATGTCATCATAAAATCACAAATAAAAACGAAAAAAGATCCTACCACTACACATACAATTGAAGGACCAACATCTGGAATGCTGGCAACACCAAGTGCTAATGAGGATATGGTGCAACAGGAATCCCTCACTCATTGCTTTTGTGAATGCAAAATGGTACAGTTGCTTTAGAAGACAGTTTGGCATTTTCTTTCACAGCTAAACACTTCTTACCATACAACCCAGCAATCACACTCCTTGGTATTTGCCCAAAGGAGGTGAAAACATGTCTACACAAAAACCTGAATGTCAATGTTCATAGTAGCTTTATTCATAATTATCAAACCTGATCGCAACCAAGATGTCCTTTAGTAGGTGAACTGATAGACAAACTGTTGTGCATCCAGACAATGAGCTAGAAGGAAAAAAGTTATTAAGACACGAAAAGATAAGGAGGAAGCTTAAATGCACACTATTAAGTGAAATATGCCAATCTGAAAAGGCTATATGCTGGAGCATATTATATGATATTCCGGAAAAGGCAAAACTATGGAGACAGTAAAAAATATCAGTAGTTCCGAGGGATTCAAGGGAGGCAAGGATGAATAGACTAAACACAAGGGATTTTTACGACAGTGAAAATACTCTGATATCATAATGGTGGATTCGTGTCATCATACATTTAGTCAAAACCCACAGAATGTAAATTATGGACTTTGGATGATTATGATATGTCAATGTAGTTTCACTGATGTTAACAAATGTACCATTTTGGTGGTTTACAGTGAGGGAGGCTGTGCCTGCTGGGGGGAGCCAGGAATATGTGGGAAATCCCTGTGCTTTCTACTCAGTGTTGAGAACCCAAAACATAAATTCTATTTAACAAAATTAAAAAAATATGAAGCCTAAAACTATAAAACTTTGGAAGAAAACATAGGAGAAAATCTTTATGACCTTGAGTTAGGTAAAGATTTCTTAATTACAGCACAAAGTACCTGAATTATGAAAGAAAAAAACTGTCAAAGTGGACTTTAAAACCAGAAATTCTACTTGTTGAAAGACACTGTTAAGAAGTCACAGATTGGAAAAAAAATTTGCCATATTTGCAAAGCAAATGTCTTGATGAAGAACTTATATCTGGAATATATTAACTTCTTTCACATTTCAAGAACAGTAAGCAAAAAGCACAAAAGCACAGAACTTTTGAAAACTTCACCAAAGAAGAGACACGGATGGTAAATAAGAATATGAAAAGATCTTTAATATCATTAAGCTAAAATTAACACCACTATGAAAAACCACTATATTTCTATTAGAAGGGCTTATGTGAACACAAAGTGATAAAATCAAGCACTGGCAAGGACAGAGAACAATAGAACTCACAAATTGTTGGAAATGTAAGATGGTAGAGCCAATTTAGAAAATGTGTGGAGTTTCTTATAAAGTTAAAAAAAAAACCCCACAACTTAAAAAAAAATCTTCTTCTTTTAGATATACATACCAAAATATTAGATGGATGAAGTTATATGATGTCTGAGATTTATGCCAAAATTATCAAGGCAATAATGTGGCCGGGACACTAGATTAAATAAAGAACAAAAACCCACTTACCTTATCAGCAGCAATCTCACTCCTGGGTATTTATTCAAGAGAAAATACATAAATATGTCTACATACAAAGACATGTATGCAAATGTTCGCAACACCTTTTTCATAAAATCTCTCAAACTGGAAACAGCTCAAATGTTCATCAATTAGGAAATGTTTAATATTGTGGTACATCCAGACAACAGAATAATAGTGAGCAATAAAAACTGATACATGCAACAACATGGATGAGTCTCAGAAGCATTAAGCTAAATGAAAGATGCTAGACAAAGAAGGCAAATGCACTATGACTCCATTTATAAGAAGTTTTGGAAAAGTAAAAATTATAGAAACAAATTACATTAGTAATTGCCAAGGTTTGGGTGTGGAGGAAGAGAAAGAACTACAAAGGTGCACAAGGAACTTTTTATCATGATAGAAATATTCCGTATTTTGAGTGTGATAATGGTTATATGACTGTATATGCAAAAGGTGAATTTTATTGTATGTTTCACCTCAATAACCCTGACTTTTTTTAATAAAAGAGAAATAATAATTTTTTTGAGAGGAAGCGAGAGAGGGCAGGGTGGGGGAAGTAGGAGAGAGTATCTTAAGCAGGCTCCATGCCCAGCACAGAGCCCAAGAGGGGCTCTATCTCACAATCCTGAGATCACAGCCTGAGCTGAAATCAAGTCAGATGCTTAACCAACTGAGCCACCCAGATGCTGCTCAGTCCAATACATTTAAAAACTTCCTCTCATTTCTTTCTCTCCCCTTACTTAGGGCTTACAGTGGAAAAAAGGCAGGCCCACTCCAGCTTCCAATACCCCAGTGTTAGGGCAGGGAAGGAAGGCAAGACTACATACTAAGCACATTATTGCAGGTTTCTGCTTCTCTGGCTTATCCCAACAGACATTATGTGTGGGTGTTATCAAATATTTGCTTTCTTGAGAGTGATATGTGGGAATTCTTCAGAAGACCCTTCAGGGGCCACCCTACTGCACAAGTCTGTATTGTGAAATAATTGTTTTGTCTTGACTCCTAACCCTCCTAACTCCTAACCCTACCACCCCTCCTCACTAATCTCTGTCTTTTTGCTTCAGGGCTGCTCAACCACTGGTCTGTACTAGGCACAATGGCTCAAATCTGGATCTTGTTCAAAGTATCCCCTTGAACCTAGGAAGAATGTACATTTCTCCAAGTGGGAATGTGGGCTAACTCTACCACTAATTACCCTATCCTGCCATTTCTCTTCCTAATTATCTTTTCAAATAGGCACAAAGGGCTGCCAAAGCAGATGTTCCACCTAGAAATAAGATGCATTCTCTTTTTCTTAAAAGTACCTTCAATCCCTATAAGCCATTCTCTTGGTTTCAGAGTCCCTTAGGGAAAAGCCACTCTACTCCCCATTAGACTAATGACTCCAATTATTTTTCCTACTATTTTTCAAGAATGGGGGAAACCTCCCAAAGCTACAGCCTAAGCAGATATCCTAAAGGGAAAGGTATGCCAGTTTTCCTTCTTGTGAATAAAATGTTATGTACGAACTAACAAACATTTACAGGTCTACTTACCCTACTTCGTAAGATGCTAGTCCCTCTTTGACTAGCTGGTCATTTATACTAGTAGGAGTCATTCCAGGAGCACCAAGAGAATCGAAAAGCTCAACCAAGAGCACATTATCTTCCAGAATTTCTGTAAAACATTAAGATGAGTTTGGGGAAAGAAATAAATATGTTGCAAAACATACTAAATGAAGCAATTTTTTTAAAAAGCTATAAACAATTACATTTTGCATACATGTGGGTTTTTTGCCGAATAATACCAAAGTGTCTCAATAGGGGTAAAAGCATTTTGCAAACAAAACAATCGTCCATGTTATGTGCAGCATAGGCAAATTAATAAAATTTTCATTTTAGATTGTGTACTGTTCTATAACAGATCAAAAGCAGTTTAAAGCTTTTAAATTCAAAAAAATATAAATTGATATATATTCATTGAATAAATGTTCTGATGTGTTTTTAAACTATTTTACTAAGTTTGCCCAAGTTCCAGAGTACAAAAGAATGAAATTCAGGCTAGAGATTATCCGTGAAGGTTTACAGCTTTTAAAAGAATGGCACAAAGTTTACAACGAGAAAAAAAAACCTAGAATCCTCAATTAGAGATTGAAATCTGGATTTTTTCCCATGTTTTTAGGACAAACAATCTAATTTTTAATTTCTTTTAGAATACATAATGGTTACTTAAATACGTAGATCTATTTAGATCTATTTCTTAAACGAAACTGGGAGTTTAACTATGGATAAAGTTTACATCTCGTATGCCTGTTTACTTACTTATGGTACATAGCACAGAGAACCTGCCTAATATGTATTTGAATAAACAATAGAGTCATTTCTTTAGGAAACACATACTTCAGTGTACTAAAGTATACACTGAATACACACTTCAATACAGGTTATGCTTACACCTTCTACACTGCCGGTCAGAATGATGATTCCAAAAAAAAAAAAAAAAAAAAAAAAAAGATGATTCCAAATAACACAAAGTGTTACCACAGCATACTTTATTATCTAGTCATAAAAATACATATTAGGTAACCTTTCTCAAGAGCCTAAAATGATTCCTGACTACTTTTCAATGGACCAGATATATCATCTAAAAATAAAAGGCTAAGCAATGCTGAGCCTCAATTAATTTTCATCTTCTTACTTTCTATGTCTTGTGGTCCCATTAGTTCTTTGTCTTCATATTTCCCATACATAGAGTTCTTTATTGCAACAGGGCCAACTTTCTGTACGTTCTGCACCTTTACCAACTTCCCTGCTCTGCTAATTAAAATTTAAATATCCCAGGGTGCCTGGGTGGCTCAGTTGGTTGAGCAGCTGCCTTCGGCTCAGGTCATGATCCCAGGGTCCTGGGTTTGAGTCCTACGTCAGACTCCTCCTGCTCTGCTTCTCCCTTCTCCCTCTGCCTGCTGCTCCCCCTGCTTGTGCGTGCTCTCTCTTTCTCTCTCTGTCAAATACTTAATAAATAAATAAAATCTTTAAAAAAATTTAAATATCCCTTGCTTTATAAGGTAACAATGCTCCCCTTATCATCTATTATTAATGTCTTTAACTGTCAATCTCATCATTGTGCAGGTTAATGGGGTAAGATCTTTTAGATTTAAGGAGTGCCAGAAGGCCCTGTTCAAATAAATTATCTAGCATAATAACTATGTTATGACTAGTGTTTGGATGTTATTGGTATAACAAGTAATTAAATGAGTAAGAAAAAGAAGGAATCAAAAATGAGTGGAGATTACTCAAGGACTAAGAAGCCCTTAATTTACTGCTCGCATCAGAGAAGCCAGATATAAAAATGTTATTGACTAAGGATGTAACCTTAATCTGCAACCACATTCTTCTTTAAACAAACCATTTCTTCAGAACAATTTCTCATATCAACAATGTGGATAAATTATCACTGATATATCATCAGTTCCCAGTTATGTAACTTTGAACTGCTGATCGCTAAGCTTTAGTCTCCTTATTGTAACAGAGGCTAACCCTCTTCTGGTGATTGGGTTCATTTAATGGTAGTATGACAAAAGTGAATAATTAGATATAGTAATCTTGTGTGTCCTGTACTAGCACTTATTAAGACCAACTACGCCAGAAAAATAACAGACTCCCACCACCCCCCAACCCCTGCATCCAAACCCCTTGGGGCCAGACAGGTTTCAGAACTTCAAATTGAGAAAAACTACATAAAATATATACTGCCTATTTTATAATACCCCCAGCAAGATTCCAAGGCAGCAGCCTACAAACACATTACTATCCTGAAATGGAATATACGAATATTCACTATAAAGGAGATAAAGACTATATATATCTTCATGTCACTTCAGATCAGGTTTTGCTAGTCAACTTTTCATTTTCAGAACATGCTGGGTTACAAAATTGTGAGCTAGTGGTCAGCCTGTATCTTAGGTCCAAACTAGTCCAAAAAAGAAATGACTTTTTTTTAAAATATGGGGAGAGGCTACAGTTGAATTCACTTAAGTAAAATGAAATGAAAAAAACATATGAAAACTATTTAACAATTATGTCCCACCTCCCCTCACTTTCCTGCACATTAAACTTTTAACATTCATCATGCCAAAATCAGGAAAGAACCACCGCAGAAATGTAAACGAAATAAGAGAAGCTAATTCCTGGCTTTAGGGCATTCAAGAGGCCATATCTAGGATGACTGATTTTTTTTTTAAGATTTTATTTTTAAGTAATCTCTACACCCAATGTGGGGCTTGAACCTACAACTCAAAGATCAAGAGTCCCACACTCCACCAAGTGAGCCATCCAGGCACCCCTAGCATAACTTGATCTTTAATGCTAACTTTTGCCTTGTACTGATTTTATACTCTACAGCCTGCAACTATATCCACTATACCTAATTCTCAATAAATGTTCTCTCTTACTAGTCTCATTGATGACACACTGAATTTAGCTAAGATCAAGCAAATGTATTATGTTATCCTTATTTAAAATTATATATAATTACATAGCAACAAATAAAAATGGAATAGCTTACTGATGACTGAACATGTCATAAATTTATCTTGAGTCTTCTCTTCAAATTTTTCCTTAGCTTTTTTGGACCACTGCATTGTCTTTACACATGGTTCAATATAGGCCAGCTTACATTTAATTGCCTGTGTCAAAATTGCACCATTAAGAAAAGGTGAAATTTCTAGTTGTTTTAGAATTAAAATTTTATATGTGTACAAAAAACTCTGAATATATAATCTGAAAATAAATGTGCAAAAGGTATCTATAAAATATTTTATAAATGGCAATAACTAGAGTCAACAGATCATTTGGTAGAATTATTGCACATTCAGACACCAATATAACAAGCATCTACTGAAAAAATTACAGATACTCATTATATACTGTTAAATGAGAAAAGCAGGTTACAGGACTATTTTTCTAATCCTATAATTGCTAAATAGAAGACACATCTTAGAATTAGAATTGTATTTATAAAAACATTCAATAGTTCTGAATGAGTCCTTTTTATTTATATTTTCAAGTTTTCCCTAGTTTACCCATTTTTAAAATGAAAAATATTGCTTAACAATAATTTAAATGCCTAAGTGTAAAGTGAGTTAAAAAATAAGCCTCATTAACCTTCTTTATCTCTGAGGAATAAGATAACAAGAGAAAGATAATTTTTTACTTATTTTTCCAGACTTCTCTTTCTCTTGGACATGTTATATATACTTAAACATAAATGGAATTGCAGTAAAAATACTTCTATGATGAGATTTTCGCACAAAATCTATCACCTTCCTACCACATTATACAGGTTTTCAAAATAACATTGAGATCTGGAGACCAGTAAAAACCTATGAAGACACAAACATACATACAGATATACATTTATAATTAATGCTTATTTGCTAAGATATACATACATCTTAACAACTTATGGCTGCTATATAGGAAATTACAGTAATGACAGCAACTCTTTTCTATATCCCATGTATCAAATTATTTACAGACAAAAATGTTAGTTAACAGAGCATTTCTATGATAAAAATGATTTCTAAAAATACTGGCACAATTGTGTTAATATTCTGACCCTATGACTCACAATAAGTAGATTACCTTCTCTGGGGGATTTAGAAACTCATCTTTTATTTTACGCATTTCTTTAAGTGTTATTTTTGCAGTATTGCCAAAGTCCACATATTTAACTTCAACTTCACGATGTCCAGGCAATCCTTCAAAAATTATTAAATTAGAAATCATAAACTTGGAAAGAAAACAGAGAATTATCTAGCAAAATTTAGACAGGACAGTCAACTATGTTAGAATACTTTTATGATCAACATATAAACCTAATACTTTTTTTAAACATAAAACAATTTCTAATATGTGGACCTAAAAAAATATCAACCATAATGCACAGTCATTCAGACTTGAGATATTAACAATTTTAAGATATCCAGAGGACATTCAAAACCAGGATAACAACACAGCTATCAAATGCTAGGTGTTGTGGCCTAAAAGTTAAAACTAGGCATTAAGACTGACTGGATTAGAATCCAGTCAAATTCCATGTGACTCTAAGCAAGTTAATCACTCTTTCTAAAATATTAGTCCGAGGGGCGCCTGGGTGGCTCAGTGGGTTAAGCCGCTGCCTTCAGCTCAGGTCATGATCTCAGGGTCCTGGGATCGAGCCCCGCATTGGGCTCTCTGCTCAGCAGGGAGCCTGCTTCCTCCTCTCTCTCTGCCTGCCTCTCTGCCTGCTTGTGATCTCTCTGTCAAATAAATAAATAAAATCTTTAAAAAAAATAAATAAAATAAAATAAAATATTAGTCCGAGCAAGTTCCTTTTTCTCTCCAAGCCTCACTATCTCATTTGTAAAATGGGCATACCAGTAGAATCCAATCTCGTAAGACTTATTTTTTTTGAGGATTCATCTATTTAAAATAATTTGCAAAGCACCATAGTAAGCATGGACTTACTAAATGTTTACTGTTAGTCAACAAAGGTGACTAAAGCAAAAGATTTAATAATCAAACTAAAAATTCATTCATATGATGATACCTAACTGAAATTTAAAAAAATTATTTTGGGGAATATTGTGAACAATAAGCAAAGACAGACCTCCGTGTCAATCTAGTCTCTCTATTTTACAGGATACCAATGAATCCCCTAAAATGTTCAAACATACAGAAGTCTGAATGAAAACCTATCACATTGACCTTTTTGAAAACACTCAAAATATATGGCTGACTTTAGCCTCTCTTATCATACCTATGTATAATTCTATTAAACTGGTTGCCACCATTTTCAAATTTAAGGAGTAGTACCATATACATAATTTCAAAAATGGAAAAAATACAGGCATTCTCTGCTCCTTAGCAGAAATGGAAACATATGGAACAACACTGGTATTCAAGAGGACACTTCAAACAACTTAGGCCCTGTGGTAACTGGTATCTGCAGTAACTGAGAAGACACATGTTATTATAAGTATAATAATAAGATGAGGGAATCCCACCACACTTCCGGAATTCTCACGCTAGAAGGATATTCTTAACTGTACTAGTGCCATTAGATTCTTATTATTCCTCAAGTCTCTGAATGGAGATCTAGTTTTAGACAAAACAAACAGGAGATAAAATTGAAAGAACAGGAGATAAGACAGGAGATAAAATTTAAAGACAAGAGATAAAAAGAACACAGGAGAAAAAAATTAAAGAACATTTTTTTTTTACCCAAATTATCAATCAGTATGAGAGAGAGTCAGGAGACATGAAAGGCCTCAAAAAAAATTTTTTTAAAAGATTTTATTTATTTATTTGAGAGAGAGAGAGAGCACAAGCAGGGGGAGTGGGAGGCAGAGGCAGAAGGAGAAGCAGGCTCCTCACCCAGCAGGGAGCCTGATGTGTGTAACTGGATCCCAGGACCCTGAGGATCATGACCTTAGCATAAGGCAGCTGCCTAATCCACTAAGCTCACCCAAGCATCCCTGAAAGGTGTCAAAACTTACTTCCAAAAAAACCCAAAAAACCAAAAAAACAAAAAAAAAAACTTACTTCCATTTATTCTGAGGAAACAATTAGAAGATGCTCCCCAAAAAACAGGGGAATAAACTGAAGAAGTAAACATGGGATCCACAAAACAAGGGATCCAATACAGGGAGAAAAAAAAAAGTATATTGCAAAATGAAATAAATTCTCTGAATAACAAAAGTGTAATAAGCTTAGAGGACTAGCAGTCCAACTGGAGAAGATAGAAAGGTGTTTTCATGGGGTGCCTCGGTGGCTCAGTGGGTTAAGCCTCTGCCTTTGGCTCAGGTCATGGTCTCAGAATCCTGGAATCCAGCCCCACATCAGCCTCTCTGCTCAGCAGGGAGCCTGCTTCCCTCCTCTCTCTCTGCCTGCCTCTCTGCCTACTTGTGATCCCGCTCTGTCAGATAAATAAAATCTTTAAAAAAAAAAAAAAAAAGATATTTTCACCATTAGAAAAAACAAAAAACAAAAACCAACTAACATTACCTGAAAAGTCAAACATGTGGAAAATTGTTTTTAATAATTAGGAAAATGTAGCCATAAATCTTAAGAAAATAAAGTGAAAAATTGATGCATTAACTTGAAATAGAAATAAATTATTTTTTATGACTTAGTGAAAATATTTATGCAGAATATGGATTAACTAAAATTGTGATAAACTATGGTGACGGGGTGAGGAGGGGATAAAAGAGCAAAAAGAAATCTAAAACTGCTACCTGCCTTAATAAGAATAAACACTTTGAGAGTAAAATATCAACAAAGTATTACACATTTAGAAGTAATACCACAAATAAATACCAAAAGAAACAGTTGAAAGAATTTAAAGTATTTTTTAAGTAATCTCTACATCCCACATGAGGCTCAAACTCACAACCCTGAGATTAAGAGTTCCATGCTCTTCCAACTGAGCCAGCCAGGCAACCCTAAAATATTTGCCTTTGAGGAGTACAGTCTAAGTTGTTTAGCACCATTTAACTTTTTAAATAAGGCAGACATTAGAAAATAACAACAAAAAAATAAATTAAGGGCTAGTCAAATAAAAATCTAAGGACTTAGAGAGTCACCTCCCAACATTACCACTAGTTTTTTTTTTCCCATTTTATTTCTTTTTTTAAAAATTAACATATAATGTATTATTAGCCCCAGGGGTACCAATAGCTTTTTAAAGATAACTGAGCAAAATGGGTAAGATCAAATAATACCACTTCTATGATTTAATTTGTACCAACTCAAATGGTTTCAGTTTTTAAGCACAACATTTCCCTGTAGAAATAGTGTGCAATTTCCTACCAGTAACTTTTGCTCGGTACCAAACTCCATCTTCAAATTTAGCTACACAGGCTTGACCTTGAACTGGACAGAGGATTTCCAGATTTTCTCCATCTTCACTTTTATAAAATTCCTCAATTGTTTTTAGTAAAAATAAAAAATCCAGGCTCTCTATCTAAGAAATAAAAGGATTAAAACACTATAGTTTCAAAGAAACAAAATTTAAATATAGCATGTATTATAAGTACTGCTTATAAAATTATTGGGATCAGACAAATCAATTGTTATGTAATTTATATTTGTAATATTTTATTACAGAAGCAGTATATAAAATTAGCAAATATGGACATAACAAAATTTTTTAAAAAATCACATTTCTTCAGATATCTTAAGTGTATATCCTTCTAGATCCTTTTTTAAAAATTTAAATTCCATTAGCCAACATATAGTACATCATTAGTGCTCATCCCATCACATGCCCTCCTTAATGCCCATCACCCAGTTATCCTACCTCACTACCCTCCTACCTTTTCACATCCCTCAGTTTGTATCCTATAGTTAAGAGTCTCTCATAGTTTGTCTCCCTGATTTCTTCCCATTCCGTTTTCCCTACCCTCCCCATGATCCTCTTATATATATAACATATATGCTATTTCTTATATGTCACGAGTGAAACCATACGATAATGGTCTTTCTCCGCTTGACTTATTTCACTTAGCACAGTATCCCCCACTTCCATCCATGTTGATGCAAATGGTAGGTATTCGTCCTTTCTAAAGGCTGAGTAATAGTCCATTATATATATATGAACCACATCATCTTTATCCATTCATCTGTTGAAGAACACCTCATCTCCTTCCACAGTTTGGCTACTGTGGATTGCTGCTATGAACATTGGGGTGCATGTGCCCCTTCTTTTCACTATAGCTATAAGTAAATTGGAGTAAATACCCAGTAGGGCAATTGCTGGGTCATAGGGTAGCTCTATTTTCAACTTCTTTTTTTTTTTTTTTAAAGATTTTATTTATTTATTTGACAGAGAGAAATCACAAGTAGGCAAAGAGGCAGGCAGAGAGAGAGGAGGAAGCAGACTCCCTGCTGAGCAGAAAGCCCGATGTGGGGCTTGAACCCAGGACCTGGGATCATGACCTGAGCCGAAGGCAGCGGCTTAACCCACTGAGCCACCCAGGCGCCCCTATTTTCAACTTCTTGAGGAACCTCCATACTGTTTTCCTGAGTGGCTACACCAGCTTGCATTCCCACCAACAGTGTAAGAGGGTTCCCCTTCCTCTACATCTTTGCCAACATTTGTTGTTCCAGACTCCTTTCTTATACACACACAAACTTTCCATATTTTTAAAAACAAAAGTGAGATGTTATCTTACAGTGTGCAATTTGATTACAGTGTGATAATTTGCATTTTCCATCAATTCTCACTTTTCTGTTTAAGTATTCTCATTGGTACTTTTTGGCCATGTTTAGATATCCTTAAATGACCCAAACCAGTATCAAATTCGAGACTACACATTATATTTAGTATCTCAATAAATATTTTAGAATCTAGTGTAGCCTTTTTTTTTTTTTCTTTTAATGACTAGGTCTTGCTGAAGAAAGCCTGCTATTTTTCTGTAGAATGCTCCATCTTCTGGATTTATGTGGTTACATCCTCATACTATTATTTAGCTTGTTCCTCCATTAAGTGAGGTCTGTCCCCTGAAATTTTCCCCAAAGCCAGAAGTTCTATCTATAGGTTTGGTGGATTCAAGCCTTTTTTGGCAAAATACATCTTAAGTATATGTAGGTTGCAATATACCAAAAGATAAAACATTACTGACTCAGTAATAACATGCTAAGATTCACCTACAGACTGGGGTGATGATTCTGATCCCTCTATTATACAGTTATGTAATTCATTTAATAATACTTTGGCATTATATGAATGTTCAGTTTCCCATCAACCTTCCATTTCATGATTTTAAAGTGAATTGATCATTCTTTAAATCAGTAATTTCAGTAGGGTTTATAAAATGACTACACTGAATAAACTAGAGATTTCTCTTATTAATAAGGCTATTTTGTTATTTAAGTTCTTAAAGTTCCTATAGTATCTAAAACATAGTTCCCCCACTAAAAAAAAAAAACAAAAAAACAAAACTCAAAATACCAAGGATAAATGTCTGTTTATCTCTCCAAATACCAATTCTTAAGGTTAAAAAATATTTTAAAATCTATATCAAATAGCAAAAATGAAGATTTCCTCTTTTCTAAGATTTATAATGCAAATGGAAATTTTGTGAATCTGTCTTTTATTTCATTTAAATTACTTCAAAAACCTTCAATTTTTTTAAACTTTTATTTCTAAGTAGGTTTTATTCATATTCTTCCATCCAAAGTGAACAGTGAAAAATTGTGCAGAGGAGTGACATCAGCAAAATAGTAGACTAAGACGCTCTAAGCTCTCGTTCCCCCATAGAAACAATGGGGAAAAAAGAGGGGGGGAGGGGAGAAAAGCCTTAGGAACTTTGTCAGAACTATGAAAAAGTCAAAGGTTTATAGCAACCAAGCAAATGCCCAATCAAGCTTCTGGCATTCAAATAAATCTCTGTCACAAGCTAAAGGAATAGATACTTCAGTGATCACATGCAAGGAATCGTCTTTGAAAAAATAGTTTGAAATAGTCTCAAAACTAACCAATCACTGTAGTCTTCAACAATAAGAAAATCCAGCAAATCCCAGGAAGGTGGGGAATCTTATTTTCAAAGTCACCACATTCTAATAGTCAAATGTCCAATTTTCAACAAAAAATCAGAAGAAATACAAAGATAAAAGATAACATGGCTCATTCATGGGAACAAAACAGAAACCACCCTCAAAGAAGCCCAGATAAAGGACATACTAAACAAAAACTTCAGAACAACTGTCTTAAATATGTTCAAAGAAGAAAGGAACACATGGATAAAGAACTAGAGGAAACCAGGAAAATAATAAAGAACCAAGATGAAAATACCAACAAAGAGAAATTATAAAAAGGAATCAAACAAATTCTGGAGCTGAAAAGTATAATAACTGAAGTGAAAAATACACCAGAGGGAATCAACAGCATATCTGAAACAAGCATAAGAAAGGATCAGTGGGGAAAAGTGTAAAGGGAAGAGAGGCTAAGGGACTTGAACAGAGGCCAAGGGCACCATTATACATATTAATATATACATTATGGGAATTCCAGAAGGAAAAAGGAGCAGAAAGATTATCTGAAGACATAATGGCTGAAAATGTCCCAAATTTGATGACGGACATGAATCAATGTTATGGGTTGACTTGTATCTCCAGGATATGTTGGAGTCACAACCTGAGAATGTGACCTTATTTGGAGACAGAGTATTAAAAGATAATCAAGTTAAAATGAGGTCATTAGGATAGGGCTTTTTTTTTTTTTTTTAAGATTTTATATATTTATCTGACAGAGATCACAAATAGGCAGAGAGGCAGGCAGGCCGTGGGGGGAAGTAGGCTCCCTGCCGAGTAGAGAGCCCGATGCGGGGCTGGATCCCAGGACTCTGGGATCATGACCTGAGCTGAAGGCAGAGGCTTTAACCCACTGAGCTACCCAGGTGCCCCAGGATAGGCCTTAATAAAATATGACTGATGTTATTAAAAGGGAAAGATTTGGTACAGAGGCAAACAGAGGAGAATCCATGAGAAGATCAAGACAGAGATTAAGGTGATGCAGCAGAAGTCACAGACCACCAAAATTTCCAACTAAGCATCAGAAAGTAGGATAAAGGAATGGAATAATTTATCACTCACAACCCTAAGAAGGAACATACCCTAATGACACCTTGATCTCACACTTCAAAATTCCAGAACTATGGGACTATATATTTATGTTCTTTAAGCCACCTTATCTGTGTAACTTTGTTATTGCAGCCCTAGGAAATGAATACAGATTTTGGTTTTGAGAAGTAGGGTGTTGCTGTAACAAATACAGCAACATGTGGGTGTGACTGTGGAATTAGGTAATGGTTATGAAGTGCTTAAATGAAAAAGTCCAGATTGTCTTGAAAAGAATTCTGGTAGAAATATGAATATTAAAGGTGCTTCTGGTAAGATCTCAGACAGAAATGAGGAACATGCTATTGGAATCTGGAAGAAAGGAAATTCTTGATATAAAGTGGTAGAGAACTTGGTTGAATTGTGTTCTGTTGGACAGAAAGTAGAACATTAATATATAGCTAAAGAAATCTCTAAGCAAAATGTTGAATGTGCAGTTTGGTTTCTCCTTGTTGTTTATGAAAAAACACGAGAAGAGACATAAAGAAAGAACTGCTAAACATAAAGAAACCAGAACTTCAAGTATTTTAAAAATTCTCAGTCTATCCATATTGTAAACAATGAGAATGTATACTTAAGAGAGGATACCAAGAATGTGGCTAGAGACTGCTGAAGAGATTATGGGCAAGTGACTTGTGGATCCAATCAGTCAATTAAGTAGAAACACTACCAGCTTGAACTAAGGGGACAGAGACAGGAAGAAGGAAGGCTGCTGGATTTGTGCGATGTTATAGGCAGGAAGTGAGTTGACCAGGCTATCAGCCCTGAACATGTGTTATCTTTCAAGAAAAAGGAATAATGACCCCAAAGGTGGTTCAGGGGCTGTCTTGTCTGCCAATGCCACCAAAAGCCCAGAGGGCACAGCCTGAGAGGCAGGACAGTCTCATCCTCTGTTCCAGGAGGTTCAGCCTCCTGGGTTCCAGAGCATGAGGACAACACCTCAATTCCAATAAGTGAGGTGGTAGGGGCAAAACTACCACCCTAGCAGAACTGGAGGGTGGAGCATCCAGCCAATTAAGTAGATACTTTTTTTTTTTAAAGATTTTATTTATTTATTTGACAGAGATCACAAGTAGGCAGAGAGGCAGGCAGAGAGAGGGGGGAAGCAGGCTCCCCGCCGAGCAGAGAGCCTGATGCAGGGCTCGATCCCAGGACCCTGAGATCATGACCTGAGCTGACGGCAGAGGCTTTAACCCACTGAACCACCCAGGTGCCCCAATGAAGTAGATTTTCAAGTCATAAGAATCTAATAGAATTTGTCCTGCTAGGCTTTAGATTTGTCTGGTCTCACATATTCAGAGATAGAGAAGAATTTTGCTCCAGCTTGAGTGATACCTAAATCTTAACCTGTACTTGAATTAGACTATGAGATGTGAGACTTTTATTTGATGATATTTATATATAAGATTTTGGACTCAGAAGCGATACTGTAATGACTGGAATGGGGTGGATATATTTTGAATGTGGGAAGTACATGAATTTTTTTTTTCTAATTTCAGTGAATTTAGCATAATTCAAGTACAAGTGAATTTAGCATAATGAAAATGTCTGTTGATACTAGAGACATCATTACTAAAGAACTTATTTGTGTAGGTCTTTGAATGATCATCTAGCACCCTTTTATTACAAGGCATGTCTATGGTAGTGGGCTCCCTCTGCCTTTGTTTATCTGTGAATGTCTAAATTTATCTCTTATTTTGAAAGAACATTTTGTTATACACAGAATTCAAACATGACAGTTTTTTCTCTTAGTACATTGAATACAGTCTTATACTATCTTTTGGGATGTTAATTTCTGCTAAGAAATTAATATTTTTCAGATTCATTTGTACATGATGAATTTGGTTTTTGTTGATGCTTTCAAGATTTCCTTTTTGGGGAGCCTGGGTGGCTCAGTGGGTTAAGCTGCTGCCTTCAGCTTAGGTCATGATTTCAGGGTCCTGGGATCAAGTCCCGCATCGGGCTCTCTGCTCAGCAGGGAGCCTGCTTCCCTCTCTCTCTGCCTGCCTCTCTGTCTACTTGTGATCTCTCTCTGTCAAGTAAATAAATAAAATCTTTAAAAAAAAAAAGATTTCCTTTTTGACTTGCAGTAGTTTAGTTAGATGTGTTTTTGTGTATATTTTCTTGGCTTTCTATTACTTGGAGTTCACGGAGTTTCTTGATTCATGGATCATATCCTTATTGAAATATGAGAAAGTTTTGGCTGCTATTGCTTTATTTATTTTTTTTAAAATTTTTATTTCTTTTCAGCTTAACAGTATTCATTGTTTTTGCACCACACCCAATGCTCCATGCAATCTGTGCCCTCTCTAATACCCACCACCTGGTTCCCCCAACCTCCCACCGCCCCCCGCCCTTCAAAACTCTTAGATTATTTTTCAGAGTCCATAGTCTCTCATGGTTCATCTCCCCATCCAATTTCCCTCAACTTCCCTCTCCTCTCCATCTCCCCTTGTCCTCCATGTTATTTGTTATGCTCCATAAATAAGTGAAACCATAGGATAACTGACTCTCTCTGCTTGACTTATTTCACTCAGCATAATCTCTTCCAGTCCCATCCATGTTGCTACAAAAGTTGGGTATTCATCCTTTCTGATGGAGGCATAATACTCCATAGTGTATATGGACCACATCTTCCTTATCCATTCATCTGTTGAAGGGCATCTTGGTTCTTTTCACAGTTTGGCGACCGTGGCCATTGCTGCTATAAACATTGGGGTACAGATGGCCCTTCTTTTCACTACATCAGTACATGAATTTCTGATAGAGTAGGAGTAGATTGCTTTGCACACTGTGTCCTTCTCAAAACATATGTTGGAGTTCTAACCACAAAGTATCTCAGAGTGTAACCTTATTTGAAATTAGGATTTACAGATGTTATTAAGGTAAAAGAAAGTCTTGGGCAGGACTAAGACTTTATTCAATAAGACTGGTGTCCTTATTAAAAAACTGAGATAAACAAGTAGATAAAATGCCAGGTGAGGAAAGCAGAAGAGACTGTGGTGATGAAACAGACATCAACAAATGGTAAAGATTGCCAGCATACCATCTACCACCAAAATCTAGAGGAGACACATGGAATATATTTTACCTCTAAGATCTCAGAAGGAATGAACCCTGCCAAACCCTCGATTTTAGACTCCTAGACTAGTCATCACTGTCAAACCATAAAGTTTTGTTGTTTAAGCTATCCAATTTAGGGTACCTTGTTCCAATGGCCCTAAGAAGCTAATACACTCAACAAAACCCTAAGTAGGATAAACCTAAAGAAACACATTCAAATACATTATAATCAAACAATAAAGACAAAGGAAGAATCTTGAAAGCAGCAAAAGAGAAGCAACTTGTCCTGTATAAGGGATCATCAAGATTACTTGCTGATTTCTTCTAAGAAAACTTTGAGGACAGAAGACAACAGGGAGATATATTTAAAGTGCTGAAAAAAAAACATATCAACTGAGAATTACAGATCCAGCAAAACTATCCTTCAAAGATGAGGGAGAAATTAAGCCATTCATAGAGAAACAAGAGGTGAGGGTGTTCATTGTCCCTAAAAGGAGTCCTTAAAGTAAAACTAAAAGGATCATAGAGTGTAACTTTATAGTCACATGAAGATATGAAGATCTGTGGTTCAGGTAAACACAAGGACAAATAAGAAAGCCAGTATTATTTTAATTTTGGTTTGTAACTCCACTTTTATTTCTTTATCTTTTTTAAATTTTTTTTAAGATTTTACTTATTTATTTGACAGACAGAGATCATAAGTAGGCAGAGAGGCAGGCAGAGAGAGAGGGGGAGAAGCAGGCTTCCTGCTGAGCAGAGAGCCCGATGCAGGACTTGATCCCAGGACCCTGGGATCATGACCTGAGCCAAAGGCAGAGGCTTTAACCCACTGAGCTACCCAGGCACCCCAACTCCACTTTCATTTCTATTTATTTTTATAGGATAATAGCTATTTCTACAGGATTTAAAAGATAAATGCAGAAAATTCTAAATCTGTTACTGAGCATACAATGGATAAAGATTAATTTGTGACATAAATAATATAAGAGGGGAATGAAGCTTCACAGGATTTTTTTGTATAATTAAAAGTTGATATAAATTTATATTAATTGTTACAACTTTAGGATATAGGTAATCTTTATGGTAATGATAAAAAGATTTATATATACACAAAAGGAAATAAGGTAATCAAAAGACGAAACTACAATATTTGCACACCATGTTCCCTGCAGCATTATTCACAATAGTCAAGAGGTAGAAGCAAACCAAATGTACACTGATGGATGAATGGACTAATAAAATTTGAAATATACATACAATGGAATAATAACCTTAAAGAAGGACATCTTCTTGCACAATATGAATGAACCTTGAAGGCATTATGCTAATGAAGTAAGCCAGCCACACAAAGACAAACACTGTATGATTCCATTTATATGAAGTATCAAACTAGTGAAATTCATAGAATTATGGTTGTCAGTAGTTAGGGGTGGGCAAAATGGAGAGCGACTGTTCAAGAGCTGTAAAGTTTCAGTTCTACAAGATGAAAAGTTCTACAGATCTGCTGCACAACAATGTGAGTATAGTTAACACTACTGAACTGTACATTCAAAAATTTAAACTGTTAGATGGTAAATTTTGTTATTTTTTATGACAATGTCTTTCAAAAATATTTAAAAATGACATTACAAAAAACCGCAAACACAAAAGAGGGAATTAATAGAAGAAATGAGACAAAAAAGCTATAAGATACATAGAAAATAACAAAATGGTGGAAGCCTTTCTGATTAATAGGTACTTTATTTTTATTTTACTTTTTCAAAAGATTTATTCATTTGAGAGAGATACAGAGTACAAGCAGGGGGAGCAGCAGGCAGAGGAAGAAGAAACAGGCTCCCTGCTGAGCAAGGAGCAACCTGATGTAAGGCTGATCCCAGGGTCCAGGAATCATGACCTGAGCTGAAGGCAGATGCCTAACTGACTGAGCTACCTGGGCAGCCCTCATAGCACTTTAAGTGGATTAAAAGCTCCAATTAAAAGGTACAACTGGCAGAATGGATTTTTAAAAATGGCCCAACTATATGCTATGCATAAGATACTCACTTTGGATCTCAAAACATACACAGGCTGAAAGTGAAAAACAGGAAAATGTATTCCATGCAAACAGCAACCAACAGAGAGCTGGCATAGCTAAATTATACTTTAAATTAGACTTATTAGACTTAGGATAAAAATAGACTTTAAGTCAGATAATATTACAAGAAATAAAGAATGACATTATGCATTAGTAAGAGAGTCAATTCACCAGTAAGACGTTAACAATTACAAATACATATGCACCAAACATCAGCACCCCAAAATATATCAGGCAAGCATTGACAGAATCAAAGGGACATAGTTCTTCAATAAAAGGAGACTTCAGTGCTCCATTTTCAAAAACCGAACTACAAGGAACGTTAGGAAGAAAAAAGATTACTTGAACAATAGTACAAACCAGTTACAAGTTACAGAAATAGAACATTCAAACCAAGAGCAGAATACACATTTTTTTCTCAAGTGCACGTGGAACATCCTCAGGATAGACAATATGTTAGGCTACAAAACAATCTCAGTAAATTTTAAAACACTGAAAACATACAAAGTATCTTTCCTAATCACAATGGAAGGAGACTAGAAATTAAGACAAAACTAAAAAATTCACAAGAAACTCATGGGATGAAACAAAAGTAGTGTTAAAAGGGAATTTTATAGCTTATAAATGCATACAGTGAAAAAAAAAGAACGATCATAAATAGCTATAAAACTTAAGGAAATAAAAAAGCAAAATAAGCAAAATGAACCCAAATTAGCATAAAGAAGAAAATAATAAAGAGTAAAACATTGATATAAAATACAAAATAGGGGTGCCTGGGTGGCTCCGTGGGTTAAAGCCTCTGCCTTCCGCTCGAGTCATGATCCCAGTGTCCTGGGATGAAGCCCCACGTCAGGCTCTCTGCTCCACAGAGAGCCTGCTTCCTCCTCTCTCTCACCTGCCTCTCTGCCTACTTGTGATCTCTGTCTGTCAAATAAATAAATAAAATCTTCAAAAAATAAAAAATAAAAAAATAAAATAAAATACAAAATAGAAAAACAATGGGTTAAAAAAAACAAAGATTGGTTTTTGAAAAGATTAACAAAATTGACAAATCATTAGACTAAGGAAAAAGAGAAAACACAAATTACTAAAATTAGAAATTTAGTGAGTGAAATTCTTACTGATCTTAAAAAATAAAAAGGATTCTAATAGTCTACTATACCTAGAAACACACACCTACCAAGGCTGAGTCATGAATAGCAAAATCTAAGCAGACCTTTGTCTAGCAAGGAGACTGAATTAGTAATCAGAAACTTCCAAACAGGGGCACCTGGGTGGCTCAGTAGGTTAAAGTCTCTGCCTTCGGCTCAGGTCATGATCTCAGGGTCCTGGGATCGAGCTCCACACTGGGCTTTCTGCTCAGCGGGGAGCCTGCTTCCCTGTTTTCTCTGCCTGCCTCTGCCTACTTGTGATCTCTGTCTGTCAAATAAATGAGTGAAATCTTTAAAAAAACAAACAAACAAAAAAACTTCCAAATAAAGAAAAGCCCTGGATCACACAGCTTCACTGATGAATTCTACCACACTGGTGGTCACTAGAAGGGAGGTGTGGGGGGGGATGGGTGAAATAGGTGATGTGGATTAAGGAGTGCACTTGTGATGAACACTGGATGATGTATGGAAATGCTGAATCACTATATTGTACACCTGAAGCTAATATTACACTATATGTTAATTAACTGCAGTTCAAATAAAAACTTAAAAAAGAACACCAACCCTTCTCGGTCAAAAAACTGGGAGGAGAAACTCATCCCAACTCATTTTAAGAGATCAACATTACCTGAAACTAAAGCCATACAAAGACACGACAAGAAAACTAGACTACTATCACTTATGAACACTGATGCAAAAATCCTCAATGAAATACTTACAAACCAAATTCAGTGTAATATTAGAAGGATTATTATATATCATGATCTAGGAGGACTGATTCCTGGAATGCAATGATGGTTCAAAATATAAAACAAAAACAATGCAGAATTGTTCTTGTCTATTTATCAATAGAATGAAGGAAAAATAAAAACCATGATCATCTCAAATGATGCAAAAACTATATATGACAATATCAAACACTGTTTTCATGACAAAAACACTCAATGAATTATTCCTAGGAACTTTCTTCAACATGATAAAAGCCATATGGGAAAAACCCACAGATAGCATAGTCAATGGTAAAAGAGAAATGCTTTTTCTCCTCTAAGACAGAAGAAAAAGATGTCCACATTTTTTACTTGTATTCAACAAGATATTGGAACTTATAGCCAGAGCCATTAAATAAGAAAAAGAAACAAAAGGCATTCCAATTGTCAGGAATAAAATTATCTTTTTGTAGCTGACATAATTTTATAATGTATAAAACTCTAAAAAACCTACCAAAAAAAAAAAAAAACCTGTTAGTAAAGTTACAGGATCTAAAATCAAGACAGAAAAACCAGTTATGTTATACAAAGCAATAATGAACAATCTGAAATGGAAAGTAACAATTTGTTCTACAATACTGTAAGAAGAATACACTTAGGAATTAACTTAAACAAGGAGGGAACAGACTTGTATACTTATATTCCATATAAGACTGCTAAAAGAAATAAAAGAAGACACAAATAAAAGGAAAGATATCCCACATTCATGGACTGGAAAACCTAATATGTTGACAATACTACCCAAAACAATCTACAATTCAATGCAATCCCTATTAAAATTTCAGTGATGTTTCAGGCAGAATAGAAAAACCCATTCTCAAAGTCATATGAAATCTCAGGGGACCCCAAACTGCCAAAACAAACTTGAAAAAGAACAAAGTTGGAGGACTCACACATTCTGATTTCAAAACTTGCTACAAAGCTATAGTAATCAAAACAGTGTGCCACTGACATAAGGACAGACAGACCAATGGAATAAATAGACATCCCAGATATAAACCTCTACATATATATATGGCTAACTGAGTATTGACAAATATGCCCAGACCATTCAATGGGGAAAAGACCATCTTTTCAACAGATTGTGCAGAGAAAAGTGGACATTCACATGGAAAAGAATGAAACTGGACTCTTATACCATATATAAAAATTAACTCTAAATGAATCAAAGACCTAGGTGTAAGAGCTAAAACTGTAAAACTCTTAAAGAAAACACAGGGGAAAACCTTCATAATGTTAGATTCAACAATAATTTCTTGGGTATGACTCAAAAGCACAGGCAACAAAAGAAAAAAATAAACTGGACTTTATCAAGTTAAAAACTTTTGTGGATCAAAGATTGCTATCAAGAGAGTGAAAAGGCAACCCACAGAATGGGAGAAGATATCTGAAAATTATATATCTGATAAAGAATTGATATTCCTAATGTATAAAGAACACCTATAACAAAATAATCCAATTTAAAATTGGTGAAAGGAGTGGAATAGGTATTTCTCCAAAGGAATTTTATAAATGACTAATAAATACATACGTGAAAAAATGTATTCAACAATACTAGCCATGTGGGGAATTCAAATCAAATCCATAATGAGATATAATTTCATATCCTTAAAATGATTATTAAAAAAAAAAAGTGTTGGTGAGTGTGTGGAAAAACTACTCTTATTCATCACTAATGGAAATACAAAATGGTGTGGCACTGTGGAAAACAGTTTCGCAGCTCTTCAGAAAGTTAAACAGAATTATAACATTATCCAGCAATTCCAGAGCTAGATATATATCTAAAGAAATTGAAAGCAGAGACCCAAATGGACAGTTGTACCCTCATGCTTATAGAAGCATTATTCACAATAGCCAAAATGTTTAAACAATCCAAGTGTCCATCAGCAGATGAATGGTAAATAAAATACAGTATATACATAAAAGGAAATATTAGTCATGAAGAAGAATGAAATTCTGATATACGCTGCGACATGTAAATATTACACTAAGTGAAATAAGGCAGACACAAAAGGAAAAATATTCTATGTTTCTACTTAAGAGGTACCTAGAATAAATTCACAGGAAAAGAAAGTAGGGCAGGTTATGAGAGGCTGGGGGAAGGGGAAGGAAAAATGGGGAGTTCTTTAATGGTTACAGAGATGTTTGGGATGATGAAACAGTTCTAGAGATGAATAGCAGCAGTGGATATTCAACACTGAGTGTACTTAACAGCACTGAAGTGTACATTTAATGGCTAAAATGGTATATTTTATATATGTTTTACTTCACTTTAAATAAAAGTAAAAAAAATTCACTGAAAGAAATATGCAAGTCCTTACTTAGTGCTAAATAAGCAGACTTCCACAACTTAGTGGATCACTTACAGAGTAGTGCAATGGTTAAGAGACAGGCTCTGAATGAAGTTACACTGCCCAGTTCAATCCTGGCTCTTCCCTTCTGTAGCTGTGTGACCTCAGGCAAGTTGCTTTATCCCTTTGGTTAGTCTCCAAATCTAAGTGAAATTACTAGTATTTTTCTCATAGGATTGTTGTGAAGATTAATGAATTATTCACTCATTATGGCCTTTAGAAAGAGTAAATTCATACGAAGTATAGACACAAAGAGATCGATAAGGATGAACTCACTGTTAGTAGCTATTTTTTTTTTAAGATTTTATTTATTTGACACAGAGATCACAAGTAGGCAAAGAGACAGGCAGAGAGAGAGGGGGAAGCAGGCTCCCCACTGAGTTGGGAGCCTGATACGGGGCTCAATTCCAGGACCCTGGGATCATGACCTGAGCCGAAGGCAGAGTCTTTAACCCACTGAGCCACCCAGGCGCCCCTTTAGTAGCTATCTAAACAAACCCATCAGTCCACATCCAAAATTTAATATGAAATGCCTTTGATCTGAATTTTGGTGTTCAAATTCAGAAAATTACCCATTATAAACATGTAAATTCTCAGATGTCCATTGTCAGAAATAGGTTTTCTCACAGTACTTTTTTTTAATCATTTTTAAATTTAAATTCAATTAATTAACATATATTATTGGTTTCAGAGGTAAAGGCCTGTGATTCATCAGTCTATTATGCCCAGTGCTCATTACATTACATATCCTCTTTAATGTCCATCACCCATTTACACCATCCACCCACAGCCATCCCCTCCAGCAACCCTCAGTTTCCTTCCTATGAGTAAGAGTCTTTTATGATTTGTCTCCCTGATTTTATCTCATTTTACTTTTCCCTCTCTGCCCCTATGCTCCTCTGATGCTCCTGTTTTGTTCTTAAATTCCATATATCAGTGAAATCATATGATACCTGCCTTTCTTTGATTTATTTCACTTAGCAAAATACCCTCTAGTTCCATCCACATCATTGCAAATGGTAAGATTTTATTTGATGTCTGAATAGTATTCCATCTTCTTTATCTTCTTTATCCATTCATCTGTTAATGGACATTTGCATTCTCTCCATAGTTTGGCTATTGTGAACACTGCTGCTATAAACATTGGGGTGCAGGTGCCCCTTCGGGTCACTACATTTGTATCCTTGGGGTAAACACCCAGTAGTGCAATTGCTGGGTCATAGGGCGGCTCTATTTTCAGCTTTTTAAGGAACCTCAATACTGTTTTCCAGAGTGCCTGCACCAGCTTCCCCACGAGCATTCCCACCAACTGTGTAGGAGGGTTTCCCTTCCTCCGCATCCTCGCCAACATCTGTTGTTTCCTGACTTGTTAAATTTTAGCCATTCTGACTGATGTGAGATGGTCTATTACAAAGATGTAATCATCAAGACAGTATGGTACTGGCACAAAAACAGACACATAGATCAATGGAACAGAATAGAAAACCCAGAAATGGGTTTTAACTCTGTGGTCAACTAATCTTTGACAAAGCAGTGAACAATATCTAATGGGAAAAGGACAGTCTCTTGAACAAATGATGTTGGGAAAATTGGATAGCAACATGCAAAAGAATGAAACTGGACCATTTCCTTACACTGCACACAAAAATAGACTCAAAATGGATGCAAGACCTAAATGTGAGACAGGAATCCATGAAAATCCTAGAGGAGAACACAGGCAGCAACCTCTTTGACCTTGGCTGTACAACTCTTGCTAGATACATCTCCAAAAGCAAGGGAATCAAAGGCAAAAATTAACTAGCGGGACTCCATCAAAATAAAAAGCTTTTGCACAGCAAAGGGAAAAGTCAACAAGACCAAAAGACAACTGACAGAATGGGAGAAGGTATTTTCAAATGACATCAGATAAAGGGCTAACATCCAAAATCTATAAAGAACTTATCAAACTCAACACCCAAAGAAAATCCAATCAAGAAATGGACAGAAGACATGAAGAGACAATTCTCCAAAGACATCCAAATGGCCAACAGATGCATGAAAAAATGCTCTACATCACTTGGCATCAGGGAAATACAAATCAAAACCACACTGAGATACCTTCGCCTAGTATTCTGATGTCTGGTCTATGTGCTTTCCTATACTATAGATATCATTAAGGTGGCAAAAAACATATATTAGGTATCCTTCACTGTCCTTTCCTTCCATATTTCATAATTTGCATGAAGAGTTCCTTCAACTTACTATGAATCATGTGACTTTCTCATTTATAATTGCAGCTAAGAAACTTAAACTTACTGAAGGTTGAGAGTGGTTTGTTTTCTCTAAAATCCATTTTAGGTACTCATTTCCATTACACATTTCTACTTAAAATTTGAAAAAATTTACTTTGTCTCAAAGGAATACTAAATACTTACCAATTGAAGATAGAAATTGGCAGGACTATTTATATGACAAACCATAACTGAAACATCTGTCATTTCTTTAGGCAAAATAGGTGGGTGATAGTGTAAAGTCATATTTTTTTCAGAGTGGCTTCTTGGCGATTGTGACCTAAACCTGATTAAAAACATAATCAAAAGCATAAGCAGGTCATTTTCTTAAAGTCTCTCTTCTCTTAGCAACTTGGTCTGAAGGAAGGACTTGTACATAGACTAATTAATCTACCTAGAGTATTCTCTTTCCAATTTCTTTTCTAATACATTTCTTGGTATTGTCTTCAATTATCAAACCAAGTGAGATGTCAAACTTGAGATGTCAAGTCTCAAAAATCAATAAGTGACCTGCGAATTTGTGTTGGGACATTTTTGAGTCAGGTCTGTGTCTTCTACTCGAAGTCTCTCCTCTTTGAGGAACTGACAACCACGGACTGTGGTAGCACTCAGTAAGGCCACCTGATGGGTGTCTGTGACCCCATCCAGCTCTAATACTACTTTTATATTTCCACAATGAGATCTACTTGGGTCACTTCCAGAGTCATCTCATCACTCAGGACAAAAAGTTAGTATCTTTCACTATCCCTATTGTTAGTCATCTTACTTTGTTCATCAGTGATGGGGGTAGAGGAAGTAACTTTAAGTATCTATTCTAAATTCCTACATTAAATACAGAAGGGTGATCATGAACTTATTCCAGTGGTTAGAAAATTTAAGCCAGGAACTTTAAACTATGATTCTTAAGACCCTAGTAGAACTGTTTGTGAAATTATCAAGAATCTAAAAAAATGTTCAGTATCTACAAATAGTTTCCTTTGAGTTACCTTAAATTTTCTATTTACTTAAATTATCTGAATGCATTTTCAGATAACCATACTTAGAGAGCCCTGGTAGCAATATTTTTAACCTCTTAGATTATGCTTTAGAGTCAGTCCATAGTTTTTATAGGTAAACTCTGTTATTCCAATTTATAACTACACCTCAAAGTATTTGCTTTAATAAGTTACCTACCTTGCTAACTCCATAAAAACTAATGCATCTCTAAGAGACACAGGCATATCACTGCTTATTTTATTTGCTGGTGGTTTCTGCAGATCTACAATTAGCACACCATCTTCTTCTCTAAAAACTTTCATTAAAACAGCCTTGTTATTTACCATTTTCAAAAATTCTACTTTGGCTTCTTCTCCCCAGCCTTCATCCTGTGAAAAAAGTAGAATTCCAATGTACTTAATAACTACAATTAGTCTAATGGTACCATGCTCTGGATTTAGCTTTTATTTTATTTTTCTTTGTAAGTCCAAATCACAGATACTAAACAATACCTAGGGCCAGATCCAAGGTCAGTGTTTATGTATGTACAATATATGAATTTTTTTTTTTAGTGAGTTCTGTTTCCAGTGTGGGGTTTGAATTCATGATCCCGAGATCAAGAGTCACATGCTCTACCAAATGAGCCAGCCAGGTGCCCCTAGATCTTTGATTTTTATGAACAGTCTCAAGGTGTCCATTAAGCTGTTGTATTTTAGAATTTAGTTTCACTTCTGAATATTTATGTGCGTGTATATATATATATAAAACATATTATATAACATTATATAAATTATAAATATTCTAAAATAAAACATATGATTTTTCCACTTGAATAACACAAATTCAAAAGGTAATTTTGGGGTGCTTGGGTGGCTCAGTTGGTTAAATGTCCATCTCAGCTTAAGTCACGATCCCAGGGTCCTGGGATTGAGCCCCACATTGGGCCCCCTGCTTGGCGGGGAGTCTGCTTCTCCCTCTCCCTCTCCCCATGGCTTGTGCTTTCTCTCTCTCTCTCTCTCTCAAATAAAGAAAAAGAAGAGGTAAATTTGAAAATATACTGGAAGCCATGTAATGTAATCAAGGTGTTTATAATCATCAGTTTCCATTTAACTGGGAATATATGAAGTATATGGTATTTAAATAATGAAAAATATTCATCCATTTTGGGGCGCCTGGGTGGCTCAGTGGGTTAAGCCGCTGCCTTCGGCTCAGGTCATGATCTCAGGGTCCTGGGATCGAGTCCCACATCGGGCTCTCTGCTCAGCAAGAAGCCTGCTTCCCTCTCTCTCTCTCTCTGCCTTCTTCTCCGTCTACTTGTGATCTCTCTCTGTCAAATAAATAAATTAAAAAAAAAATCTTTAAAGAAAAATATTCATCCATTTAAAAAAAAATTTTAAGTTGATCTTTGAACCTTTAAGTTTCCATACCTAAAGAAAATATCAAGGGTTAAAACTACACATTCCTGGTGTTAAGTTCTTTATATATTTTGAATATTAACCCCTTATCAGATATACCATTTGTAATTATCTTCTCTCATTCAGTAGGTTGCCTTTTGTTTTGTTGAGGATTTCCTCCATTGAGCAAAAGTTTTTTATTTTGGTGTATTCCCAAATATGTTATTTCTGCTTTTATTTCCTTTGCCTGAGGAGATATATCTAGAAAAATATTGCTAAAGCTGATGTCAGAGAGATTACTATGTTTTTGTTTTTTTTTAAAGATTTTATTTATTTATTTGACAGAGAGAGATCACAAATAGACAGGCAAGCAGAGAGAGAGAGGAGGAAGCAGGCTCCCTGCTGAGCAGAGAGCCCGATGCGGGACTCGATCCCAGGACCCTGAGATCATGACCTGAGCCGAAGGCAGCGGCTTAACCCACTGAGCCACCCAGGCGCCCTACTATCTATGTTTTATCTAGGACTTTTATGGTTTCAGGTCTCACATTTAGAAATTTAATTTTGTGTTTCTTTTTGCACATGGTATAATCAAATGTTCCAGTTACATTCTTCTGCAATGTAGCTGTCCAGATTTCCCAGCACCATTTATTGAAGAGATGGTCTTTTCCCTGTTGTATATCCTTGCCTCCACTGTCATGGATTAATTGATCATATAAGCATGCTTTTATTTCTGGGCTCTCTATTCTGTTCCATTGATCTGTAAGTCTATTTTTGTACCAGTACCATACTGGTTTTTTTTTTTTTTTACTTTGGTTTTGTAGTATATTTTGAAATCTGGAATTGTGATATCTCCAGCAGAGTTGGTTAGTCACTATGCTGTATACCTGAGACTAATGTAACAGTGTGTGTCAACTATACTCAAACTTTTTAAAAGCTACAGGTTGCTTAAAAACAAAAAAAAAACCCTCTTTCTAAAGATTATAAAGTTTATTCAGAAAATGCAAAAGAAGTATAAAAGCCAAATTTAAACCAGTTTTACCATTTTGGGGAAAAGAGCTAATACTTACGTTTCCTTTTACATTTTTTTTCATTTACTCATTTTTTCAAATATCTGTCAAATGCCTTTTATGTGCTATGTAATCTGCTAAGCACTGGGAATACAATGATAGGCAGAGACACAGATTCTTGCTTTCAAAGCCTTCATAAAATAACCATTTAACATATATTCTTACATACATTTTCTGTTTTGTAAGAGTTTTTAAGGCTTGCTGGGGAATAGATATTCACAAACAATACAAAGCAGAATACAACTAATGAACAAAGTGTCATGAAAATAGTGAAGAAATTTATAGAAACACATGCCAGACCATATTTTAAAATTTATTTTTCTCTCCATATGTGACTCAAATTTAGTGGTTTATTTGGATTCATTCCAAGTATATGTTTATTCATTTGTACATGTTTATTCAACTCAACTTCCCATTAACAATGTTTCTAATTATGGAAACTGAAGTTCATTTCCTTTTTTACTGGCACTGATAATTTATTATACAAAATGCACTTACCAAAAGAATTGATGCCTTGAACCTACACTTTGCAATCTAACTGGCAATACATAGCTAAAATTGAGATATTTAGCCCCCAGAAGAAGAAATAATTTAAGTTTCACTTACTGAATTCTGTGGAACAATGTCTTTCAGTGAGCATGGCAGTGCTAGTGGCTGGATGTCTTTCAGCAGCCCTTCAATATATGGTTCAGACTTCCTTAAAACGAGGCATAAGTCATTTAGTACTATATGCTGCTCAGCAATGTGTTCTGATCTTGCATGGGTATCACCAACCCTAAAGGAATTCAGGTAATATTTATTGAAAATAATACTTGAAACCCAAATTTGCTTTCCCTCCATAAAAGGTATGCATTTCTAAGGATACTTTATTTAAGCTAAATCTTATAGAAAGTTGTATTCTAATTCATACTTTCCTACTACATAGATTTAATCCATATTTTATAAGCACAGACAGTACTTTTATCTATAAAATAAAATCTCAGCTGACTTTATCTGATTTTATCTTTGTCTTTCCTATATTTGTTCAAGTTTAGACTTAAAGGGGATAATGATAATGATGCCTCCAAACAGAAAACTATTTATTTATAAAGCTAGGACCATTTAAATAGTGACCATTCTATATAGTTAACACTGGTCCTTACCACAGAAACATTTTCATTTTTATTTTTTTAATTTATTATTATTGTTGTTTTATTTTCCTAGAAAACTGAGGGAAATATTTTTGAGTACCTAGGGTTAGCTTTAATAATTATAGAAACCTGATTTAAAATTCTACTCAATCATCCTGCAGCTAACTATAATACTTTATTTAAAAGAAATATTTTTGTGCATCATTCCCTCTTTCGAATAAACACAGAAAAGTACTTAAGTTTGGACACATCAAAAAGCTCCTTTTCCAAAATAACAGAAAAAAACCCACTCCTTTTCCAAGCTCCTCATGTAGTAACACTGATAAATGATAATACTTTACTAATTTAGTAGTCAGTAAAACAAATAAGAGAACAAAATAAAAAGTATATGCCTTAGAAGTAAAAAATGATAAATTACTCCTTTCTAATCTTTCCCAATTTCCTTTATTCTTCAGTATTTCACCCCTCCCCCCCGCCCCCGAAAACCAACGTTTCCAAACAGGCCAGGAACATGTAATACCATACCCTGAAACAATAAGGACTTCAGAATTTCCAAAATCTACCATGAATATTTGTATTAGTGCAACTTCATGGACTGAGAATTTGGTTGTACTACAAAGTTTTCTAACATGTTCACTTTCTATTGGAATTAATTCAGTGATAGTTCCTCGACACCACATCCCATTTTCAATACTGTTGACAAATATTCTTGCACCTAAATAATAAGGAAGACAAATCATTATCAGTGTTTATGAAGAAAAATACCTAATTAGCTCTAATTTATGAACATGTTTATTAGTTCCACCACTAAGAAGTTTTAATTAATTTATTTCCTGAAGACTTAGTACATGTCGAGTGCTATGAAAAATATAAAGGTGGCATATTGTGATAGTTCCTGTTATATAGGTAGCTGGGGAGGTAAATGCAAAGTTACCAGTCTCTTATTGAGGACCTATATTTTATGAACTATAACAAAGATGAATGAGACTATCCTGCAAAAAAGAAGCTCAAGAAAGGGGGCACCTGGGTGACCCAGTGGGTTAAGCCTCTGCCTTCGGCTCAGGTCATGATCTCAGGGTCCTGGGATCAAGTCCTGCATCGGGCTCTCTGCTCAGCAGGGAGCCTGCTTCCCCCTCTCTCTCTGCCTGCCTCTCTGCCTACTTGAAATCTTGCTCTTTCTGTCCAAAAAAAAAAAAAAAAAAACTCAAGAAAGGAAAAGAGATAGGCAATTAAATGTACTTACAACAATAAAGACATTCTACCCCATGTATACATACACATACATGTATAGACATATATATGCTGAAATTTATAAAATCATTTGGTAGCATAAAGGAAGAAACAATTACCTTCTCTTGATAAAGAGGAATCAAAGTAAAGAAACAATGAAAGGCTATATTTGACGTGCCAAAATTAAATTAATACACAATGGGGTTCAGAGAAGAGGAAGATGAACCAAGGACCTAGCAGCAGAGATTTCAGATGAATTACAAATTAATTCGGGAAAAAAAGGTCAAGGAAGAAAGAGGCCCGAATTTGAATGCTTCCTATGAGCTCAGTGATGTTCTCAGTGTTTTGTGTTTGAATTTACTTACTCCCACAACAACCCTATAGAGATAGGGCTTCCATCACACAGGTAGGCAAAGGTGGTCTTTAGAGCCCATCCTCTTAACAACTAAGCTACCTATCAGAGATAAATTGATAGATCTCACCACTCATTATATACAGAGGGATGCTGTATAAATCCCCTCTGTATATGCTAATTAAAACAGGATAGCTGAGAGGCACATTAGGGTAGCCTTTTAACTTTTAGTTCTATGAAAATGTTTATCTGGCCTAAAGATTGTCATCAACCTTTCTCTTATGTTGATATACCACATAACCAATATTCTGAGTTTTAAACTATATGCTATGAAACTATTCTTTTTCACAATAGGTAAGATAAAAGCCTATTGAAGACATTTGTTCTTTATAATGAAGAGCACAGGTAGGAAAAGGGAACAAGAGGATATCCTCTTAAAGCATCTTAAAGTTCTTTCCTTGTCACTTTCTTAAAATATAAGTGAGTATTCAAGTCATGTAAATTTATTTACCTGAAACAATAATTATCCTTAATTTAAAACAAAGGATGACTGTGGCTTTTTTTTTTTTTAAAGATTTTATTTATTTATTTGAGAGAGAGAGATTACAAGTAGGCAGAGAGGTAGGCAGAGAGAGAGAGGAGGAAGCAGGCTCCCCGCTGAGCAGAGAGCCCGATGCAGGGCTCGATCCCGGGACCCTGGGACCATGACCTGAGCTGAAAGCAGAGGCTTTAACCCACTGAGCCACCCAGGCGCCCTTGACTGTGGCTTTTTTAGAACATTTTCTCAATCTAAGTTGAACTCTTTTGGGCATGTGTTAAATTTTAAGAGAAATATTTGTAGCCATAAATGTTTAATACTATACTTCTCTTTTCTTAGATACTCATAATTCAATGTTCTCTAAAGTTTAAAATTACCATCAGTTTTTGTCCAAAGTGTATGATAAACCTAGATTTTGGATATTCTGATAAGCCACACAGATGAGCTAAGAGTTAATCACATTCTTAAAGAACGACTACATAACCTTAAACACATAATAATTTTTGGTATTATGTATAGGCATTGATTGCTATTAAGAGAACAGTTTTCTCACCATGTTAATAAATCAAATCATAGTTTTACCTTATTACAGAGTATAATTAAATTTAGTCAATGAGTTATAAAGAAAATATTTGTAATAAAAGCCTAAATTATGGCAAATTACACATACCCTTAAAATTAAGATAGACTGATTAAGTTTACCAACTACTCTCTGAGTGGCCCTAGGAAATAGACAGCACTGTTGTGAGTTAAATGAGCACCTCATTTAAGTGCTTAATGACATCCTCAATATTCACATGTGGGACAGCAAGGGACTGTAGTTATACTATAAGGAATCATCTTATGGGCCAGTTTTCCCTGGAGACAAGGAAACTGTGAAGGGTTTTGTAATTTAAAAAATAACTACTTTCACTCCATAATGATAGTTTTTGTATATACCTTACTCAGCAGTCAATATTTACCTAACTTACCTAAATAAAATTACATTATGTAATTATAAAACTTTTATGCTTAGAGCACAAATCCGTATTATAAAAGGTCTATGTGGGTTGGCCAAATACTATAATATTTAAATGAACTTAATACTTTAGCTTGGAATAAGATTTGATTACCTAGTTCCAAAATGTCTGAAGGATCAAGGTGTAAACTCTTATTGCAAAACTGATTCACCTTCTTTTCCAATACTGTTGCATCTTTAATTTGTGAATATTTCCGGATATAAAAGTGGCAAGGATGTATTACATGGCTTACAAAAACTAGCTCTGGAGAACCTAGATAAGAATATTAAAACCACATTAATAAATCATAGGAAAGAATTCATAAAAACTGAATGCAATATCCTCTAAAAGAATATTAAGTGTCTTGTGGCACTGAAAACTCTAGAATACTTGGGCCCCACAAGAGTCCACACCCAAAATAGTAACCAGACCACTAAAACAAATAGATCCCACTTTCAACATTAAATTCTTTAGCAACCTGAACTGCAAATATTTTATTTTACTTGTTAAGTATGTTAAATGGAATTGCAGTTCATGTTATAATTAGATTCTAAAGTCAAAATATGCTGTAACTCTACAGCATTATAACAAAACATCAGAATTTATTTATGAACATTTTGGAACTCAGAACTCTGTTCATAATAGGTAGGTCTCTTGCATATCACAAAAACTCCTGTTTCTACTATACACAAAGAACCGAGAATAAGCCCATAGACACTCTGAATACAAATCTTATCTGGCTTAGAAAAGTGAAAAAAATGTCTGTGCAAAGTGAATGTACTGAGCATCATTTAGGGGAAGATGTGTGTGTTTTGGTGGAGGTTGCAGGGGTGGTGAGGGTAGAATAAAAGAGAAAAATATTTGTATATAGCAGTAATGAAGCCAAATGCAGCTACTGAAAAGATGTCCAGAATAAATATTAAAAAAGGAATTAAAATAACAGAACAGTGTACATGGTATGCTACGTTTCATGTACAAAAACAGAAAAATTATATATATGTATATGCAAAGAAACTCTGGAAGGGAGGGAGAGAATGAATGAAATGGACAGGTTAGGGGAAAATTTCACAGTATTTTAATATATGATTTTTTAACAATGTAGATGTTTTATTTAGCAAAAATGTTTAAAACACAAAGAATAGGGAAATGTAGAATTGGAGACAGTAAATATAGATGATAAAAAGAGAACAAATGGATGATTTTAACTGATACAGATCAAAAAGAATACCTATATTGAGGATGGAGTAAAGAAATTAATATGTTTAAGTACGGAGGCAGTTGAGAGAAGCGCTACAGATTTCAGAAATATTTTTGCCAGTAACAGCTAACATTTTTAACATTAAAAGGAAGAAGTTTTAGTTAACAGTAAAATTCATTTAACTCACTACCTTCACACTACATTTTTACATTAGATTACCTTACATAAAGCAAACTCCACAACATCAAGTTCAGAGTTGTTAAAGTACTTTCTTTTGATCCGAAAGGGAAAGATGAGTTTTTCTGAAAAGGTTTTTTTGGATCTCTAGGTGTTCCCACAAGATAATTTGTGAAGCATGTTTCATCAAAATAGGAAATAAAGGCAATCGTACTAGTTTTATTAGGTTGACAATGGCACACTATTGCTTAAAAAGCTGTACTTGAGGGGCGCCTGGGTAGCTCAGTGGGTTAAAGCCTCTGCCTTCGGCTCAGGTCATGATCCCAGGGTCCTGGGATCCAACCCCACATCAGGCTCTCTGCTCAGCAGGGAGCCTGCTTCACTCCCCAGCCCCGCCCCCCCACCCCGCCTGCCTCTCTGCCTACTTGTGATCTCTGTCAAATAAATAAATAAATAAAATCTTAAAAAAAAAAAAAAGCTGTACTTGAATTGGCAAAATACTTGAATGATAAGACTACTTTTTATCAGTAGATATAGTCATGATAGGTTTCTTAATCACTGAGATATCAGCAGTAATAATACAATGGAAACAAACAAAAATGTATGCCCCCCTTTTTTTTTTTTGCATTCAAAAGTTCTGGAGAATCAGCTAATGAAACAGATTGGGAAGTGGAGGGCAGAAGAGAGCAAAAACTGAACTTGAAAATGGTCCTAAAGAAGACTGGTAGTATACTAACTTCACAGTAATAGTTCATGGGGAGAACACCAGCACTGTAAAATCTAATCAAACTATTATGATACATTAAAATGTTACAAAACAGATGCTATTATATTCATGTCAACTTATTTTATAACAGACTATCAGAATGAAGATTTAAGAAAATCCGTTATTTATTTATTTATTTATTTTTAAAAAATCTGTTCTTAAATTTAAGGACAAAGCCATGAGACTGCTCTACAAATATTTCTCTTACTTGTATTTTTGTCTTTTATACAGTTTATGTGTGGAACACCAGAAAGTCAAATACCTTAATTAACCAAATATTAAATTCACATCTCAGAGGTTAGATTATTGCACTAAAAATAAAAAAATTTTCCTAACTTTAGAAAATGTGAAAATAGGGGTAAGGAACCAACAGGTGTTAACTCATAATGAGGTATAAGAAAACAGTGTTTTTGTTGAGTACAGGGACTAATTTGTTTCTAATTACAGACATATTGTTTCCTTGCTTTTGAATTTTCACTCACTTTCCAGGTTTTCTTCAATAATTTCTTCAATGATCACATCAGGGCTAGATGCTATTTGAGGCAGAACTGCAATGGTTTTAGGGGATGGTGTTGCAACAACCTCTTTCTCTGGCTGGAAGTCTTTTGTTTCTAAATGCACATCACTGGCTTCCCGATGCAAAAAAGGTGATGAGGTTTCATTACTTAGAATAGACATGTCAACCTTTTTCTTTTCTCGAAATGGGTATGTATCATGACAAGAAAATTCCTTTTTATGATTGTATTTCTTTTGAACAGTCTGTCCCATTTCATTTTCTTGGGGATCAAATCTGTTTAAAAAATAGAAGGTATTAAGGAGGGCACTTTTGATGAGCATTTGGTACTGTATATAAGTGACGAATCACTAAATTCTACACCAGAACTCAATAGTACACTGCCATTTAACTGGAATTTAAATAAAAATTTGGAGAAAAAAAAATAGATAGGCATATGGCTACTTTAAGTTGTTTCATAAATTTTTTATATCTACCTTCAAGCCATTTCCTTCCTACATGACAGTTAATATTGCGAGACATATAAAGAGCTAAAGTTTTGTATAGGTGTCTCAGAACTATTTTTTAAATAGCTTTATATTTTTTAAAGATTTGTTTATTTGAGAGAAAGAGAGAGAGAGAGAGAATAAGCGGGAGGGACAGAGGGAGAAGGAGAGAGACTCTCAAGCAGACTTCATGCTGAATGTGGAGCCCAACATGTGGCTTGATCTCAGGACCCTGAGATCATGACCTGAGCCAAAACCAAGAGCTGGACACTCATCTGGGACTGTGCCACCCAGGTGCTCCAAACAGTTTTACTGATGTGTAATTTACACAGCATAAAATTCAATAATTTTTACTAAGTTACAGTTGTGCAGCCATCACTACAATCTAATTTTAGAACATTTCCATTACCCAGAAAGAAACTTTTGCTCATTCCCAGGCCTAAGCAAGCCTAAGGGTTTTAAAAGGTCAACAAGAGGTATAATCAATGAGAAGCTGAAGAAACATGATATAGTCATGACACAATCCTCTAGTCCTAAAGAACAGTGGATATAGATTTTCAAAAGAAATCATTTTGATTTGGCTTAGCTGTTTGTTTTTAAATTGTTATGATTATTTCTTTTTTAATTTACTGGCCTAAAAATAAAGTATAGGAAACAGTAAAGGGTATAATCCTGAGCAATCACCTGGCCTAAAAATCACCATTAGTCTGAATCCTTTGGGTATTATTCAATAGCCACTAACCCACAGTTAATTTATGTGGTTTACTTCATTTTTTTTTTAAATCTTCTTCACATATCCACACAGATTTAGGCTATCCAAAGATAGCCTAAATTCTATCAAATTCTATCAAAGAAATGAGACTAAGTCTCACAAAGCTTGTCTTTTAATTAACCCATTATGGATTTAGCTTTATTGCAGATCATCATTTAAGAAGCATTTTAGAAGTAAGAATCAACAAAGCCAATTAGATTCAGCAATGACATATATAATTGGTCTCTTCCAAAAAAAGGTATGCTTTGAACATAAGTAAAATACATGTTGAATTCAAACACCTTATGAGGATACATATATGTACCTTACTTTGCAAACTCGATGTTTTTTTTAATAACAATTTTCATTTAACCTGGGACATTTAACACTGTCAACCGACTCCAGTCTCATAAACTCCACTGACTTCTAGAACACTACTTTCTCCTGTTTGTTTTTCAACCTCTGCCTATTCCTTCTCAGTTTTGTTTTGCAGGTTACTCTTTCTTGGTCTTAAAATTTAATATTTTTCTAGGGCACTGTCATTGATTTACATCAATACCTGTTCTTACCAGGCAAATCTGTTGTTTAATTGCTACTTGTAATAAGTAGAAGCAGATTGTAATGATACATTCCCTTAGAACTAGGAAAAAATTTAAGACTACTCTGAATTAACTTTAAATCAAGACAAGATCAATGCAGAGTCTCAAAAGGAAAGAATAGTTTTTGACATTAAAAATACTCAATAGTGGGGTGCCTGGGTGGCTCAGTGGGTTGAGCTGCTGCCTTTGGCTCAGGTCATGATCCCAGGTCCTGGGTTCGAGCCCCATATCGGGCTTTCTGCTCAGCAGGGAGCCTGCTTCCTCCTCTCTCTCTGCCTGCCTCTCTGCCTACTTGTGATTTCTCTCTGTCAAATAAATAAATAAAATCTTTAAAAAAAATATTCAATAGTAATCATATTCATGTCATTAAAATATCTAAAAGAATGTATTCATTGGGAAGGCTGAGGATTATCCATGGAAGTGCAAAAGTCAAGTCACAAAGATAAATAATGGCACAGGGCTCCGTATCTGGGGAAAAATGACTTGAGCCAAAGGACTGGTACTCTAGTGCTCTGGCAAGGACTTTCCCCTGGTAGTAAAAAACATACTAGGAATGTACTATCTAGGCCTAATGCTATTAAGCTATTTGATTAACCTTACTTCCTTTATTGTAAACAACACTGCAAACAAAGTAATTTCTCATAATTTGATTTCTTAGGCCTGTTCAGATGCTGGAAAAGAATGCCAACACAAGTATTCCAGTCCATGTGGCAATTATATTTGTTTGTAAGTTAATAGTCTGGCATTCTATCTAAACTGGAATCCTGGTGTTCAGTTTTGTAAACCTGGCTTATAGGAGTTTACCTGGGTTGCAGCACATCTCTTCATGTCTGTCTCTGACTTTTAAGACTGTGGACCAAACTCTGATAACGACTGTGGATGCTTCCTGGGGGATGATTTCCCCTGGAGACATACTACCTACAAAGTGAATGAACTTACTTTTTTGGGGGGGGGGTTCTAAACCATCTATATTCTGACTACTCCTAAACCCAGAATCAAGTCTAAGACCTCTTCTTAATTTTAGTCCATACAGCTAATTGCTCTCTGTACATTTCTCCCCAGATATCTGGTAAACAACAATAACTCAGCACTATTTCTCCACCCCTAAATTTTCTCCTTGCATTCCCAATCTTGGTAAATAATACCATAATTAATCAACTTAACCACCAAAGCCAGACCTGTAAATCATTGAGGATGCTTCCTTTTTCCTCATTCATAATGTTCAATTAATAAGCTTTATCAATTTTCCCTATTTAGCATTTGTTGTATCTACTGCTCTCCTGTGCTATTACACACATCATTTGCTGAGTCTATTGATATAACAGCCCAACTAATCCTTCAGCCTCTAGCCTCATACTCTTCCAAATAATCCTCTAAATGGCCACCAAAGTTATCTTTTTAAAATGTAACCTAATTATTTTTATTTTCACGTTGAAAATCTTTTAGTGGTTTCTACTGTCTACAGCTGTGCTGTCTAATACAACTTTCTGCAATAGTGAAAATGTGGGCCACTGTCTAATATGGTAGCTAAAAACCATATGTAAGTACTGAACACTTTGAATGTGGCTAGTGCAATTGAAGAATCCAATTTTTCCTTTTTTTAAAAGTAATCTCTATACCCAACGTGGGGCTCAAACTCATGACCCTGAGATCAAGAGTCACATGCTTTTTACTGACTGAGCCAGCCAGGAACCCTTCCAATTTTTCCTTTAATTTTGTTTTTATTAATTTATGCTTAAATTTAAATGGGCACATGTGGTTAGTAGCTACCATAATGGATAATATGCATCTAGAAAATAAAGTTCAAATGCTGCTACACAGCATACAAAGTCTTTAGGATTTAGCCTATATGTATCCTTTGCCAAGTGGAATTATATAAGCAATTCCCTGAACGTAGCACATTATCTCACTGCCTCCCTTTTGGCCCCCTTTGTAACTGCTACTCATTTTTCATAGATAAAATAAAATTCTCCTTTTTCCAAGTGTCTTGTTATCCCCAAAAGAATTGACTGTTCACTTCTTTTGCATCTCCACTAAATTCTGCATATATTACCATGATAGCAATTATTCACTTTATTGTTTATGTGTCATCCTCTACTTATTGTAACTTCTCTGATATATATCTCAGTGTTTATGATAATGGTTCCTAGCACAAAAATCAGTATTCAATGCTGGCTGAATGAATGAATCTCAAAGATAACTTTCACACATATATCATTTAATACTGACCCCTTCTAGGTCTTTTCACTCTTAAATTAATTAGAATTTAACTGATAGAAAGCTTTGCCCTTTATATTATTTTATAGTATTTGAAATCACACATACTATACACTACACATCAATTTTCCTGTCTCTTGGGTAATTTTTCTCTTATACCTTCTCAGAAATTAATGGCATGTTGTCATTTTTTTAAGATTTATTTATTTATTTAAGAGGGAGGGAGCGTGTGTGCAAAGAGGAGGGGCAGAAAGAATCTTAAGCAGACTCCGTCCTGAGTGTAGAGCCCAGTTTGGGGCTTGATTCTGCAATCCCTGAGATCAGGAACTGAGCCAAAACCAAGAGTTGGATGCTTAATCCACTGTGTCACCTAGGCACCTCCATGTCGCTATTCTTATACTTACTTTGTTAAGTCCTCAAATTCAATCTTTCCCATATTGTTGAACATACAGATGATCTCATTGCAATTCATATTCAACCTAAAATAAAATATTAGCATACAAGTAAATGTTCTAATACCAGTGTATTACTTTCTCTAAATAAAAGTTGCTAACATTAAAAACTCGAAAAGAACATTTTAAGTGCTCTAATAAAACTTCATTACTTTCTCTAAAAGTCAGTTGCTGACATTAAACCTCAAGACAACATATTTTTCTAATTTATCAAAAATTACTCTTATTTTACATGTTTGCTAATTTGGGAAACATCTGTGACACAAATTTTCAATTTATAATTGCTTGCTATTTAATACATTTAGGCTCTAACACATTTTTATACTTAATCTTTAGGTTCTCCTGAATTTTAACTTACTTACTTGGGAGAGTTCCTCCGTTTTAGAGAACTAACTTGTAACAATTCACTCTCAAATGTTAATTTCAAAGTACGGATAATCTAGAATCAAAAGAGAAGTGTTACTCAGAGGTGAATTTTAAAAATAAATATTACTGACACAAAGATTTTACAAGGAAAACTATAGCCTTTAAGCATCTCACTAATTAATGTGTTTAAGATAATTTTAGGCACCCAAAGGAATGGATGCAAGCGTTTAAGATTTTTCCCCTAAAGAAATTTAAAATCTTTTAGAGATATAAATTAATAGATAACAACAAAAGATACTAGTTAACAAATGGGATATAGCTATGTAAGAAGAGAAAATTCTTATCATACTCACTTTGCATCTGCATTGCTATCCTCCAATATCTTTTTGCCTTATCTTCTTGATAAATCTAACTAGGGTGAATATCAAATCTTTTTTTCTTAAGATTTTGTTAGAGAGATTGCACATGTGCACACACACAAGCAGGGAGAGCAGCAGGCAGAAGGAGAAGCAGGCTCCCTGCTGAGCAAGGAGGCCAATGTGGGCTCAATTCTAGGACCGTGGGATCATGACCTGAGCCAAAGGCAGACATTGAACTGACTGAGCCACCCAGGTGTCCCAGGTGAATACCAAATCTTACAGTTTTTTACACCTCCTAATGGCTCATTTGTAATACACAGGAAATGACTGTTTTTAGAACCATGGCTAGAGAGAGGTCTGACCAAGTTAAGATGATGGCAAATTCCTCTCCCTTTACTTAGAGATTTTGGAGGCAGATAAACAAATGCCTTCTATTTTATACCTCAATTCATCCCAAACACCTGATAATCTATGGGAAAAGGCCATGAGGAATCAAAGATTATAGAACAGGATCTATATCCCAAAGGAGCAAGGTAGAAATCAGAAAAAAAGATGGTTAATCCTGTCTTGCCAAACGATCTCATCAGAAAACATGTTTTTGTTTTTTGCCCAACGGTGCTCCCTCGGCATATTATTAGATGACAGAAAATAGTGGAAGCACCCTGTCTCTTGACCTGCACATTTAGGGAGGCAAAGAAAGAAAAGGAAAAAAAAAAACCCTGAATGAGAACTTGAATTAAGTTTTTAAGTCAAAAATTGGCAGTCATATCTAAATTGCTTATGAAAAAAGAGAATTCCATTTAGTTTTCTGCCCTTACATGTTCTCATTTTTTATTCAAATGTTCTAGGAACATTAATTTCCAACTCAATGTCACCCTACTTGCTTTCAGATCACGTGTTATAAAGACCTGATTACTGCACCATTTCTCTAACTGGTAAATAACAATAAAAGGCTAAACAAATTTATTAATATTTATCTTAGAATTCAAACACTAAGAATTCTAAATTGAGGCCAAGAAAACTTAGGATAATCTAAAAATAAATGCTTATTAAGTCTTAAATATCATATTCCAAAGCATGTAAAGTAATATACCTCAGAAATAAATTCTTATTATGGTCAAAATTACCTGATTGAGGTCACAGTAAGTCCTTAAAGAAGGTGCTGATTTTAACTCTCTTGCTATCTTCATAGCTGCAGCCAAATCATTTTTTTTGTCTTCAATGTAGCTTTTAGCCATTATTACATTTGAAAGATAATCATCTGTATTTCTTACTACTTCTTCACACAGGTTCTTCTTCCTTCATATAAGATCCCAAAATTATATTACAGAATTTCATAAATGTTCATATGAAAGTGAGTTTATAGGAACTGAGTGATATCAAAAGGATAAATTTCACTTGTTTATGAACATGGCTAAAGGGGCATTCAATTCAACTGAAACATAATTGAAAACTATGTATGCATAACTAGAGAAAAAGTAGAAGGATATTATGTCACAGATACAGCTGTCACAGAACCACAGAAGACATACCCTAGATGATCCCATCTAAAAGAGAAATCCTATCTTGTAATTACTTGTGCCATTTCAAAAACAATTGTTATTCATTTCCGACCAAGATATACCTGCACACTTTAAAATTTCCATCAGTTGACACAAATTACATAAATATAAAATGAGATTTTAAAATAAGACTTCACCAAACCAGAACACAAGTGTCAATTAACTATAATCTTCAAAGTAATCACTTAGAATGGCAATTAATGATTCCTCCATTATTTGTACCTCATTACTCAAAATCTTCTCTGGACCTATGATGGAATTACTTTATTATGGCAATTAAAAAATTTTGTACCAAAAATCGTAGTGTGTAACTTTCTCCTTTTATTACTAAACAAATGACTATTATTTCCTCAAAATCAAATCTGGCCACCAAAAAAGGAGTGTTTGCCACACTGAAGAGTAACAAGAATTTGATATAGATTCTGAAGGTGAAGAGGTATTCCAAAAACCATTTTGGTAATTGTATAAATAATCTGAAAGTCATTTCTTTAGGGAAGAAAAACAGTTATTTTGGTAAGTTCTAGTATGGTTTCTAAAAACTCATGCCTAGGATTGATATCAGCAAAACAGCAGACTAGGTAACTCTAAGCCCTTATTACCCAGTGGAGATGTCAAAAAACAAACAAAAAAACCCCAAGCAAAAACCGGTTAAAATAGTCTTATAGAAACTCTGGAAAATAAACAAAAGGTATACAGCAACCAAGCAAATGCCCAATCAAGAAAAAGCCATATTCAAAACAGTGGGAAATTCCATGGTGTTTTTACTTATTCTTGCCCAGCCCTCCCCTCAGCATGGTGCAGTCTTGGTCTAGTAGTAGCAGCACAGTTCTCAAGTCCTTCCATCAAACCCAAGGGATAGCATAGTAGACGTCATCTGTAATGTTCTAACTTGTTTATGGAATGCCTGAGGATCTAATCTGTTTCGCCTAACTTGGAACTGAGGCAGTAAAGAGCAACAGGCAGTACTTGGGAAGGTTGTAGGAAGACTAAGAGCTATAGATTCCTCAGCAAGAAATTATAGGTAAAGACATACACTATGCCATCTGGGGCTTGCAAATTCTGGGGTGACACTCTTTGAGATATGAATACATTTAAAAGCAGCTGTGTATATAAAGGAATAAAAAAAATCATACTCAGGCCCAAGCAAGATACATGCTCAGAAAAGACCTGAGAACACATTAAGCCTCTACCTGAGGCTGATTCTAAGGCTCAGAGCATGCTCACTCAGTGAAGGACTGCCCCTGCAGAGAACCAGTTTGAAATGACTAGAAGAGGTGGCTGTGTTTTCAGATCCCCAATTTTCAACAAAACACCAAGGGTGTATAAAGACATGGGAAAATACGATCCATTCAAAGGGAAAAAATAGAGTGACAGAAACAATTCCTGAAGAAGCAGAGACATAGGACTTATTAAAGACTTTAAAGCAATAGTTTTAAGTATGCTCAAAGAGCTAAAGGAAAACATGCACAAAGAACCTAGAGGAAATCAGGAAAAAATGAAAGACCAAAATGTGAATATCAATAAAGAGACGGAAATTATATAAAGGAAACAAATTCTGGTGCTCAAAAGTACAATAACTAAAGTAAAAAATTCACTAGAGGGATTCAACTGCACATCTGGGCAGGAATAAGAAAGAATTAGCAGGGCGCCTGGGTGGCTCAGTGGGTTAAGCCGCTGCCTTCGGCTCAGGCCATGATCCCCGAGTCCTGGGATCGAGTCCCGCATCGGGCTCACTGCTCAGCAGGAAGCCTGCTTCCCTTCCTCTCTCTCTGCCTGCCTCTCTGCCTACTTGTGATCTCTCTCTGTCAAATAAATAAATAAAATCTTTAAAAAAAAAAAGAAGAAAGAAAGAATTAGCAGGGTGCCTAGGTGGCTCAGTGGGTTAAGCCACTGCCTTCGGCTCAGGTCATGATCTCAGGGTCCTGGGATCGAGTCCTACATCGGGCTCTCTGCTCAACAGGGAGCCTGCTTCCCTCCCTCTCTCTGCCTGCCTCTCTGTCTACTTGTGATCTCTCTCTGTCAAATAAATAAAATCTTTAAAAAAAAAAAAAGAAAGAATTAGCAAATCTGAAGATAGGACAACTGAAATTACAGAGTTTGAGGAACAGAAAGAAAAAAATAATGAAGAGAAGTGAACAGAATCTAAGAGACTTAAAGGATTCTCTCAAGAAAAGTGACATATGCATTACATGAGTCCCAAAAGCAGGAGAGGAAGAAAAAGGTGCAGAGAAATTATTCGAGACTAAAGACTAAAGACTTCCAAAATTAGATAAATTAGATAAAATACATAAACTGACAAGTCCAAGAAACCAAAGATATAAATGTAGAAGAGACACAATATAACCAAACTGTTGGAAGACAAATAGAGAACCCTGAAAGCATTAAGAGAAATGCAATTTGTCACATACAAGGACTCCTCAGTAAGATTATCAGCCAACTTCTCAGCAGAAACCTTAGAGGCCAGGAGGTGATGGGATGACATATCGAAAGTGTGGAGGGGTGCCTGGATGGCTCAGTTGGTTCAGCACCCAACTCTTGATTTCAGTTCAGATCATGATCTCAGGGTCATGAGATCGAGCCCCATTTTGGGCTCTGCACTGGGTGTGGAGACTGCTTAGAATTGTCCTTCACCCACTCTTGCTGTACCTTCCCTGAATTCTCTAAAAAAAATAAACTGTTGAAAGGAAAAGCCTGCCAATTGAGCCTTCTATAACTAGCAAAACTGTCCTTTAAAAGATAAGGGAAAAGTTAAAATATTCCCAGATAAAGAAAAGCTGAGGGGGTTCAGGATTGATATACTTGTCCTCTAAGAAATGCTAAACAAAGTTCTTCAGGTTAAAATAAAATGAGGAGAGATAGCAACTTGTACTTGGTAAAGGTAAATACACAGGCAAATATAAAATCTAGTATTATTTATATTTGATTTTATCAAATATAAAATCTAGTTTTGGCTTATAACTCCACATTTATATTTTACAGGATTTAAAGGACAAATACATAAAATTCTAAAATCTATGTTAATGGGTACATGAGGTATGAAGATGTAACTGTGAAATGAAACAGAGGGGAAGTAGACGTAAAGGAGCTTTTAACCTACAATTCAGTTAAGCTGATATCAATTCAAAATAGATTGTTATAACTTTATTATGTTATATGTAATCTCCATGGTAACTACAATGTAACTATAGAATATGCAAAAAAATGAGAAGGCAATCAAAATATGTCACTACAAAAAAGTCAAGTAAACAGAAGAAGGTAGTAATAGAAGTGAATGATAAAAGGCTCTAAAACATTGAAAACATGACAAAAGTCCTTATTTATTGATAATTAATTTAAAAGTAAATGGATTACATTTCAGAATCAAAAGGCACAGAGTGGAGGACTAGAGTTCAAAAAATGACAACATATTTAGGTCTACAAGATACTCATTTTAGATCTATAGATATACGTAGAATGAAGGTGAAAAGATGAAAAAAGGCACTCTGTAGAAAGAGTAATCAAAGGAGAACTATGCTAATATTAGACAAAGTAAACTAAGTCAAAAACTGTTACAAGATGGGGCGCCTTGGGTGGCTCAGTGGGTTAAGCCTCTGCCTTCAGCTCAGGTCATGGTCTCAGGGTATTGGGATTGAGCACCGCATGGGGCTCTCTGCTCTTTGGGGAGCCTGCTTCCCCCTCTCTCTCTGACTACTTGTGATCTTTCTCTCTGTCAAATAAATAAACAAAATCTTAAAAAAAACTGTTACAAGAGAAAAAGGACATTATATATTAACAGAACATACAATTATGACACATGTACGCACCAAATTCAAGAGCTCTAAAATACATGACACAAACACTGACAATATCTAAAGGAGAAATAACACTACAATAATAGGTGGAGACCTCAATATCCTACTTCCTACTTCTGATAACAAATGGGAAAACCTTATAAAATATCAATAAAAAGTAGACTACTTAACATCACAGATCAATTGCACCTAACTGACATAAAGAGAAAAATCCACCCAACAACAAAGAATACATACTTCTCTCAACCATACGTGGAATATCCTCCAGGTTAGATCATATGTTAGGTCAAAAATCAAGTCTTTTAAAAACCCAACTTAAAAAAAACCCAAAAGCATACAAAGCATCTTTTCTGGTCACAATGGAAAGAAACTAAAAAACATTAACAGAAGGAAATGAAAAATATTTGGAAACTAAATAACATACTCCTAAACATAAATAGGTTAAACAAAAAATAACACTAGGAAAATATCTTGAGACAAATGAAAAACAGAAATTTGAAAAATTGAAATGGGAGGGATGCCTGGGTGGCTCAGTGGGTTAAAGTCTCTGCCTTCGGCTCAGGTCATGATCCCAGAATCCTGGGATCGAGAGTCCCATATCGGGCTCTCTGCTCGGCAGGGAGCCTGCTTCACCCTCTCCCTCTGCCTGACTCTCTGCCTACTTGTGATCTCTGTCTGTCAAATAAATAAACAAAATCTCAAAAAAAAAAAAAAAAAACTGAAATGGGAGAGGAGTTAAGATGGCAGAGGAGTAGGGGACACTTAGTTTCTCTATTTCCTCAAATATAGCTAGACAACTATCAAATCACTCTGAACACCTGTGAAATTAATCAGAGATCTGAGAAAAGAAATGCTGCAATTCTATAAATAGAAAAGCAACCACTTTCTGGAAAGTGCAGAGACTTGGATACGGGGTGATACACTGGATGATATGGTGGAGATCCCAAGTGTAGGAACACGGAAGCCAGCTGAAAACAGTTGAGGTACCAGTTTTCTGCTCCATTTTGCCATAAACTCTGACCCACTGCACAGTCCTGCTACGGCTTTCCTGGCAAGGTTCTAGCAAAAGGCAGAAGCATGGTGAGAACCCCCCCGCCCCCCCAAACACAGCAGGAACAGTGTGGGTTCACAACACAGGTGTCCACAAAATTTGAATTTTGAAACTCAGTTACATGCCTGAGATAAAAATGTTCATAGGCCAGATGAACACAGAGCTCTGATGAAAGTAAGGGGGACAAGAGTAATTGACTGCTTTTTTGTGAGAACTCACTGAAGAGTGAAGAGCATGAACTTTCAGCACCAGGGCTAGAGACTGGGGTGCCGCCATTTTCATCCTACCACTCCGTACTGAAAGCCTTCAGGGAGCAAAATAGCACCACATAGTGGAATCTGGAGCCACTTACACTGTGCCTGGACCCTTGACAAGTCAGGAGCATTTCCACTAGGGCAAGGGCATTAGAGAATCCATGCAATGGGCCTCTCTTACAAAGACCAGATGGGACAACTGGCCTGCACCAAGTTTACTGACTATAGAGGGCTGCAAAGTTCTTGAGGAAAACATTACTATGTAACATCCATGGTTTTTTTTTTTAAGTCTTTCATTATTTTTTGTTATTTTCTTATTTTTCAATTCTATTTTTAAAAAATGTTTATATATACATTATATATAATTTTTTCATTTTTTCTTTTCATTGTATATTATTGTATGCATATACAGAAGTTTAAAAAAATAGAAAAATTTCTCTTTCTTATTTTGGGATCAAGTTTCTTTAAACATGCAGACCAAAACAGACTGAAGATCTAGTTTTTTGGGGGGCAGGGGATTGGTTCTTGCTTTTTTCTTGTTTTGTGTTTTTTTTTCTTCTTTTCTGTTGTCATTGTTATTGTCTTTTCTCTTTCTTCTGTTCTTTTTCTGGACAAAATGATGACATGGAGACATTCACTCCAAAAGATAGAACACAATGTAATATTCACTGCCAGGGATTTAACACGGATATAAGTAAGATATCTGAACTAGAGTTTAAAGCAACAATTTTATAGATACTAACTAGGTAGGCTTGAAAAAAGCACAGAAGACCTAGAGAATCCCTAATTGTAGAAATAAAAGAACTAAAATATAGTCATGCTAAAATTAAAAATGCACATCTGGGTTCTTTCCACACTTTGGCTACTGTAGACATTGCTGCTATAAACATTGGCATGCATGTGCTTCTTGAATCATCATTTTTATACTTTGGATAAATACCTAGTAGTGCAATTGCTGGGTCATAGAGTAGTTCTACTTTTAACTTTTTGAGGACCTCCATACTGCCTTCCAGACTAGCTGCACCAGTTTGTATTCCCATCAAGAGTTTAAGAGGGTTCCCCTTTTTCCACATCCTTGCCAACATGTTGTTTGCTGACTTGTTAATATTAGCCATTCTCACTGGTGCAAGGTGGTATCTCATTGTGGTTTGATTTTTATTTCCCTGATGATGAGGGATGTTGAAATTTTTTGATGTGTCTTTTGGCCATTTGTGTCTTTTTTGGAGAAATGTCTATTCCTGTCTTCCCATTTCTTGACTGGATTTTTTGTTTCTAGGCTGTTGAACTTGATAAGTTCTTTATAGATTTTGGATACTAGCCCTTTATCTGCTAAGACATTTGCAAATATCTTCTGTCATTCCATAGATTACTTTTTAGTTTTGTCAACTGTTTCCTTTGCTGTGTAAAAGCTTTTTATCTTGATGAAGCCCAGTAGTTCATTTTTGCTTTTCTCTTTCCTTTGGAGATGTGTTTAGTAAGAAGTTGCTGCAGCTGAGGTTGAAGAGGTTGCTGCTTATGTTCTCCTCTAAGATTCTGATGGATTCTTGTCTCACACTTACGTCTTGCATCCATTTTGAGTTTATCTTTGTATATGATGTAAGAGAATAGACAAGTTACATTCTTCTCCATGTGGCTGTCCAGTATTTCCAACACAATTTAAGAGACAGTCCATTTTCCATTGGATATTCTTTCCTGCTTTGTTGAAAACTAGTTGACCACAGAGCCGAGGGTCCATTTCTGGGTTCTTTATTTTGATCCATTGATCCACGTGCCTGTTTTTGTGCCAATATCATACGTCTTGATTACAGCTTTGTAATACAGCTTGAAGTCTGGAATTGTGATGCCTCCAATTTTAGTTTTCTTTTTCAGCATTCCATTGGCTATTTGGGGGCTTTTCTGGTACTGTACAAATTTTAGAATTATTTGTTTCAGCTCTATAAAAAATGTTGACAGTAGTTTGATAGGGATTGTGTTGAATGTGTAGATTTCTCTGGGTAGCATAGATGTTTCAACAATATTTGTTCTTCCCATTCATGAGCATGGAATATTTTTTCACTTCTTTGTATCTTCCTTAATTTTTTTCACAAGTGTTCTGTAGTTTTGTTTTAATTTTTTTTAATTAACATGTAATATTATTTGTTTCCATGGTACAGGTCTGTGAATCATCAGTCTTATACAATTCACAGCACTCACCATAGCACATAACTTACCCAATATCTATCACCCAGTGCCCCCAGCCCCCCTACCCCCTTCCCCTCCAGCAACCAGTGTTCTGAAGTTTTTAGAGTACAGATCCTTTATCTCTTGGTTGGATTTATTCCTAGGTATTTTATGGTTTTTAGTCCAACTGTAAATGGGATCAATTCCTTGATTTCTCTTTCTTCTGCCTCCTTGTTAGTATATAGAAATGCAACTGACTTCTGTGCTTTAATTTTATAACCTGCCACAGACTCCCATGGTTTATCCCTCCCTCCGATTTCTCCCAACACCCTTCTCCTCTCCTTCTCCCAATGTCCTCCGTGTTATTCCTTATGCTCCACAAGTAAGTGAAACCATATGATAATTGATTCTCTCTGCTTGACTTATTTCACTCAGCATAATCTCCTCCATTCCCGTTCATGTTGTTACAAAAGTTGGGTATTCATCCTTTCTGATGGAGGCATAATATTCCATTGTATATGTGAACCATATCTTCTTTATCCATTTGTCTGCTGAAGGACATCTTGGCTCTTTCCACAGTTTGGCGACTGTGGTCATTGCTACTATGAACACTGGGGTACAGATGGCCCTCCTTTTCACTACATCTGTATCTTTGGGGTAAATAACCAGTAGTGCAATTGCAGGGTCATAGGGTAGTTCTATTTTTAATTTCTTAAGGAACCTCCACACTGTTTTCCAAAGTGGCTGCACCAACTTGCATTCCCACTAACAGTGTAAAAGCGTTCCCCTTTCTCCACGTCCTCTCCAACGCTTGTTTACTGTCTTGTTCATTTTGGCCACTCTAACTGGTATAAGGTGGTATCTCAATGTGGTTTTGACTTGAATATCTCTGGCGGCTAATGATGACAAACATTTTTTCACATGTCTGTTAGCCATTTGTATGTCTTCTTTGGAGAAGTGTCTGAGATACAGTAGAACACATCAATGAAACTATAAGCTGGTTCTTTGGAAGAATCAATAAAATCAATAATCCACTGGCCAAACTAATCCAAAAGAAAAGAGAGGACCCAAAATTAATAAAATTATGGAAGAAAGGGGAGAGATCATGACTAACACCAAGGAAATAGAAATAATCATCAGATATTACTGTCAACAGTTATATGCCAATAAGTTAAGCAACCTAGAAGAAATGGATGCATTCCTAGAAACCTATAAACTTCCAAAAGATTGAAACAGGAAGAAATTGACAACCTGAATAGACTAATATCTAGTAACAAGTTTGAAACAGTGATCAAAAATCTCCCAAGGGGCACCTGGGTGGCTCAGTGTGTTAAAGCCTCTGCCTTCAGCTCAGGTCATGATCCCAGGGTCCTGGGATTGAGCCCCACATCGGGCTCTCTGCTCGGCAGGGAGCCTGCTTCCCTTCCTCTCTCTCTGCCTGCCTCTGCCTACTTGTGATCTATGTCAAATACATAAATAAAATCTTAAAAAATAAAAAAACTCCCAAAAACTAAGAGCCCCAGGACCTGATGGATTTGCTGGGGAATTCTACCAAACATTCAAAGAAGAAATAATACCTATTTGCCTGAAGCTATTTCAAAAAATAGAACAGAAAGAAAACTCCCAGACTTTCTATGAAGCCAGCATTACCCTGATCCCCAAACCAGGCAAAGACCCCATCAAAAAGGAGAATTTCAGACCAATATCCCTGATGAATATGGATGGCAAGATTCTTAACAAGGTCCTAGCTAATAGGATCTAATAGTGCATTAAAAAGATTATCCACCATGACCAGGTGGGATTCATCCCTGGGTTGGAGGAGTGGTTCAACATTTCGCAAATCAATCAATGTGATAGAACACATCAATAAGAGAAGAGACAAGAACAACATGGTCCTCTTAATTGATGCAGAAAAAGCATTTGACAAAATCCAGGATCCATTCCTAATTAAAACGCTTCAAGGTATAGGGATAGAGGGAACATTCCTCAGCTTCATAATTTATCTATGAGAAACCCACAGCGAATATCATTCTCAATGGGGAAAAGCTGACAGCCTTTGAGATCAGTAACAAGACAAGGATGCTCACTCTTGCCACTGTTGTTCAACATAGTACAAGAAGTCCTAGCAACAGCAATCAGACAACAAAAAGAAATTAAGAGGTATTCAAATTGGCAAAGAAGAAGTCAAACTCACTCTCTTCGCAGATGACATGATACTCTATGTGGAAAAGCTGAAAGACTCCACCCCCAAACTACTAGAACTCATACAGCAATTCAGTAATGTGGCAGGTCACAAAATCAGTGTAGCAGAAATTGGTTGCTTTCTTATACACTAGCAAAGTAACTGTAGAAAGAAATTAGAGAATTGATTCCATTTACTATAGCACCAAGAACCATAAGATCCTGGAAGTAAACCTAACCAAAGAGGTAAAGGACCTGTACTCGAGGAACTACAAACACTCATGAAAGAAACTGAAGAAGACAGAAAAAGATGGAAAAGCATTCCATGCTCATGGATCGGAAGAATAAACATTGTTAGAATATCTATACTGCCTGCAGCAATCTATACTTTCAATGGCATCCGGATCAAAATTCCACTAGCATTTTTCAAAATGCTGGAACAAACAATCCTAAAATTTGTATGGAACCAGAAGAGACCCCAAATTGTTAAGGAAACGTTGAAAAAGAGAAACAAAACTGGGGGCATCACGTTGCCTGATTTCAAGCTTTACTACAAAGCTGTAATCACCAAGACAGCATGATACTGACACAAAAACAGACACACAGACCAGTGAAAGAGAGTAGAGAGCCCAGATGTGGACCCACAACTCTATGGTCAACTAATCTTCGACAAAGCAGGAAAAAATATACAGTGGAAAAAAGACAGTCTCTTCAATAAATGGTGCTGGGAAAATTGGACAGCTATGTATAGAAGAATGAAGCTTGACCATTTTCTTACACCATAAACAAACTCAAAACGGATAAAAGACCTCAACGTGAGGCAGGAATCTGTCAAAATCCTAGAGAACATGGTCAGTAATCTCTTCAACTTCGGCTACAACAACTTCTTCCAAGACATGTCTCCAAAGGCAAAGGAAACAAAAGCAAAAACGAACTTTTGGGACTTCATCAAGATCAAAAGCTTCTGCACAGCAAAGGAAACAGTCAACAAAACAAAGAGGCAACCCACTCAATGGGAGAAGATATTTGCAAATCACACTACAGACAAAGGGCTGATATCCAAGATCTATAAAGAACTCCTCAAACTCAACACTCAAAAAACAGATAATCATGTCAAAAAATGGGTAGAAGATATGAACAGATACTTCTCCAAAGAAGACATACAAATGGCTAACAGACACATGAAAAAATGTTCATCATCATTAGCCACCAGAGAGATTCCAATCAAAACCACACTGAGATACCACCTTACAGCTTAGAATGGCCAAAGTTAACAAGATAGTGATAGCAGTGTTAAATGGAAATACATATTTGTAAACACATTAAAAAAGAAACAGCAAACCAACAATCTAACTTTATGCTTTAGGAACTAGAAAAATAAAAACTAAACCAAACTCTAGTGCAAGGAAGGACTAATAAAGATTAGAGTGGTGATAAGGAACTAGAAAATTTTAAAAAAGGAGAAAAAAAAGTCAATGAAAGCGAAAGTTGAAAGAACCATTTCCTGGTTTCAATGATGTACAATTATCTTTTTAAGTTCCTATATTATTTATTTCTGCTCTAATCTTTATTATTTCCTTCTTTCTGCTGTCTTTAGGCTTCATTTGTTCCTTTTCCAGGTCCTTTAATTGTAAGGTTAGGTTGTTTGGGATTTTTGTCAATTCTAAATTCATTTTTTAAAGATTTTATTTATTTATTTGAGAGAGGGAGAGCACACACAAACAGGGGAAACAGCAGAGAGAGAGAGAGAAGCAGGCTCTTTGCTGAGCAGGGAGCCCGATGGGGGGCTTGATCCCAGGACCCTGGAATCACGACCTGAACCAAAGGCAGATGCTTAACCGACTGAGGCACCCATGTGCCCCTAAGTTCATTTTTTTTAAGATTTTATTTTTATATAATCTCTATACCCAATGTGAGGATCGAACTTAGAACTCCAAGTTCAAGAGTCACATGCTTCAATGACTGAGCCAGCCAGGCACCCTAAGATTTTTCTTGCTTCTTGAGGTAGGCCTGAATTGTTATATTCTTCCCTGTTAGTACTGTTTTTGCTATATCCCACTTTAGACCACTGTGTTTAATTTTCATTTGTTTCCCTACATTGTTTTATTTCCTCTTCAATTTGTTTAGTAACATATTTCTAACCTCTATGTTTGGAGGTTTGGAGTCTTTGGAGTCTTTCCAATTTTTTTCTTGTGGTTGATTTCTAGAAAGGTTGGTTCTTTTCAATTGAAATTGACAACTCTTTACACAAAGAAAGAGAGAAGAATCAACTTAGTAAAATCAAAAAGGAAGTGGGAACATGATGACCAATTTTATAGGAGTCAAAAGGATTACAAGAAAGTACTAAAGACAACTGCATGCCAAGAAATTGAATAATCTAGATGAAATGGACAAATTCCTAGAAACACACTATAAACCTGACTAAGGGAGAAACAGAAACTCTGAACAGATCAATAACAAGTAAGGAAATTGAATCAGCAATCAAAAACCTTCCAAAAAGAAAATCCTTGGGCCAGATGGCTTCACTTGTGAATTCTATCAAAAATTTAATGATGAATTAACACCAACCTTCCTGAAACCCTTCCAAAAAATCGAAGGGGTAGGAACAATTCCTAACTCATTCTATGAGGTAAACATTATCAAAGCCATATGAAGACACACAACACTCCAGACAACTACCTCTTATGAGCATCAATCAGTGTGAAATCCTCAACAAAGTATTAGCACAAATCAAATTCAGCAGCATATTAAAAGGATACTGCATCATAACCTAGTAGGATTTATTCCTAGAATATAAGGATGATTTGACACATGAAAATCAATTAATGTTATATACCACAGCAAGAAGTAGTAAAAATTCCATATATGATCCCTTCAATCAATGTAGAAAAAGGATCTGACATATTTTAGCACCCTTTCATTATCAAAACTCTCAATGTACTAGGAATTTAGGGAAACCCCATCAACATAAAGACCATATATGAAAACCCACAGGTTTTCTAAGTAGGCAGAGGAAAAGCTGTTATTTCTTCACTAAGATTGGAAACAAGATCAGGATGTACGTTTTTGCCACTGCTATTTAACAAATTATTATTAAGTTCTAGCTGGAGTAATTAGGCAAGAAAAAGTAAGTAAAAGACATCCAAATTGAAAAGAAGTAATATTATCCATTTTTGCAGATAACATGATCTTATATGTACAAAACCCTAAGTAAGCCAAAAAATATTTGCAGGGCTAATAAATGAATTCAGAAAAAAATGTAGGAACAAAATCAATACACAAAACCCCCATGTATTTCTACATTCTGACAGTCTAAAAAGGAAATTAAGAAAATAATTCTTTTAAAATAGAATACAAAAGAATATACTTAGGAATAAACTTAAACAAGGAGGGAATAGACTTGTATGTTTATACACCATACCAGACTGCTGAAAGAAATGAAAGAAGACACAAATAAGAGGAAAGACATCCCACATTCATGGACTGGAAAACCTAATATTGTTGAGAATGCTACCCTAAACAATCTACAATTCAATGCAATCTCTATTAAAATTTCAGTGATGTTTCAGGCAGAATAGAAAAACCCATTCTCAAAGTCATATGAAATCTCAGGGGACCCCAAACTGCCAAAACAAACTTGAAAAAGAACAAAGTTGGAGGGCTCACACATCCTGATTTCAAAACTTGCTACAAAGCTATAGTAATCAACAGTGTGCCTCTGACATAAGGACAGATAGACCGATGGAATAAAATAAGACATCTCAGATATAAACCTTCACATATATGGTTAACAGTATTAACATGCATGCCCAGACCATTCAATGGAGAAAAAGACCATCTTTTCAAATGAATGGTGCAGAGAAAAGTGGACATTCACATGGAAAAGAATGAAACTGGCCCTTTCTCTTATACCATATACAAAAATTAACTCTAAATGAATCAAAGATCTAAATGTAAGAGCTGGGGCACCTGGGTGGCTCAGTAGGTTAAAGCCTCTGCCTTCTGCTCGGCTCGGGTCATGATCCCAGGGTCTTGGGATCGCCCCGCATTGGGCTCTCTGCTCAGCGGGGAGCCTGCTTCCTACTCTCTCTCTGCCTGCCTCTCTGCCTGCTTGTGATCTCTGCCTGTCAAATAAATAAATTTAAAATAAATAAATAAATAAATGTAAGAGCTAAAATTGTAGAACTCTTAGAAGAAAACACAGGGGAAAAGCTTTATAATGCTAGATTCAGCAATGATTATTTGGCTATGACACAAAAGCACAGGCAACAACAAAAATAAACAGACTATCAGTAACTTTTGTGGGTCAAAGAATGCTATCAAGAGAGTGAAAAGGGAACCCACAGAATGGGAGAAAATATCTGAAAATGACATATCTGATAAAGGATTGTATCCCTAGTGTATGTAAAACTCCAACCCCGCAACAAAATAATCCAACCCAAAAGAAAGGACTTGAAAGGCTTTTCTTCAAAGAGGATAGATAAATAAGCAATAAATAAGCACATGAAAAAATATTCAACATAAAATGCAAATCAAAATCACAAGATACTATTTCATACCCATTAGGATATGATTACTACAAAACTCCAGAAAACATTGTTGGTGAGAATATGAGAAACTGCAAGTAAAATGTATAGCTACACTAGAAAACTCTGATGTTGCCTCAAAAAGTTAAACATAAAATTATCATATGCCACTAAACTGGACACTTAAAAAATGATTAAAAAGGTAATATTTTTATGTACATTTTACCACTATAAGAATGTTTAAAATACATGCACATGACTTATAACTTAAATGTTACAATTAAAGACCATATGTGAGATAGCATCAATAGGGAAGACTGAAGAATATCAACCAATTCATTGACAGTATATTGAGCCTATGTCCTTGGCATCTTAATGGGATTAAAAAGAAGAAGAACTAAGGGTCAAATGGGTCAAATGGATAGGCACCATTATGAAACATACTTCTTTTGTCACATCAAAACTTTTATGTTCCTATTTCTTGAAATGAAAATGTGATTAAAAATTATTAAAGATCATATATATCAAAGAATTTTTAAAGTAATGGATATGCAACTATGTGGTATTTGTTTAGAAATGAATGTCAGAAAAAAAAAGAAATGAATGAAAGAAAGTATTAGAGTATTACTTGCTCTGATGCAAATAAACATATGAAAAAATGGAGTGATGTGTGAGAAAAAGCATTGCATTTTCCCAAGTGAAATTCTACAACATGCAGATTTTGAAAGTAATTTTCTGTGCTTCTTTAAGAAAGAGGCTTATTTATTTAAAAGTTAGCTATAGGACCAGATGGCAAATAGCCAAAAATTTTTAAAAATGTTCTAATTGTTCTTCATTTTCAAGCTGTAGACATCAGTCTGTAGGGATCACCCAAACCTTCCAAACATGCTTAAAAGTTACTCAGTACTTCAATCTATACAAAGAATCAAAGTGACAAGTTCATGTTAAAAACTTCAGTTTCACTGAGTCTGTATTTTTAAGTTATTACCTGGAATCAAGAGAAGTAAAAAGTTGATCAAACTGTTTCTCCAGGACCTCTATAAGACTGACTGTTTCCTCTTTTGTTTGATTGTGTATATGTTCCAGCATCTGGAAAGAACATAATACAAAGATCTAATTTGGTATTTTTGTTTTGTAAAAATTGTACTGTTCAAATAATTTTAAAATTAAAAGGTACTTTTTGAACTTTTCAAAGTAGCCATATAAGAGAAGATTAGGTGATAAAAATGGAATAAGTTACAAGGTTCGACTTTAAATCCTGGTACTTGTCAGCAAGATCACATCTTTGTTGGCACTGTGCACTGATAAACTGGAAAAAAGGCTTAGAAAATCCACTAAGTTTTCTAAACTTCTTAATCCTTTTTATCATTATAGGAAGAGTCATTCTGGATAGCTGAATTTCTCTCTGGCAGAATTCCTTAAATGAAAAAAACTTAATACATAATATTAAACATACTTGAAGTAAAATGTTAAGTATTCCACATGTTTGCATTTTTTGAACAAAGAATTGTTACTTGAGATCTCTGATCCTTTTTTTTTCCCTTCCATTTTCCCACTTTTAAAACAGGAATGTCTGTCTACACTATACCTGTCCAACCAAAATATTTTAGAAGCAGATTAATTATCTAGTTTCACAGGTTCATGGTTGGAGAGGAATTTTACCCCCAAATGAATCATACCCTGAGTCTCAGCCATACCTGGTTTAGAAGATATTTAGGTGAGATTTTGGACTTGATGCTGGAATAGATTTAAGACTACGTTGGGATGGGATCTAAGACTAGATAGGTGAATGTATTTTGCATTTAGCGGGGGGGTGAATTGGGGGGGGTGGTTAGAGAGCAGACTGTTACAGGCTGAATTTTGCCACCCCCCCAACTCATGCTGAAGTCTTAACTCCTGTATCTGCTATATATATATATATATTTTTTTTTAAAGATTTTGTTTATTTGACAAAGACAGTGAGAGAGGAAACACAAGCAGGGGAGGAGGGAGAGAAAGAAGCAGACTCCCCACTGAGCAGGGAACCCAATGCGGGGCTCGATCCCAGGACCCTGAGATCATGACCTGAGCCAAAGGCAGATGTTTAATGACTAAGCCACCCAAGCATCCCTCAGCTATATTCTTTGTTGCAAATTTGTTGCTGCTGGGTGCTTAGGAGCTTGTTCTTTGTCACCAAGAGAGTCTCTTTTGGGGGGAGATGGGGTAAAGGAGGACAGAAAATAAGATTCTTTGTGTAAGGGTATACAGCCAACTAATGAGCAATGTTGGAAAGATGGTCTGTAATACTTTTGAGACAAAATTCAGCTCACAGCAAAAAAAAAAAAAAAAAAAAAAAAAAAAAGATGGTTCCTTAATAGTGCTCCAATTTCAGTCCACTAACATAACAATGCCACAAGACCAATCCTAACAGGCCATGGAAGTTTTCTATTCTTTTGTATGTTCCTCTGTTACTGGATTATCATGCTCAGTAACTTAGTGCTAAGCTCTAACTTCAGTAATATACATCCAAATATACACATTTAAAGAGAATATGCCTTAATTCACTATAGAATTTAATCATTTAAAGTGCTTACTTTTACAGCAACACTTAATTGCTCAAAACTGTAGCCTGCTATCTTCAATGCTTCATCAATTTCTTCTGCAGTTTTAGTTTCCTAAGAAGGGGAAGAGGGTCCACATACAAATAAAAAATAAAAAATATAAAAATAGATGCTTATATACATTATATTAGTTGTAAACATACCAAGCTACAATTTTGATTACAAATGTAACACAGACCATGAGAGAAACCAAGTAACAAAAATGACACTCTTAATCTTATATCCAGAAATTTAAAAACTACTAGCATTTTGATTAGAGATTATAGTATTCGAGACTTTTTTTTAGAGAACTTTTTGAAAAAGTGGTATATTTTGTGTAATCTTTTTTCAACTTAAAACTATCTTGTAAAATGTATCATGGTAATTAATGTACACACTTAAAAAAAGTTTTTTTAGAAGATTATAATTTGCCTATGTTAAAACTTAAAAGATACCAAGATCAAGTGATTTCTCCCTTCCCCTAGTTCATTAAAGATCTCTTTAATAATAGCATTTTGGAATTTGTCCTATTTCTGATCTTAAACTAAATACATTATTTAAAGTTATAGAAAAAGTTGAAATTCAGTGTTCCAACAATAACATCATCATCATCACAGTGAATTAATTAGGCCTTTTGGCTGCCATTAAAATGATTGGAAAAATTACATTGAGAATTTAGAAACCTGTACTTTACACAAGTTTCATATTATTTAGATTCAATAACTAGGTTCAAAGGGAAGAAGCTACATATGGTTAAATATTAGGAACACTAATAGAACTGGTCAAAGGGAGAATGGCTTGCCTCAGGAAAAATGAGAATCATTCAAGTATACTTAGAATAAGAGATTCAAGTAAAAAATGTAGGTTAACCTCACCTTTATGCTTCCAAAAAAAAACCCCCTGTAATTATAGCAACCTTGAGAGGAGAGAAGAGTAAAACTACCAGACACAAAGTAAAAATCTTTGGCTTCATCTTACTTCATGAGTAAAATTTTTTCATACCGCTATTAGAGATGAGGAGTTCAAAATAGTCCTGTGTGTTGATGTTGAATGTTCTAAACCAATAGTTAGCTGATCAGAAGTCTTTTTAAAGTCCTGAGAACAAATCTTTATCCTGAAAAATGTCAAGCACGTTTTTATTTTAGGTACCACATTAATATAACAATTTTAAACTCCTACTCTGATTGTTACTATCAAAAATAATTCATGTGACAACTTTTTTTTTTTTTAAGATTTTTATTTATTTATTTGACAGAGAGATCACAAGCAGGCAGAGAGGCAGGCAGAGAGAGAGGAGGAAGCAGGCTCCCTGCTGAGCAGAGAGCCCAATGCGGGGCTCGATCCCAGGACTCTGAGATCATGACCCGAGCCGAAGGCAGCGGTTTAACCCACTGAGCCACCCAGGCGCCCCTCATATGACAACTTTTAATAACAATTACAATGAGTTCTCAGTCATTGAGAACTGTCATCAGCCATGATGTCTCAGTCATCATCCAAAGAGAGTGAAACCATGGCTAAATATGCTTCCATATAAAACTTAATTTTACCAAGGGGCATCTGGGTGGCTCAGTCATTAAGCATCTGTCTTTGGCTCAGGTCATGATCCCGACTCAGGGTCCTGGGATGAAACCCCCGCACTGGGCTCCCTGCTCAGTGGAAAGCCTGCTTCTCCCTCTCCCACTACCCCTCCTTGTATTCCCTCTCTTACTGTGTTCTCTCTCTGTCAAATAAATAAATATCTTTAAAAATGAAACTTAATTTTACCAAGAATTCAGCTTCTTAGCAAATCCCTAAAAAAAAAAAAATTCCATAGTATAAACTGTGCTAATTACCTCTCCTAATCTCCTAATTACCTCTCCTTAGCTGATGTTTTTTGGTAGAGAAGTTGACAGTCACTGAACTGTCTTTAAGCTCAATTACTTATGCACAAATGCCTGCTATTAATATAATATGCTTATGGGTCTAGATAATTTGCAAAAAGGTAATAAATTTACCAGGTAAGTTAATTTGCAAAGAAAAAATTTGTTCCATTACTTATCTAAACATGCTACAGTTTTTGCTTATTTTAAGGTTTTATTTATTTGTCAGAGAGAGAGAGAGCTTAAGTACACAAGCAGGGAGAGCAGCAGGCAGAGGGAGAAGCAGACTCCTCATTGAGCAAAGAACCTGGTGTGGAACTCGATCCCAGGACCCTGAAATCATAACCTGAGCTAAAAGTGGATGCTTAAATGACTGAACCACCCAGGCATTCTGAGTTTCTGCCTTTTTTTATCTTTATATTCCCATATTGGCTAACAGACAGTAAGCTCTTGATAAATGTTTGCTAAATAACTTAATCATAAGCCTGTAATAGTTTATAGAAGAAAGTATGTTTAAACATTACCTTTATAGAGGAAAAAAACAGACTTTAATTTTTAAACATTCATTACTTTGAAAAGTGAATATTCATGTTCTTGAAAACATGTGAATGCCTAAGTCCTTAGGAGTCCATTATTCAATTCCTGTTTCAAAATATTTTTTTTTTAAGATTTCATTTATTTACTTGAAAGAGAGAGATCACAAGTAGGCAGAGAGGCAGGCAGAGAGAGAGGGGGAAGCAGGATCCCCGCTGAGCAGAGAGCCCGATGCAGGGCTTGATCCCAGGACCCTGAGACCATGAACTGAGCAGAAGGCAGAGGCTCAACCCACTGAGCCACCCAGGCGTCCCCCTGTTTCAAAATATTAAATATAAATTAAAATATAAATCAGGAAGGAATTACATTATTTTTAAACAGACTTATTCCTCAACACATAAACAACTATTTTAAACCAAACTCTATGGAAATTAGGGAATAGGAGTTTCTAATGGAAGTATACTTGACATGGAGAATTAAAAAAAAATACAGTAATTTGGAAAAAATTTGAGTATTTTAAAATGGATTCATTTATTTCTGAAAGTGAAATTTTACTTTATAACCACACTAGATATTATATATATTTAGATAAGAATATAATCAGATTTAACTTGTGTAAGGTTTAAAAAATTAGAAAATTTCACAAAGAAGTCCAGATCTCTCTCTTCTCTTGAGGGACTAAAAAGGAAGATTGGCAACACTGGTTTAGTCTTAACACACAGCAATAACTAGCTAGAGCTAAAAAGGGGCCACTTCCTTTGGAGAGGGTAAACCTTTGTCCCCACAATTCACACCACTCATTGTTTAAAATCTACCTTAACCAGTAAGTCATTTGCTGGACTGCCATAGGTACTCAAATTTGTTGTGGCCAATGACTCACATGGAGCCATAAAGATTCCTAATGATTTACTCTAATCATTTCATTCAGAACACATGGAGGAAATGGCCGGTAGAATACAAATATAGGGGTTGGCATTCAGTAAGCCTGAACTCCACTGGTCCTGTCAATAACCAGTTGCCAGACTAAGTGGCTTACTACCTAAAGAGATAACTATAACCATTTTGATTTCTGTCTAAGCACCCATGTGTGTCCACACAGAGAAGCTGCATCAGTAATGTGAAAAGCCACTGAATGGTAGTCTAAAAATTTTTGGATTTTATTTAGGTAGGCAATGAAGAAGCATGGAGCAGGGAAGAGTAAGGAAGTGTTAAGGAGGTAGTAAAAAAAGAGTAAGAATTAAATAGGATAGTAAAAATGAAAGATAAATGATGGATATGAAAGATATTGTGAAAATTACAGTCTGCAGGAGGCAAAATGAAGAAGTTATGAGGAAATGGGGTGATTTACTGAGGCTTGGTGCCATTAACAAAATTGAAAGGTTTCAAATGAGGTTGCTCTTGAAAGTTTCCTGTGTTTCTTTTATTTCCCATGTAATTTATTACTATATTAAATATGCTCTAAAAAGTCAAAATTATACAAAAATATAATTGCCTTCTGAGTAGGGTCTCCATGAATTAACTGGAAGTCTCTTTAACTCTTATGAAGTTATAAAGTAAAACCTTACTATTTTTTCACCGTAATCCATCCCATCCCATCCCATAGTCAACCCTAAATATAAATTTATCTAGTACTGAAACATGATTTCAGAAAAACCATAAAAATGTCAAAACATCATGGCATTTCATCTAACAAACATTTATTACATGTTTACTGTATCCAGCAGCAGGAATGTAGAAAGCAGTAAAATGTGGTCCATGCCCTTACAGGGGCTTAATAGACTAGCAGAGGGAGACATAAATAAGTGCAGGGGCGCCTGGGTGGCTCAGTGGGTTAAGCCTCTGCCTTTTGCTCAGGTCATGGTCTCAGGGTCCCGGGATCGAGCCCCGCATTGGGCTCTCTGCTCAGCGGGGATCCTGCTTCCCCCTCTCTCTCTGCCTGCCTCTCTGCCTACTTGTGATCTCTGTCTGTCAAATAAATAAATAAAATCTTTAAAAAAAAAAAAAGTGCAATAAAAAAGAACACAGGTGCTGGTCTCCAGCTGGGGTTATGTTTTTTAAAAAATCTCTGCTTCACTAATTGAAAAAAGAACTTTATTAATATATACATATACAAAATCCTATTGAAGAAAGGAAAATGAGCAAAAGAACTCCCAAATTATTACTCTTCCTTTTATCAACCACCTCTCATACCACCTCTTTCTAAAGTCCTCTACTATATCATGCTTGTGATACTCTTAAGAATTAACACCTTTTGAAAGCCACAACTCTCAGCGAGCACCAATAACTTTTGCTAGAATGACATTCTCAGCTTTTCTTGCATTCTCCCTCACCCCACATTGAATAAGGACAAACTAATGCTTTTTTAGGAGCTAGAGTCTCCATTTCACTAATAGTTAAGACAAATTATAAAAGAGCACTCTATAATGGGAGATATAGGCTTCCAGATGGAATGAAAAAGTCGCTGGAATAAAGAGTACAACATAGGGAATGTAATCATTGATACTGTAATAGTGTAGGTGACAGATGGTAGCTACACTTGTGGTGAGCATAGCATAACATATAGAGAAGCTGAATCACTATGTTGTATACCTGAAAATAATGTAATAGTGTGTCCACTATATTTAAAAAAATTTATAAAGAGTACTCTATAAACAAAGGGCTAGAAACACTTATCTAAAAATGATATTTTATCAGTGATGCGACAATTATCCTTTCAGAAATATACTGAACTTCAAATACTGAAATAAGTACACATAAAACATACTTTTTAGGCTGCAGTTTTTCCATAAAAGAATCTTCTTTGATACATCCATCTGTTGGATAGTATCCTTGTCTCATATTTACAGTTGTAGCAATCTTAGGACAAAATAATAATAAAACAACTAGTCATTCATAAATTCTGTTTATCCAGAATTCAAACTAGTGTGCCATTCATAGTAAACTTCTCTTTCAAAGAAAAAATTATATATGTATGATGTTTTTACCCTATTTTAATTTTTTAAGAAATCTACTCTAGCAGTTATTACTTAAATAGAACATTAAAACACTTCATTCTACCACATTCTACAGAATATACTTGTAAAAAGACTTTAAAAATCTACTGTAAAATTTTCACAATGACATTTCCAGTTATGTTCAAAACCTAAAATAATACTTAGGAATAAATTTAGTAAGAAAAATGTAAGTTCTAAGAAAAGAAAACCAAGTAATTTATGGGATCATACAACAAAAACAGAGTAAATGGAAAATCATTTCAAACTCCTAGACAAAAATTTAATATCCTAAATATAACTAATGTAAAATACAAAAAATTAACACAATTCTACAGTTCATATGGAAAATATACTATCCAAGAATTATAAAAATTTTAACATACCATTTAGTAGAGATTTATCCCACCAGAGCATAAAGCTAATGTAATTAAAATGCTAGGGTACTGGCATAATAAATGAATATAATACAGCCACATTCGTATGGGAGCTTAATACAGAATACAAGGGGCATTTCAATGAAATAGGATTATTCAACAAACAGTGTTTCTTCATTCTGAAGAAAAAAGTTATATGCCTATGTTATACCATATAAATTAGATATATAGATATATATATATATATAAATCTTAAACCCAGTAGAAGTACAGAAAACACATATATAACTCTAGGATGGGAAGGTCTGCCTAACCAAAGAAAACTTAGAAACCATGAAGGAGGGGGGAAAAATGACTAAAAGAAACATTTCTGAATGGCTAAATGTAATAAAATTAAAAGTGAAAGACTGGGAGAAAATAGTTAGGATATACTGGACAAAGTATGAATATCCCTATCATATGAAGTATTCTAACAAGTTAGGAAAAAGACAATTCAAAAGGAAAATGTGCAAAGGATCTGAAGGGATCTATTAAAGAGAGGGAAGCTGATAAATTAGCATATAAAAGTGCTCAATTTCACTAATAATCAAGGAATTGAAGTGTAAAGTAAGGATGTACCTACTTCAGGAGAAGTGGGGGACTCCATCTCAACTGGTCCCCCAAATTAAGCTAGAAACCTACAAAGCCACTTTGAAAACCCAGAAAATCAGCCTGAGATATGATTATATACATCTGGATCTCTATGGGGGCAGAGGATCATCATACAAAGGATGGAGTTGGGATTGCAAAGACAGATACCTGAGAATAAACAGAAGAGGGAGGGAGCCACCAAAGGTAGCCACTGGAAAGTAATACCCCAGCGCAAATGTGTCCTGCGCTTGGGAACCAGCAAAAGCTTGGAGAACAGTGGCTGCAAGACAGGGACTGATAACAGCACTCAAACAGAACAAATGGGCTTAAGAGACAATTGTCAGGCATCCTCAGGCAAGGATCTAAGCCTATGGTCCCTGGACCAGCCATAGCTGCTCCCCTGCCTGCACCTAATAGGGCTCGGTGTGGACTTGAGTCACTGGTCCCTGGGGCTGGCTGCCACCTCTGCCACCACTCTTGCTGAGAGGACCTGGCTTGGACTGGAAGCCATGGTCCCAGGAAATGCAGGCACTGAGGCGCCGGGGCCAGGCTCATCCAGACCAGTATCGCTTGCAGTTTTGGTGGCACGGGGGTGCAGAAACAATTGGGGGCCTCCATCGACCACTGGGAGTGTCACCTGGGGAGTGAACCATCTATGGGAGGCTGTGGTATTCAACTGTGTTGGCAGAGGTGGAGTCTGTGTGTTCTGGAGGATTCAGAGAGGAGCAGACTGGCTTCTCTCTGAGGTGAAGATCAGGTGCGGATAGTTTACTTTGCTCTGATACTCGGAAAAGGTGCAAAAAGCTGCCAGAGAACAAAAGCCTGAAAAACCCGTTTCCATGGAGCCCATCCCTGATAGGGGATAGGGCAACTCCGCCCAAGCAGCACTGACTGAAAAACAACGCAGCAGGCTCTGCCCCCAAAAGACAAGCTGAAAGAACAAGAGGACAACCACCACAGAGGCCCCATAAAACTTTAAAACCCAACACGAGGGAGAAAATAGTATATTGCCTCACAGCCTATATATTGCTTAGATACAATTTCTCTCTTTTTAAATTCTTTCTCATGATTTTTTTTTTAACCTACTTATCATTTCAACTAGATGTTTAACCCACTGAGCCACCCAGGCGCCCCTCAACTAGATACAACATATTCAATAGTAACTTTTTAACTTGAACTTTTTCATACCTATATTTTTTCCCTCTTTTCTTAAATATACATAGATATAAGCTTCAATGTAGTCCTTCTTTCCCTATTCAATTCTATATATATAGAGAGAGAGAAAGAGAGAGACATATATACATACCAGTTTTAATTTCCCTGTATCTCTGGGAAGTTGAATTCTCTAACAAAGATAAAATACACCCAGTAAGAACTGAAATACCCTCCCTCACCCCACATTGAGGGATTATAACCACCCTCCTTTCACCCCTCCCCTTTTAAAATTTTGTTTTTGTTTTTTCCCTGGATCTGTTTGTTTTTGTTTTTATACTTTATAAATCTTGCTCTTGGGGCTCATTTTGGCTTTTTTAATTTTTATTTTTGGTGATTCCGATTGCTCTGAACCTTCCCGGGTGCACGTTGCCTGGATAATGGTTGATATATTTGGCTGTACACCCCCCAACCATAACAGAATGACTAGGAGGAGGAACTCTCAACAAAGAAAAAACCCAGAGACAGTGGCCTCTCCATTTGTCAGAAAATAGACCCCATGTAGCAGTTATGAAGACAACGCACATAGATTCGTTAAGGGCAGAAGTGAGAGCAGATTGGTAGAACTTAAAAATGCTATCAGTGAGGTACATTCTAATCTAGGTACTTTAACAGAGTAAATAAGTCAGAAGAACAAATTAGTGATCTTGAAGACAAACTGACAGAAAAAAAAGAGCAGGAGGAGGTCTGGAACAAACAGCTTAAAATCCATGGAAACAGAATTAGAGAAATAAATGATGCCATGAAATGTTCCAATGTCATAATTACTGGGATCCCTGAGAGGGTGGGGTAGAGAGAGAGACAGAGACAGAGAACTAGAAGATTTATTTGACCAAATCAAAGCTGAGAACTTCCCTAATCTGGGAAATGAAACAAACAATCGTGTCCTAGTGGCAAAGAGGACACACAAGATCAATGAGGGCAGACCAACACCCAGGCATGTAGTAGTAAAACTTGCAAATCTTAGAACCAAGGAAACCATTTTAAGGGTAGTTAGGAGGAAGGATTCCTTATATACAGAGGAAGGAACATCAGAATAATGTCAGACCTATCCACAGAGACCTTGCAAGCCAAAAAGGGCTGCCAAGACATATTCAGAGTATTAAATGAGAAGAATATGCAGCCAGGAATTCTTTACTTGGCAAGGCTGTCATTCAGAATGAATGGAAAGATAAGAAGCTTAGAGGACCAGCAGACACTGAAAGAATATGTGACCACTAAGCCAACCCTGCAAGAAATATTAAGGGGGGCCCATAAAAGGAGAAAGACCCCAAGAGTGATATAGAACAGAAATATACAGACAATCCACAGAAACAAGGACTTCACAGGCAACATGATGACAATCAAATCTCACCTGTCAATAATCACTCTCAATGTGAACGGCCTAAATGTTCCCATAAAACAGCACAGGGTTGCAGATTGGATAAAAAGATAGGACCCATCCACACGTTGTCTACAAGAGACTAATTTTGAACCTAAAAATACATCCAGACAAAGTGAAGGGATGGAGAACTATCTTTCATGCCAATGGACCTTAAAAGAAAACTGGGGTAGCAATTCTTGTTATCAGAAAATTAGATTTAAGCTAAAGACTATAGTTAGAGATACAGAAGGACACTGTATCATTCTTAAAGGTTCTATCCAACAAGAAGATCTAACAATTGTAAATATCTGTGCCCTTAACATGGGAGCAGCCAACTACATAAGCCAACTGTTAACTAAAATAGACATATTGATAATAATATATTAATTGTAGGAGACCTTGACACTCCACTCTCAGCAACAGACAGATCAAGTAAGCAGAAAATCAACAAAGAAACAAAAGCTTTGAATGACTCACTGGACCAGATGGACCTCATATATATATACAGAACATTTCACCCTAAAATAGCAGAATACTCATTCTTCTCAAGCATAAATGGAACTTTCTCCAGAATAGTCCACATACTGGGTCACAAATCAGGTCTCAACCAATACCAAAAGACTGAGATTATTCCCTGCATATTCTCAGACCAAAATGCTTTGAAACTGGAACTCAATCACAAGAAAAAGTTTGGAAGAAATTCAAACACTTGGAAGCTAAAGACCATCCTGCTCAAGAAAGTTTGGGCCAATCAGGAAATCAAAGAAGAACTTAATCAATTCATGGATACCAATAAGAACAAAGACACATCGGTCCAAAACCTATGGGATATGGCAAAGGAGGTCCTAAGGGGGAAATACATAGCTATCCAAGCCTCACTCAAAAAAACAGAAAAATTCCAAATACACAAACTATCTTTACACCTTAAAGATTTGGAGAGTCAACAACAAATTAAACCTAACCCAGCATGAGGCTGGAAATAATTAAGATTAGAGCAGAGATCAATGAATTAGAAACCAAAAATACAGTAGAACACATTAATGAAACTAGAAGCCAGTTCTTTTAAGAATTAATAAGATCGGTAAACCATTGGCCAGACTTATCCAAAAGAAAAGAGACAGGATCCAAATTAATAAAATTATGAATGAAAGGGGAGAGATCATAACTAACACCAAGGAAATAAATATAATTATCAGAAAGTATTATCAACATCTCTATGAAAATAAATTAAGCAACCTGGAAGAAATGGATGCATTCTTGGAAACCTATAAACTACCGAGACTGAAACAGGAAGAAATTGATAACCTGAATAGACCTATAACCAGTAACAAGATTGAAGCAGTGATCAAAAACCTCCCAAAAAACAAGAGCCCAGGACTGGACGGATTCCCTGGGGAATTCTACCAAACTTTCAAAAAAGAAATAACTCCTATTCTCCTGAAGCTGTTTCAAAAAATAGAAACAGAAGGAAAATTTCCAGACTCCTTCTATGAGTATCAGCATTACCCTGATCCCCAAACCAGGCAAAGACCCCATCAAAAAGAATTTCAGACCAATATCCCTGATGAATATGGATGCCAAAATTCTCAGCAAGATCCTAGCTAATAGGATCCAAGAGTAATTAAAAGGATTATCCATCACAACCAGGTAGGATTTATCCCTGGGATGCAAGGTAGTTCAACGTTTCGCAAATCAGTCAATGTGGCAGAACACATAAATAAGAGAAAAGAGAAGAACCACATGGTCCTCTTAATTGATGCAGAAAAAGCATTTGACAAAATACAGCATCCTTTCCTAATTAAAACTCCTCAGAGAACAGGGATAGAGGAAACATGTCTCAACTTCATAAAATCAATCTATGAAAAACCCACAGCAAATATCATTCTCAATGGGGAAAAGCTGAAAGCCTTTGCACTGAGACCAGGAACACAAGGATGCACACTCTCACCACTACTGTTCAATATAGTACTAGAAGCCCTAGCAACAGCAATCAGACAACAAAAAGAAATGAAAAGGGGAAATAAAGCTCTGCTTGACCTTCAAAAAAAAAAGAAAAGAAAAAGAAATGAAAAGGTATTCAAATTGGCAAAGAAGTAGTCAAACTCACTCTCTTCCCAAATGACATGATACTCTATGTGGAAAAGCCAAGACTCCACCCCCAAACTACTAGAACTCATACAGCAATTCAGTAATGTGGCAGGTTACAAAATCAATGCACAGAAATCAGTAGCTTTCTTATACACTAGCAAAGTAACTGCAGAAAGAGAAATTAGATAATTGATTCCATTCACAATAGCACTAAAAACCATAAAATACCTGGGAATAAACCTAAAGTATCTATACTCAATGAACTACAAAACACTCATGAAAGAAACTGAAGAAGACACAAAAAGATGGAAAAACATTCTATGCTCATGGATTGGAAGAATAAACATTGTTAAAATATCTACATTGCCCAGAGCAATCTATATGTTCAATGCCATCCGGATCAAAATTCGACCAGCATTTTTCAAAATGCTGGAACAAACAATTCTAAAATTTGTATGGAACCAGAAAACCTGAATCGCCAAGGAAATGTTGAAAAGAAAAACAAAGCTGGGGGCATCACGTTGCCTGACTTCAAGCTTTATTACAAAGCTGTGATCACCAAGACAGCATGATACTGGCACAAAGACAGACACATAGACCAATGGAACAGAATAGAGAGCCCAGATATGGACTCTCAACTCCATGATTAACTTATCTTCGACAAAGCAGGGGAAAATATCCAATGGAAAAAGACAGTCTCTTCAATAAATGTACTGGGAAAATTGGACAGCTATGTACAGAAGAATGAAACTTGACCATTCTCATACCATACACAAAGATAAACTCAAAATAGGTGAAAGACCTCGATGTGAGACACGAATCCATCAAAATTCTAGAGTAGAACAAAGGCCGTAACCTCCTCAACATGGCCACAGCAACTTCTTTCAAGACACATCTCCAAAGGCAAAGGAAACAAAAGCAAAAATGAACTTTTGGGAACTTCGTCAAGATCAAAATCTTCTGCAGAGCAATGGAAACAGTCAACAAAACAAAGAGGCAACCCAAGGAATGGGAGAAGATATTTCCAAATGACACTACAGACAAAGGGGTGATATCCAAGATCTATAAAGAACTTCTCAAACTCAACACCCAAAAAACAGATAATCACATCAAAAAATGGGCAGATGACATGAATAGACACTTCTCCAAAAAAGACATACAAATGGCTAGCAGACATGAAAAAGTATTCATCATCATTAGCCATCAGGGAAATTCAAATCAAAACCATATTGAGATACCACCTTACACAAGTCAGAATGGTAAAAATCAACATGGCAAGAAACAACATATGTTGGAAAGGATGTGGAGAAAGAGGAATCCTGTTACACTGCTGGTGGGAATGCAAGTTGGTGAAGCCACTTTGGAAAACAGTGTGGAGGTTCCTCAAAAAATTAAAAGTAGAACTACCCTATGACCCAGCAATTGCACTACTGGGTATTTACCCCAAAGATACAAATATAGTGAAAAGAAGGGCATATGCACCCGTGTTCACAGCAGCAATGTTCACAATAGCCAAACTGTGGAAAGAGTCAAGATGCCCTTCAAAAGAAGAATGGATAAAGAAGATGTGGTCCATATACACAAAGGAATATTACTCAGGCATCAGAAAGGATGAATACCCAACTTTTGCATCAATATGGATGGGACTGGAGAATATTATGCTGAGTGAAATAAGTCAACACAGAACATAAAATATCATATGGTTTCATTTATTTGTGGAACATAAGGAATAGCATGGAGGACATTAGGAGAAGGAAGGGAAAAATGAAGGGGGAGAAATCAGAGTAGGAGGTGAACCATGACAGACTATGGGCTCTGAGAAACAAACTGAGGGTTTTAGAGGGGAAGGGGTTTGGGGAATGGGTGAGCCTGGTGGTTGGTGTTAAGGAGGGCACAGATTGCATGGAGCACTGGGTGTTATATGAAAACAATGAATCATGGAACACTACATAAAAAACTAATGATGTACTGTGTGATGACTAACATATAACGATAAAAAAGGATAGATCTACTTCTTGCCCATCAAATTGCAAACTATTAAGCATAAATCTGACAAATTTGAACATGGATTTGTATTGGAGTTAGAAATTCACAGAATTTGCTCATAGAATTTTTTTTGTAGGAGTGGTTTTGAGATTATATAAAGACAAAGTGAGAAATTTTGAAAACCAACTATATGTTTATAATAATGAGATTGGTTAAGAATTATAGCACTTTGGGGTGCCTGGGTGGCTCAGTCATTAAGCATCTGGCTTCAGCTCAGATCATGATCCCAGAATCCTGGGATAGAGCCCAGGGCGTCAGGTTCCCTGCTCAGAGGGAAGCCTGTTTCTCCCCGTCCCACTGCTCCTGCTTGTGTTCCCTCTCTCGCTGTCTCTCTCTGTCAAATAAATAAATAAAATCTTTTAAAAAAATAATTATAGGGCGCCTGGGTGGCTCAGTGGGTTAAGCCGCTGCCTTCGGCTCAGGTCATGATCTCAGGGTCCTGGGATCGAGTCCCGCATTGGGCTCTCTGCTCAGCAGGGAGCCTGCTTCCCTTCCTCTCTCTCTGCCTGCCTCTCTGCCTACTTGTGATCTCTCTCTCTCAAATAAATAAATAAAATCTTAAAGAAAATAATTATAGCACTTAAAGTGGTGCCTGGGTGGTTCAGTTGGTTAAGCATCTGCCTTGGGCTCAGGTCATGTTCCTGGGGTGCTGGGATATAGCCCTTTGTCAGGCTCCCTGCTCAGTGGGAAGCTGCTTCTCCCTCTCCCCCTAGCTTGTACTCCCTCTTGCTCAAATAAAATCTTAAAAAAAAGAAAAAAGAATTATAGCACTTAATGTATAATGGTTTATTATGAAGACATTAAAAGTAATTGTAGGATATTAGCCAATATTTAAAAACTAAGCTAAGATCTATACATTAGGCATATCCATTATCTATTATTAAATGTGAACTCAATTTTGAGTTAAAATGCATCTTTCCTTCGACATAGTACTACCTATTGATTTAATTTAAATTTGCACACATAAAACTTTTTAAAAACTAACTGTAGGACACTCTCATGAAAATAAGTTAACATTAATGTTGCTAAGAAAAATAAAGCAGACTTCTAAATGTTACAGCCTCCCACTTACATGTACTTTTTTGGTGTCGGGGGGAGGATATTCTGTCGAGGTTTTAGGTATAACATACTAAAGATATCCAAGTTTTATTAGATATTTGGGGTAAAGTGTTTCTTTTGACCATCACACTGACCAAAATGCTATTTTTAAGAATGCTACCCCCCAACTGGGAGCTAAATCCTTAATTTCTATATGCCGACTCATTTATCCCCCTTTGGTTTGACATTTCATAGTAAGAGATGAATGTTACTATGAACAGATTTATTTGTTTGTTTATTTATTTATTTATTTAAAAGATTTTATTTATTTATTTGACAGAGAGATCACAAGTAGACAGAGAGGCAGGCAGAGAGAGAGAGGAGGAAGCAGATTCCCTGCTAAGCAGAGAGCCCGATGTGGGGCTCAATCTCAGGACCCTGGGATCATAACCTGAGCCGAAGGCAGAGACTTAACCCACTGAACCACCCAGGTGCCCCTATGAACAGATTTAATACAGAAAACCTCTTTCAGATAATTTAAGAAAGTATTAAATACAATTGACTTAAAATATTTCAGTTAAAATTGTATAAAGATTAACATGTAATTTACAAAATAGAGGTTCTCTTCCCACCCCCACAGCTTGTCATCTAAGTTTTATTTCTGGTTGGTTTTTTGGTTTGTTTTTTGTTAACTATAAATGAAAAGGTGTGGTAAATTTAGCCAGTATTTTATGGTTCCTCATTTCAGTGATATGTTTAACAAGGCTTCCCCACCCAAGAAAATACAATTATATTTCTTCTAGTTTACATTTTTAATTTGCATATTATTAACATTTCCAATCCACATGGGATTTTAATATATATAATCTATTGATTAGATAACTTATCCTTATCTCCTCATATAGTATATTTTTGGACTCAGGTCCAAAAAGTCAATACAGTATTTCTGGGATGATACCTAAGTATGATCCTCTGAACAAAATCTGCCATCTTGCTGTGCAAAATGCAGAATGGTTATTATTAACAATTAATATCAATCAAAAGCACAGAACAGATGTTATCAAAAACCATACAACTACGAAAAATAAAGAGATAAATCCATATTCACCCAAACTCAGAAATAAGAACAAAAGTATATCCATTATCCTGAGTGGAATCAATTTAGGTTTAAATTTGAAACAAACAGCATTATGTAGGTCTTCAAAATTAAAGATAAATTATAAATACAAGCCTAATGTGAATATAGGTATTTATATCTTACTTTCTTTTTTTTTTTTTAAGATTTTATTTATTCGAGAGAGCACAAACAGGGGGAGCAGCAGAGAGAAAGAGAGGACGAAGCAGGCTCCCCATTGAGCAGGTAGCCTGATGCAGGTCTTAATCCCAAGGCCCTGGGATCATAACCTGCACCAAAGGTAGAGGCTTAACATACTGAGCCACCCAGGAGCCCCTAAATCTTACTTTTTAGAAAAGAGCACATAATACAAAAATAATAATCTACAGTACTGAAATATTCTATAAATTCATTCTTACTAATTTAGATTCTTCCATTCCTTCTTTTTCCAAATAAATATTAGATATCAGCAAAAATCCCCAATTTTGAAAACTAATAAAAGAGTGGTAACAATTTCAGAAAGGTTTCTCGAAGGGACTCCCTTAAGTGATCAGCCGGGGCGCCTGGGTGGTTCAGTTGGTTAACCATCTGCTTTGGGCTCAAGTCATGATCCCAGGGGTCCTGGTATCAAGCCCTGCATCAGTGGAGCTCCCTGCACAGCAGGGAGGCTGCTTCTTCCTCTCCACACCCACTCGTGCTTTCTCTATCTCTCGCTTGCAAATAAATACAATTTTTTTAAAAAAGTAGTGACCAGCTTTAGTGCATCTGAAGAATCCAATTACAGTCCTTTGTCAATTCCCTGGGCTAACAGCACAAGGAAAATGGGAGAAAGGAGGGAAGGATAAGAAAAATCACAGATCTTCCAAAGTCAGACCTAGTCAAAATGATATAAAATAGATTTATCACAAACCTAAAATCAAAACCAATATTTGTAAACATACCATAAACATTTGTATACGTTTTCCAAAATAATAGAAGTATAATGATTTAAGACCAATGAACATGAAATCATTTGCCAAAAAAGGGAAAAGTTACTGTTCTAATAAATTTGCCTGTTTTTTCGAATATTAGAACAGGATGAGTATAAGCAGAGACAGTTCCATCTGCCTGCTTATTCCCCTTCCCTTATTCTTTACCCATCACAAGAAAGAATTAGTCAGGGATGCTCCATTACAACCAAAGGAACAAGGCTCCCCTTTGCTTTAACTATGTAGTCAAACCACATGTGAGGAGCCCACTGACCAAAAAAAACCAAAACCAAAACCAACCAAACAAACAAAAAACAAACAGGAGAAGAATAGCTTTCACAATAAAGATCATTATTTGTAAAGTATGTAATTCCTAAATAGACATTTTTAATATGTAAATGTTTCTGCTATAATTAAAACCTTCACAAATTTATATAAATGTATGTATATTTTTACCATGTTTAACCCACAAGCCAATTAATCCACACCTAAATAATCACGGGCCGATTATAACACTTATTTTAATGGTTTTTAAGCCTATAGAGAACTTCTATATAATCAAATTTGACTATTATAATCCAAAGAAAAGCCTGTATTATTTCCATCTCACAAATAAGGAAATTCAGGCTTAGTGTGATAGAACTAGGACTGCATTCCAGGTCTCCTGTCTCTGTATTGTTTTTCTCATTGACCCAGTGGAAACAAACAAATCCTCAATATCTGGTTATCTCAAGGGAAATGTTAACAATTTAGAGATTAAGACAATTTTCTAGGGACATACTATATAAATTGAATACATTTGTATTTGTAGCAAATGCAAAGATGTTCATTAAATTTTACTTGAAATCCTGATTTGTTCTCATTATCATGGGTCTACAGTGTAACTATTTTTTTTAGTGTCTCTGAAGTTAACTTGAGGCCACTATTTTGCTCCTCTTTTTTAAACTATGGCATCTCTACAAATGCAGATTTGATGACACACAAAGATTGAGGGCCAGGGGAGTGCAAAATTTGATTGCGTGGTATTGGTGTGGTAAAGAAGGGTAGGAATTTGAAAGGAATGTACTTAAATAAAAATAAAGAAAAAGGCAATTTTCCACAGAAGTCTCCAAAGAGTAAAAAAATAGGTAGGCTGATTAATAGAGAACTTTAACTCTGTATTCTTTTTGATCACTCTGAACAATTATAAAATGACTCAGAAAGGCCTTATCTTTTGTTAAGCTTCTTTGTCAGCAGCAAAAATGCAAGTTTTTAGGTTCCAACTAGAAGTATGTTTTCTATAACATCTTAACCTTTAACATTAGGTTGTAATGTATTAAAGATGAAAGATGATAAAACTTACCTCACAATCAGGGCATATAATTGTGCTGTATTCTTCAGTTATTAACAAGCACAGTTCACAAAAAGCATGTCCACATTGAAGTTCATGGTGGTGACCTATTGAAATTCTGTTGTTAAACTTTTAGCAATTTGTTAGCATTGAATAAATTGAATTGAATGGATTGAATGACACATTAATCAGAGGGGAAAGTTAAAGAGGACGCTCATTTACAAGAAAAGATATCAAGTTTCATTCGAAATGTAGGAATTAATAAACAAAATTCAGGAGAAACTACGTAAATCAGAAAAAAAAAAAACCACCACCAGATCAAAAACCAGGCAGTACTATGTAATATAGTTTGCACTAATTTAGATAGTTTTTGGTACCTATAATCTTTGAATTTGCCGTATCTTATAATGATACAAAATATTCGGACATACTTTATTTGATCTTTGTAAATATCACAGCTAAGCAGACTTGGGAAGGTTATATTCAACTTAGAAAATGGTAAGTATTTTGGTGATTTGGCTAAGTAAATGGTATAATCTAGACTCCAGCCTAGTTCTGTTTCCAAGTCCAATATTCTTTCTACTTGATACTATTGCCTCTACTAATTTATATTTCCAACCCTGTGAAGGGAGTAAGGAGGGCAGATGAGACACTGGAAATACCCATCTCTTATAATGATCTAAGATAATGGCAAGGACAGAAACCAGATGCTACTATTGTTACACACACATGACCCATATAAAGATCATTCTCACAAACCCAGAGTTTATGAGGGAAATACCATAATCTTGAGTGAAAACCTCATATCAAGATTTTAATGCTCTAAACAGAATTTGACATCTATCCTAATAAACATATTTGTTTTAGCTATGTAACTGGAAAAGCTGTCATTTTAAAAACACTTTGCAAGAAAAAAGGAAAACTATTAGATTAAATCAGTCATCTTTTACTGGCAAAAAAATCAGTGTTCTTGTTGATTTATAAGAATATATCCTTTTGACTAAAAAAAGCTTTAGTTTTCAAGCCAAGTGAAATATATGAAACTTGCTTATGACCAAGCTAAATTTAAAGTTCTATTTAAATTCCGGAGATACTACCAAAGAAATAAAATTTGTTTAACTGTTCTATCTTTATAAATTTTCTGATATTGTTCAAGTCTAATTTGTGGTGCATCACAGCTTACAAAGCACTTTCACAATTTTTTATGCAGTAAACACCATCTGGAGTATTTCTGAGCATTGTAATACAAACATACGGAAGAACGAGTGATTTTAAAAGGTCCTGTTTTAAACAACTTATTTCTTTCAAACACTGGAGATTTTCTATGTAACAGCAGTGATTAAAAACAAAACAAAACAGAGTTGAAGAAGTTTGCCTCTCCACCCTAAAATACAACTAACTTTCTCTACAAAGGTCCATGTCCCTTAAACAGGGTCCATCTTGGAGGACTGAGAAAATTAACGACTTTCACTTTGAAAGTATAAATATTAAACAGTCATGGGGTTTGTAATAAGACTTCATTCAGCAGCTGCAGTTCGAAATTCAACAGCTCCTCTCCGTCAGAGACAGCACTCTCAGGCATTTTAAATTAAAGTAATTGAACGTGTCTTCACTTGAGTAGATTCTAAATTAGATCAATAAGAGTGCAGTGTATTTTTCCTCTTGACGTACAAAGAAAAACACAAGATGCACAACAAAAACAAATCGTCTCCCAAACAATGCCTTAAGCCAAATTGAGCAATAATGCCTCCCTCCCAATTCCAAACACCTGTTTTTTAATCCAGGAGAATTTTAAAGTGGTCTACCTGTTACTCCTACAAAAAAACTACAAAGGAAAATTAAATTTCATTACTTCTAGATCATGAGACCATGGGCTAAATTTTTACATCTACTCTTCCATGAACTTGTGAACCTGGGGAAGTTTTCGAAATAGTGCTTAAGAGAGCTCACACACTATCCCCTAACAGAATCAGTGAAAAAAGGGGAGACGCAGATGCAGGGTGGGAAAGCTCTGGCGAGGCTCGGAACCACTATCAACCGACCACAGAGGATTTCTTAGCTGCCCTGAGGGTGGGCCCAGGAGACAGTTTTCACGGTCCATATTGCTGCGGCAACTGAACAGCCGCCCTTCATTCCCCAGTCCCCCCCACCACATTGCCAGCTCACTTGGCTTTCAGACCTCCGGGTGGGCCTCGCTTTCAGGTCTCCGCACCCAGCAGCCTGATTGGGATGGAGCCCTTGAAGGGCCGGTGGCCAAGGCAGAGCAGGGCCCTAGAGGGACCACCCTCAATCTCACCAGAAACTCTGGACACCCTTCTTCCACACTGAGTACACTGAATCTCAGCAGTACCCCAGGGCCGACTCTTCCTCCCCATCTGTTGATAAGAAGACAAGGGGAATCGAGTTGTAGAAGCTTCCGCCGCCATCTCTGTCCCCTTTTGGCTCCGAAGACCGGTACCACGTGCCAGTCCCGGCGTCCTTCGCGGCAGCTACCAATCATCAAAGGCAGGCGTCTCCAGATAGCCAATCAAAGTGATGAAAGCCCGCCTCCTCAGCTTGCCTTGCTGGGGCGTCGTTCCAGGTGCTGGGATGGCTGTTTGCGGTTTTGCTTTTGCGCGGCTCCGTTCTGAGAAAGGACATCACAAGTTGGGAACCTTTTTACTTACAAATCTTTACTAAAAGCCCACCACTTTAGCTCTCTTACTGCATTGAAATTCAGATTTCGCATATTATTACTTACGTTGTTGTTGACTGTTGTTGACAGTCTTTTATACTGAAGTAATCCATCTTCCCTTAGTGTGTCAGGGCCAGAAGCCTACACCGGTGTGCTAGGCGTTTGAGGGTGTGCCTAATAGTAACCTTACTGGAGAACTTATCAGAAGCTACCGGTGGGGAGAGTCCGTTTATGATTTCAAACTAAGGCCTGGTCGTGTTTAACATTTGTTGAGCATAATGGTGTACAAGGCTCTGCTGGGAGCAGTTGGGGATGGTAAGAATTTTATAAACTAACTTGTTCCTGCTTGAGAGGTATGTAACCCTCTACCTAAAACGGTAACTTCTGGTAGGGTAGCTTGTGTTCAGTACCAGAGGAGGGTTAGAGACAAAAACAATTACTGAATTCCGAGAGATGATGTCAGTGTGATCCTATAGTGGTATGAAAAGCATTCCTAGAGGACATAGGGGTTTGCTTTAGACCTTAAAACCTGGATAGGACTAACTAGTAAACAGAAAATCCCGCATTCCGGAAAGAAAGAATGGCATAAACAAAGGAAAGTAGGTGGGAGATACAGTGGCCTCTTCAGGACTTATTTTTCAGCCATTTGGTGGGAGCATTAATTTCCTTAAAGTAAATTTTTTGGAGAGGTATGTTGGGGTCGAATTTTGGAGAGTCCTAAGAGAGTCCTAATGTTGTACTAAGGAGTTTGGACTTTACCCTTTAAGCAGTAGAATGCTGGTGAAGTTGTATGAGCAAGGGCTGCAGTAATCTGGTAGGAATGTGGCAGGTATGTTGTGGAGGAAGCACCTAGGGATGGCAGGGTGCTTGAAGAGGTTAAGAATAAAAGTCTGCAATATATTCCTTATTCTCCCACTACATTAAAAAAATATAAATAGAAATATGTTCAAAAGCTCAGCCCTGCTTAAAAATGTTTATACTTTGTTGGCCACAGGAGAACATATTAATTTCTTAATCTCTCCACATGCTATTCATCCATTGGTTTCTACTACTATTCCATAACGGAATTTAAAGTACTGATCAAACCAATATTCCCATGGAACATGCTGATTTCTTTTTTTTTTTTAAGATTTTATTTGAGAGAGAGATTGAGTATGTGCACCTGAGCCAAAGGGAGGGGCAAAAGTAGATGGAGAGAATCTCAAACAGACTCCCTATTGAGCATGGTGGGGGCTGGATCACTTTGAGATCATGACTGGAATGGAAATCAAGAGTCAGGTGTTCAATGTGCTGAGCCACCCACGTTCCCCAGAACATGCTGATTCTTATGCAATTTTGTGAAAAATATTCCATATCCCCCTCATCTGGAATACCCAGTCCTGCCTTTTTGTTGACTTATATTCTCCTTATCCTCCATGAGTCATCTTTAGAACCACCTGCTTCTCCTTGAAACCTTTGCATTTCTCCCTGCATTCAATAATACTCCAGCATGTAGCAACAGTCTTCTTTTCCACTAAGGATACTGCACTGTAATTTGAATAAAAATGACCTCATTGAATGAGAAAAAAATGGGAAAAATGATCTCATTGCATAGGGGTTCTTATTGGGTCATAAAATGAATCTAATATGGTACAATACAGAGGAGTTATCTCTGAATGTTACCAGATGTGCTGGAGAGAATTTTGCCTTTGATAATCTCAGAAGTTGAATAAATCAGGACCAGTGGACAAATCAGGACCAGTGAGATATACAATGGTATATGTTTGGGTCTTGATACTTACCATGACTTCTTAAATACAGCAGGCAAAATTATCTTTTTAACATTTAATTTATATTGTTTAAATCATTTGTTTGGATTCTTTTAATGGCTTCCTATTGGCTATGACAAATCCTTAACATGGTCTCTGAGGCCTTTGTGATTTGACTTCTGCTTACCTCTCTAGCTTCATTTTGTATCACTTCTCCTCACTGTGTCCCAGATACATTGGCCTTTTTCACTTCTATAAGCAGGTCAAACTCTTTCCACTCACAGGACCTTCACCTAGAACTATTAAAAAAATTGTTACAAAATATTTTAGTACCACAAAAGGAATAAAGAATAAAATTATGAATGCCCATGTACCCTCCAACCACTTTAACAATCTAATTTTATCTAGATAATCTAGTTTTATTATGTTATTTTGGCCATTTATTCTCATGTTGATCAATTCTTTAATTATTCCTCTTCATACCTTCTAGGATAATTTTTCTTCTTCGGGGACACCCTGAAGAAATGTCTTTAGTGGGGATATATAGTGGCAAATGCTTTCAGTTTTTATTTGGATGAAAATGTATTTTTATTTCATCTTTATTCTTGAATAATCATTTAGTAACATAAAATCTTAAGTTGACAGTTATTTTTTCTCAGACTTTGGAGATAACATACTGATTTCTGACTTCTCTTGTTGCTATTGAGAATTTTTCTGTAAATTTCTCATTTTTTATGGGTTAGTTGTTTTTCTTTGGCATTCTATATTTATTTTTATTTTTATTTATTTTTAGTAAAGACCTATTCATTTATTTTAGAGAGAGAAAGAGAGGCAGCATGCGAGCCAGGGGAATGGGGGTGTGTGGTGCTGAGGTAGAGAACCTCATGCTGACTCCTACCAAGCATGGAGCCAGATGCCAGGCTCAATCCCACAACCCTGAGATCATGACCTGTGTCAAAATCAAGAGTTGGATGCTCAACTGACTGAGCCCCCAAGGTACCTCTGGCATTTTATATATTTATTATAATATCAAAGTGTAGATACATATTTACTCTGTTTGGGGATTGATCACAGTTCCTCAGTCTGAGTATTCTTATCTTGCTGGTCTGGAAAATTTTTGGCCATTTGTCTCTTTGTATATTAGTTCTTCCTTGTTATTTTTTTCTGGAACTCCTATTACATAGTAAATAGGGCCTTTTCATTCTATACCTTTCTTAACTTCTCTTTCCTATTTTCCACTTTATCTCTCTGTGCTGCATTCTGGGAATGGTTTTCATATATCTCTCTCAGCTAAGCAATTCTCTCTTCATCTGGATCTAATCTGCTATTTTAACATGACTGCCAAGTTTTAAATTTTCACTATTTTATTCAATTCTAGTTATTTTTTTTTAAATTTCAAAATATGCCTGATCTTTTTGGATAGTACTGTGTTCCTTTCTAATGTTTTTTAGTCCATCTTTTATTACTTTAATATTTTAAGCACAATTATTTTGTTATATAACCCCAAAATTCTTTCTCTGATATTCTTGAGGGGTATAAATATGCAGTTTATTATTTTTACTTATATCTTACTTATTCTTATTCATGGTGATGTGTTTCCTGTGTTTTGTAATTTTGAATTTTAAGTTCATGTTTGAAAGTGTTTATCTGTGGGACTCTTGTGAGGTCTGTATTAAGGATACATTTCTTCAGATTTAATTTTTGCTTCCTTTAGGTACCCCAAGGCATGATGAATCTAAGACCACTTTAATGTGTTGGCTTCCTAGACTACTCTGATAGTATACTTCTAATCCCTTGCCTATCTGAAAGCACATATGTATTCTATGTAACCTGGGGAGATAGTTTCTCCACACAAAGGTATACAAGATAAACAAAATTCTTTGTCTTTTAGCCTGCCTGTTCACTCCGGCCATCAAAGTATGAACCTACTATGCAAATGCTTGGATTAGCAGTATTTTGTTTTGTTTGCTAATTCAATAGCTGTACCATATATTTTTGTGATCTTAATTTACATTTCTTTAATGACTAATGCGTTTTCATGTGTATTGGTCATTTAGACTTTCATATGCTCTTTTTGCCTTTTGGGTTGTCTCTTAATTGATTTATAGCAATTCTTTATTCTAGATTCCATTGCAAATATCCTTTTCTAGTTTATGACTTGTTTTTGTTGTTGTTGTTTTGTTTTGTTTTTACTTTGTTTATGATATCTCTTCTTGTCTAAAAGCATTTTGTTTTACTATGAAATGTTCATTAAGATATGCAATTTTGGAGTATTATTTTAAAAATCTTTCCTCAAACTAAACATTCATTTTATTCATTATCTTCCATAAGCTTTATTACTTTCTCTTCTATTTTAAAATTCGGCTCTATTGTTGTTGGTATTTGCAGGAGTGGAAGAAAGTGAGGTGCAAAGGAAATATGAGATCCCAGTAATTTGGATGGACAGGGTCATGAACCTTGATTAACTCTTTACATGTGTATCTCTAGGTATACACCATTGATAGAGTGCCATCTCAGAACACAGATATGGAGATAGATATTCCACATCTTATTATGACTTATAAAATTATCAAGTATATTTTAACTTTGATTCTACTTTTGTTTCAATAAAATATTGGATTTAATATTTTTCTTCTAGACTCTCTGAAAGTATCAGGTTGTCATTAAAATAATTTATTATGAAATATTCAGGCAATACTCTCAGGTCCCCTCCCTCTTTGGGAGCTTTGTCCTATCACTTTACTGTTGCTCAATAAACTTTGCTTTGCTGCCCACCAAGGGAAAAAAAGCGGGGGGGCCACCTGGGTGGCATCCACCTTTAGCTCAGGTCGTGATCCCAGGGTGCTGGGATCAAGTCCTGCACTGGGTTCCCTGTTCAGTGGGGAGTCGCTTCTCCCTTTCCTCCATGTCTCCCCCTGCTCGTGCTCTCTCTCTCAAATAAATAAAGTCTTTAAAAAATAATTTATTATACAACATTCACAGAGCCTCATACACAGTATGTGCTTAGTAGAAATGTAGTAGTAGTAAATGCTCATGTGGTGTCAGAACACAAGATGGCTGTAAGCAGAACACACCAACATAGCAATAACCAGCTTGACATAATCTCAAAATGCACTAGATGGAGCCAGGCCCAAAACAAACAGTATTCGCAATTTGGTTCCTTCCTTACTTTTTGGAGGTAGTTTTCAGGTCTGCTATGTTGCCTCTGACTTTTCTGTCCTAAATCACTGCTAGCAGAGGTGTGCAGTGAAAAGGTATGGTTGCCTTCTTCTTTTTTTTTTTTTTTTTAAGATTTTTATTTACTTATTTGAGAGAGAAAAGAGACAGAGATAGTGACAGAGGTAGAGCACAAGCAGGGTGGAAAGGGAGAAGCAGTCTCCCTGCTGAGTAAGGAGAGCAATGTGGGGCTTGATCCCAGAACCTCGAGATCATGGCCTGAGCCAGAGGCAGACACTTAATGACTGAGCCACCCAGGCACCCCATAAGTTGTCTTTTATATGTTGTCTGGAGGAGGCAGAGTACCCAGGTTTCCCAGGAGGTGACTCTGGCTTTTTTCTTAGAAATTTCAGGGCAGTGGAGCAGGAAGGATTTTTGGAAATTGCTGCAGACCCCTCCTCATTTGGGATGGGAAGCCAAGCCTCTGACCTTTAAGTTCAGGGTTTCTTGGGTAGTATTAGAGTCTTGGTGTTCTGATTTCTGGACTATGTGCCTATATTTTGCTATACCCATTTCCACAACTACTTCCAGCAGACTTTACTTTGGGGAATTGTGGCAGAGATGGACTTATGGATAGGAAATTTTGGATTAATGGAGAGATTACAGTTGTTGCTCCAGATCAGATTTGAGGACCTTTTGTAGGGATCAGCAAACTTCAACTTGGCTGTTAGTGGACAAGATGGGAATTGCAGAAATAACCCCATTCTGGTGTCCTAAAAGTTGGGAGAGTAACCTGAGGGCCTGAGGAAAGCTTGTGACCCTTGTGAACCTTCTTAGGGGCAGCAGGGTGTTGCATCTGCCACTGTTCCTCCTATGCTCTATTCAAGACTCATTAATTAGGAGAATTCTCCAAATGCATTTGCCAGAGCAAGTGATTGCTTTTCTGACTGAGTTGGGTGTGGGCTAGACACCACTAACCCAAACTTAGCCAGCAGAAACTATCTGGTAATTCTCAGACTTTTGTGTGCTTGAGAATCCCTTGGAGAGCTTATGGGAATGTAGAGGCTCAAGCCCTAGAGGTTCTGATTTAGGAGGTCTAGGTGAAGCTCACTGAGAGATAGACTGCCTTACAGAGCTGAAGTTTCTTCTGCTACTCAGTGTATGTACATTTCCCTAGTTTTTTCCATTCCAAGACTTACATTCCTTGCTGTCTACATCTATTTTTTTTTAATCTTGGAAACATAAAGCTATAGACACTGAGGGAGAAGCAACACCCATGTTCACAGAGATTTTGTTTGTTTACATTGATGCAAGTTTAACAACTTAGAAATTAGAAAATTAGAAAATCTCCAAGGGACAGTCACTCCAAGCTCGGACTCTGTGTCTACTCTGTGGTGAAGCAGATGAAAGGAACTGAGTTTGCAAATAACTTTCAGTAGAGAAATATGATCTGTTGTTTCAGAATCTTAAATCTTAATAGTTGCTGGTTGTGTATGCTATGCTGTTAGCTCTAAGGCAGTCTTGCCCCTTGAACCTTTCCTCAGGAACCCTGGCCAGAGGAGTGGGTAGGCACATATCTGTAGCATATCTGTAGGCACGTATCTCTACCTTTCCAAACCCTCACCTGTCCATTTCTCATGGACAGAAGGCTCTCCATCCCTCCTCTCAGATATTGTAAAAGAATAAAAACATTTCATGCAAAGCTTGAGGAGAGACACTCCTTCATGTTGTCTCATTGTGGTATTTTATGGCTGCCATTTTGTGTTCTAAATGTCATCCTTATTCTCCGTATGCAAGTTAGATATGTCTTTAATGTGGTTCACAGCACTGGGTACGATTCTAATACCTGCTGTCAGTTTCAATGATGGCTTCAGAGAAGAGATAAAGGAATAAATGAAGCTGTGTTTAAGCTCACTGTAGTAAGGGAGGATATGAAAATTATGAGGAATGATGGCAGGAGTTGTGGTGCTGTAGCCTGAGACAATATGGTCACATTTATCACTCTTTTCTTGTTGGGAAATTTAATTCTCCTGTTTCCTCTCAGAGGTCCTCCTTTTACCTCCTCTAACCCCCTCACCTTTTATGTTAAGGGCAAATAAAACATTAGAATTGAAAAAAGTTTTTGGAAACCATTTTTACAGGCTAGGTCACTGGATTAACTCATTTTAGTAAAAACAGTTTATTTAATGTCACAGTTCATCATTGTGTTTTTACATAAAGCTGCACTCAAATCCTCAATGCCTCCTTCAGACATTCCCCACCAAGGCTGAATCCAGGTGATGGATTCCCACCATCACCAAGTTCTCTGTACAGTGTTGTTATATTAGTTTCAGGTGTACAATATGATTCAACACTTCCATACATCACCTGGCGCTCATCACAAGTGTACTCCTTAATCCCCATTGTGTATTTAACCCATCCCCTCACCCACCTCCTCTCTGGTAACCATCCGTTTGTTCTCTATAGTTAAGTGTCTCCTACCTTGTCTCTCTTTTTTTTCTTTTGCTCATTTGTTTTCTTTCCTAAATTCTACTTATGAGTGATATCATATGGTATTTGTCTTCCTCTGGTTGACTTATTTTGCTTAGCATTATACTCTCTAGCTCCATCCATGTTGTTGCAGATGGCAAGATTTCATTCTTTTTTTATGGCTGAATAATATGCGATATTAATATGCAAAAATAATATTAATATTAATAATATAATATGAATAACATGCAATCCCATTGCATACATGTATATCACATCTTCTTTATGCATTCATCAGTCAATAAACACTTGGGCTGCTTCCGTAATTCAGCTATCGTAAACAATGCTGCTATGAAATGACGTGGATGGAACTAGAGGGTATTATGCTAGGTGAAGTATGTCAATCAGAGAAAGACAATTATCATATGATCTCTCTGATATGAGAAATTCAAGAGGCAAGGCAGGGGGTCATGAGGGGAAGAGAGGGAAAAAATGTTTCATTTTGTTTCAAGATGGGAGGGGGAGGGAGACAAACCATAAGAGATTCTTAATCTCAGGAAACAAACTGAGGGTTGCTGGTGGTAGGAGGGAGGAATAAGGTTATGGACATTGAGGAGGGTATGTGCTATGGTGAGTGCTGTGAATTGTGTAAGACTGACGATTCACAGACCAGTACCCCTGAAGCAACTAATATGTTATATGTTAACAAGATTAAAAAAAATACTGCTATGAACATTGGGGTGCATGTATGCCTTTTTAAAATGATTTTATTTATTTGACAGAGCGCACAAGCAGGGGGAGTGGAAGGCAAAGGGAGAAGCAGGCTCTCCGCTGAATAGGGAGCCTGATGAGGGCTCCATCTCAGGACCCTGAGATCATGAAGGTTGATGCTTACCCCTAGTGTTGCTTTTTCTGAGACAGATTGCATTTTCCTAACAATGGCTCCCATATTATCCCCTGCAAAGTGCTGTTGACACCCTTCCTGTTAGTGGTTGTAGGTGAGGAAGATGGTACAAAATGAAGCTGAAGAGGTGGGCAAGGCAGATCAGTTAGAGCATTATAGGCTATGCTAAAACTTTGAATTCTGTTAAGCAGGGGAATGATAGGATCCAGCTACTTTCTTTTATTTTGTGGGGAGGAGTTGGTAACAACGGGTAGAAGAGCTTCAGTTGCTATTTTTAGCTCCAGGATAAGGAGCTGTTACCCTCATAGCCTGGGGATTCTCCTACCCTGGATATTATTTCCCAAGGAAATGGGCCTGTTATACCACACAGGCAGAGCAGTATAGTAGGAAGTCTTAGATTGGCTAAAGGGCTCTACGGACACTTACTATCCTTGTAACCTTGGAGCAAGTTGTTACCTTTCCAAGCTTTCTTTCTTCTCATTTGCAAAATGGGCATGATAATAGTCCCTATAATGTAGAGTTGCTTACAGGGTTCACCAAGATAATAGTTGCAGAAGGCTCCCACAGTGCCTGACATAAAGGATCCAGTGGGCACATGAATTAAGATGGATGGATTCTCATTGACTCCCAGCCTGCTCAGAGTTTCTGTTTTAGTCCCTCCATCTTTCAAGAATTTTGAATGAGGAATTCACTGGGGTCATGAAAAATATTCCATATCAGAAGGCAGATAAATTCCATTCTGTCATTGATTCTCTGTGCAATATAAAGCAAGGGAGTGTTTGAGATTCATTCCCCTTACCTGTAAAATGCCCAGGTCATTTCTCAGGTTTATGATGAGAATTAAGTGTGAAAGGGCTTTGTAAACAGTTCACTATTAACAAGTGCCAGATATTAATGCTCTTCTTAAATAACACTTGACCTCCCATGTTTCTGGAGATGTTAATGAGTGGAAAGATATCCAGGTCTGTGGCCAAGGGCATCATTTACTTGTAAAGATGAATATGTGGTGGAAACTACAGCAGCCTTCTCATTACACTTTGTTTCCTAAAATTCTACAGCCAGACTGTGTTAGCATTCACATTGCATGAGTGAGATGTGGAAAATGGGATCTCCATCAATTCACAATTTTCCCAGTTCTGCTCTTTGTTTGAACCTGAAATTACCTTTCAGAGGTTAATCTAGGTGAAACAAGAGGGGTCCTGGAAAGGTCTGGCTGCAGTGCTTTGAATGTAGTGCAGACCTAACTTTGTGGAGCGATGGTTCTCTTTCCTACAAAATAGAAATGTAGTAGTAAACCTACACCCCCCCCATTTAATTCCCACTGATGCTACAAAACTAAATGGAATTGTAAAAATTATGTAAGACTATTGATGTATTTTTGAGGTTTATTTTTTATGTTAACACATAAAAATCACTATGGAAAGTATTACTGGAGAGTGTATTCTCTTCAAGTAGAAGAAACTGAAATAAATATCTTTGGATTTCACAGGCATTGACTGATCCCTTATTTATGAGAGACAGTATCACACAGTGGCTAATAGCATAGACTGTGGAATCAGACTGGTTGTGTCTGACTCCCAGCTCTGCAACTTAAAGCTAATTATGTGTACCTGGGCAATGTACTTACCCTCTCTGCCTCAGTTTTCCTATCCACAAAATGGGTTGATAATAGTAACTCTCTCTCAAGGTTGTTGTGAGGATTAATTGAGTTAACATATAAAAAAGTCCTTAGAACAGTGTCTGACAAAAAGTAAACACTAAAAAATGTCCTGTAGTCAGTGCCTAGCACAGTTTTTGGCACCATGTAGGGCTTGTAGAACTGTGATATCTCCAAAATTGCTTCTTCTCTCTTCTTTTTGAAAGTAGTTTTAAGTTTACAATAAAATTGAGAGAAAGAGAAAGATACGCCATGTACCACCTCCTCCCACACAGATATAGCTTCCTCCATTATCAGCATCATTCACCAGGATGGTACATTTTTTCTTTTTAATCAAGAATGAACCTACATTGACACATTACTATCACCCAAAGTCCATAGTTAACCATAGGATTCACTCTTGGTGTTATATATTCAATGGGTTTGGACAAATATATAATGATATATATCCATCATTATATCATAAGATATTTTCACTGTCCTTAAAAATCCTCTGTACTTTGCCCATTTATCTCTTTTCACTCCTCATTCACTAGCAGCCACAGATCATTTTATTGTCTCTATAATTTTGCCTTTTCCAGAAAGTCATATAGTTGGAATCATACAATATGTAATCTCAGATTGGCTTCTTTCACTTAATAATATGTACTTAAGTTTCTTCTATCTTTTCATGGCTTGGTAGCTCATCTCTTTTTTTCTTTCTTTTTGTTTTTTTTAGAACTCTGGGTATTCTTTTATTTTTTTAATAGATTTTAAAATTTAAATTCAGTTAATTAACATATAATGTATTATTAGTTTCAGAAGTAGAGTGAGTGATTCATCAGTCTTATATAATATTCAATGCTCATTACATCATGTGCCCTCCTTAATGTCTATCACCCAGTTACCCCTTCCGCCAACACCCTTCCCCTCCAGAAACCCTCAGTTTGTTTCCTATGATTAAGAGTCTCTTATGGTTTTTCTCTCTCTCTGGTTTCATTTTGCTTTATTTTTTCCTCTTCCCCTATGATCCTCTCTTTTGTTTCTTAAATTCCACATATCAGTGAAATCATATTACCTATCAGTGAAATCAAGATACCTATCTTTCTCTGATTGACTTAATTTCGCTTAGCATAATACCCTCTAGTTCCATCCACATTGTTGTGAATGTCAAGATGTCATTTTTTATGGCTGAGTAGTATTCCATTGCGTGTGTGTATGCATATAATATATATATTGTATATATTATATGTATTATATGTACAATATATATTATATATTGTATTATATGTATTATATGTACAATATATGTACAATATATATTATATGTATTATATGTACTATATATATATTATATGCACACACACACACACACACACACATATATATATATATACACACCATATCTTCTTTATCCATTCATCTGTCATTGGACATCCAGCTCTTTCCATAGTTTGGTTATTGTGAACATTGCTGCTATAAACTTTGGGGTGCAGGTGTCCCTTTGGGTCACTACATTTGTATATTTGGGGTAAATACCCTGTAGTGCAATTGCTGGGTGGTAGAGTAGCCCTATTTTCAACTTTTTGAGGAATCTCCATACTGTTTTCCAGAGTGGCTGCATCAGCTTGCATTCCCACTAACAGGACAGGAGGATTCCCCTTTCTCTGCATTCTTGTCAACATCTGTTGTTTCCTGACTTGTTAATTTTAGCCATTCTGACTGGTGTGAGGTGATATCTCATTGTGGTTTTGATTTATATTTCAAGCATTTTTTCATGTGTCTGTTGGCCATTTGTATGTCTTCTTTGGAGAAATGTCTGTTCCTATCTTCTGTCCATTTCTTGATTGCATTATTTGTTCTTTGGATGTTGTATTTGATAAGTTCTTTATAGATGTTGGATACTAGGCCTTTATCTGATAAATCATTTGCAAATATCTTCTTCCATTCTGTCAGTTGTCTTGGTTTTGTTGACTGTTTCCTTTGCTCTGCAGAAGCTTTTTATCTTGATGAAGTCCCAGTAGTTCATTTTTGCCTTTGTTTCCCCTGCCTTTCTCAACGTGTTTAACAAGAAGTTGCTGTGGATAATAATAAGTATACAGGGAGGCCTGGGTGGCTCAGTTGGTTAAGCAGCTGCCTTCGGCTCAGGTCATGATCCCAGTGTCCTGGGATCGAGTCCCACATTGGGCTCCTTGCTCGGCAGGGAGCCTGCTTCCCACTCTGCCTGCCTGTGCTCGCTCTCTCTCTCTCTTTGGCAAATAAATAAATAAAATCTTTAAAAAAGAAAAAAGAGTTGCTGTGGCTGAGGTTGATAGCTCATTTCTTACTAGCACTGAATAATACTCAATTGTCTGAAGGTACCACAGTATATTTATCCACTCATCTACTGAAGGACATCTTGGTTGCTTCCAAGTTTTGGCAATTATGAATAAAGCAGCTATAAAAAGCCACATGCAGGGGAGGAGTCAAGATGGCGGAGAAGTAGCAGGCTGAGACTACTTCGGGTAGCGGGAGATCAGCTAAATAGCTTATCTAAAGATTGCAAACACCTACAAATCCAACGGGAGATTGAAGAGAAGAAGAACAGCAATTCCAGAAACAGAAAATCAACCACTTTCTGCAAGGTAGGACTGGCGGAGAAGTGAATCCAAAGCGACGGGAAGATAGACCGCAGGGGGAGGGGCCGGCTCCCGGCGAGCGGCGGAGCAACAGAGCAAAATCAGGACTTTTAAAAGTCTGTTCCGCTGAGGGACATCGCTACAGAGGCTTAACTGGAAGCCCAGGCGGGGTCAGCGCGGCCTCAGGTCCCGCAGGGTCGCAGAAGGATCGGGGGTGTCTGAGTGTCGCAGAGCTTACCGGTATTAGAACGGGGAAGCCGGCTGCAGAGACAGAGCCGAGGAGTGACTCTCAGCTCGGGGTTGCCTTGAACCGGTCGCAGGCTCGGTCAGCTCGGAACGTGGCCGGACCAGGGTGGCGGGAGATTTTGGGCGCTGTTCTCTGAGGGCGCACTGAGGAGTGGGGCCCCGGGCTCTCGGCTCCTCCGGGCCGGAGACCGGGAGGCCGCCATCTTCATTCCCGTCCTCCCGACTCTACGGAAAGCGCTCAGGGAACAAAAGCTCCCGAAAGCGAACACAAGCGGATTACTCAGCGCGGCCCCGGGTAAGGGCGGTGCAACTCCGCCTGGGGCAAAGACACTTGAGAATCACTACAACGGGCCCCTCCCCCAGAAGATCAACGGGAAACCCAGCCAGGACCAAGTTCACCTACCAAGGAGAGCGGCGGAATTCCAGAGGAGAAGAAAGCAAAGCACGGACGGAACTCATGGCTTTCTCCCCATGATTTTTTAGCCTTGCAGTTAATTTAATTTTTTTTTTCTTTTTCAATTTTTTTTTCTTTTTCTCTTCTTCTGCTGAATTTTTTTTAACTTTTACCGTTTTCTTTTTTTAACGTTTTTTAAATAGTTTATCTAATATATATATATTTTTCCTCTTTTTATATTTTTTCTTTATCGGCTTTCTTTTTTTTAATAGTTTCATTTTTTTTTTTCTTTCTTTCTGAACTCCTTTTTATCCCCTTTCTCCCCCCTCACAATTCGGGATCTCTTCTGATTTGGCTAAAGCATATTTTCCTGGGGTTGTTGCCACCCTTTTAGTATTTTACTTGCTCCTTCATAAACTCTTATCTGGACAAAATGACAAGGCGGAAAAATTCACAACAAAAAAAAGAACAAGAGGCAGTACCAAAGGCTAGGGACCTAATCAATACAGACATTGGTAATATGTCAGATATAGAGTTCAGAATGATGATTCTCAAGATTCTAGCCGGGCTTGAAAAAGGCAGGGAAGATATTAAAGCAACCCTCTCGGGAGATATAAAAGCCCTTTCTGGAGAAATAAAAGAACTAAAATCTAACCAAGTTGAAATCGAAAAAGCTATTAATGAGGTGCAATCAAAAATGGAGGCTCTCACTGCTAGGATAAATGAGGCAGAAGAAAGAATTAGCGATATAGAAGACCAAATGACAGAGAATAAAGAAGCTGAGCAAAAGAGGGACAAACAGCTACTGGACCACGAGGGGAGAATTCGAGAGATAAGTGACACCATAAGACGAAACAACATTAGAATAATTGGGATTCCAGAAGAAGAGGAAACAGAGAGGGGAGCAGAAGGTATATTGGAGAGAATTATTGGAGAGAATTTCCCCAATATGGCAAAGGGAACAAGCATCAAAATCCAGGAGGTTCAGAGAACCCCCCTCAAAATCAATAAGAATAGGTCCACACCCCATCACCTAATAGTAAAATTGACAAGTCTTAGTGACAAAGAAAAGATTCTGAAAGCAGCCCGGGAAAAGAAGTCTGTAACGTACAATGGTAAAAATATTAGATTGGCAGCAGACTTATCCACAGAGACCTGGCAGGCCAGAAAGAGCTGGCATGATATATTCAGAGTACTAAATGAGAAAAACATGCAGCCAAGAATACTATATCCAGCTAGGCTATCATTGAAAATAGAAGGAGAGATTAAAAGCTTCCAGGACAAACAAAAACTGAAAGAATTTGCAAATACCAAACCAGCTCTACAGGAAATATTGAAAGGGGTCCTCTAAGCAAAGAGAGACCCTAAAAGTAGTAGATCAGAAAGAAACAGAGACAATATACAATAACAGTCGCCTTACAGGAAATACAATGGCACTAAATTCATATCTCTCAATACTTACCCTGAATGTTAATGGGCTAAATGCCCCAATCAAAAGACACAGGCTATCAGAATGGATAAAAAAACAAAAACCATCTATATGTTGCCTACAAGAAACTCATCTTAAACCCAAAGACACCTCCAGGTTTAAAGTGAGGGGGTGGAAAAGAATTTACCATGCTAATGGACATCAGAAGAAAGCAGGAGTGGCAATCCTTATATCAGATCAATTAGATTTTAAGCCAAAGACTATAATAAGAGATGAGGAAGGACACTATATCATACTCAAAGGAACTGTCCAACAAGAAGATCTAACAATTTTAAATATCTATGCCCCTAACGTGGGAGCAGCCAACTATATAAACCAATTAATAACAAAATCAAAGAAACACATCGACAAGAATACAATAATAGTAGGGGATTTTAACACTCCCCTCACTGAAATGGACAGATCATCCAAGCAAAAGATCAACAAGGAAATCAAGGCCTTAAATGACACACTGGACCAGATGGACATCACAGATATATTCAGAACATTTCATCCCAAAGCAACAGAATACACATTCTTCTCTAGTGCACATGGAACATTCTCCAGAATAGATCACATTCTTGGTCCTAAATCAAGTCTCAACCGCTATCAAAAGATTGGGATCATTCCCTGCATATTTTCAGACCACAACGCTCTAAAGCTAGAACTCAATCACAAGAGGAAATTTGGAAAGAACCCAAATACATGGAGACTAAACAGCATCCTTCTAAAGAATGAATGGGTCAACCAGGAAATTAAAGAAGAATTGAAAAAATTCATGGAAACAAATGATAATGAAAACACAACGGTTCAGAATTTGTGGGACACAACAAAGGCAGTCCTGAGAGGAAAATATATAGCGGTACAAGCCTTTCTCAAGAAACAAGAAAGGTCTCAGGTACACAACCTAACCCTACACCTAAAGGAGCTGGAGAAAGAACAAGAAAGAAACCCTAAACCCAGCAGGAGAAGAGAAATAATAAAGATCAGAGCAGAAATCAATGAAATAGAAACCAAAAAAACAATAGAACAAATCAACGAAACTAGGAGCTGGTTCTTTGAAAGAATTAATAAGATTGATAAACCCCTGGCCAGACTTATCAAAAAGAAAAGAGAAAGGACCCAAATAAAAAAAATCATGAATGAAAGAGGAGAGATCACAACGAACACCAAAGAAATACAGACAATTATAAGAACATACTATGAGCAACTCTACGCCAACAAATTTGACAATCTGGAAGAAATGGATGCATTCCTAGAGACATATAAACTACCACAACTGAACCAGGACGAAATAGAAAGCCTGAACAGACCCATAACCAGTAAGGAGATTGAAACAGTCATCAAAAATCTCCAAACAAACAAAAGCCCAGGGCCAGATGGCTTCCCGGGGGAATTCTACCAAACATTTAAAGAAGAACTAATTCCTATTCTCCTGAAACTGTTCCAAAAAATAGCAATAGAAGGAAAACTTCCAAACTCATTTTATGAGGCCAGCATCACCTTGATCCCAAAACCAGACAAGGATCCCAACAAAAAAGAGAACTACAGACCAATATCCTTGATGAACACAGATGCAAAAATTCTCGCCAAAATACTAGCCAATAGGATTCAACAGTACATTAAAAGGATTATTCACCACGACCAAGTGGGATTTATTCCAGGGCTGCAAGGCTGGTTCAACATCCGCAAATCAATCAATGTGATACAACACATTAATAAAAGAAAGAACAAGAACCATATGATACTCTCCATAGATGCTGAAAAAGCATTTGACAAAGTACAGCATCCCTTCCTGATCAAAACTCTTCAGAGTGTAGGGATAGACGGCACATACCTTAATATTATCAAAGCCATCTATGAAAAACCCACTGCAAATATCATTCTCAATGGAGAAAAACTGAAAGCTTTTCCGCTAAGGTCAGGAACACGGCAGGGATGTCCGTTATCACCACTGCTATTCAACATAGTACTAGAAGTCCTAGCCTCAGCAATCAGACAACAAAAGGAAATTAAAGGCATCCATACAGCAAAGAAGAAGTCAAACTATCACTCTTCGCAGATGATATGATACTCTATGTGGAAAACCCAAAAGACTCCACTCCAAAACTGCTAGAACTTGTACAGGAATTCAGTAAAGTGTCAGGATATAAAATCAATGCACAGAAATCAGTTGCATTTCTCTACACCAACAACAAGACAGAAGAAAGAGAAATTAAGGAGTCCATCCCATTTACAATTGCACCCAAAACTATAAGATACCTAGGAATAAACCTAACCAAAGAGACTAAGAATCTATACTCAGAAAACTATAAAGTACTCATGAAAGAAATTGAGGAAGACACAAAGAAATGGAAAAATGTTCCATGCTCCTGGATTGGAAGAATAAATATTGTGAAAATGTCTCTGCTACCTAAAGCAATCTACACATTTAATGCAATTCCTATCAAAGTACCATCCATTTTTTTCAAAGAAATGGAACAAATAATCCTAAAATTTATATGGAACCAGAAAAGACCTCGAATAGCCAAAGGAATATTGAAAAAGAAAGCCAAAGTTGGTGGCATCACAATTCCGGACTTCAAGCTCTATTACAAAGCTGTCATCATCAAGACAGCATGGTACTGGCACAAAAACAGACACATAGATCAATGGAACAGAATAGAGAGCCCAGAAATGGACCCTCAACTCTATGGTCAACTCATCTTCGACAAAGCAGGAAAGAATGTCCAATGGAACAAAGACAGCCTCTTCAATAAATGGTGTTGGGAAAATTGGACAGCCACATGCAGAAAAATGAAATTGGATCATTTCCTTACACCACACACGAAAATAGACTCAAAATGGATGAAGGATCTCAATGTGAGAAAGGAATCCATCAAAATCCTCGAGGAGAACACAGGCAGCAACCTCTTCGACGTCAGCCGCAGCAACATCTTCCTAGGAACATCACCAAAGGCAAGGGAAGCAAGGGCAAAAATGAACTTTTGGGATTTTATCAAGATCAAAAGCTTTTGCACAGCAAAGGAAACAGTGAACAAAACCAAAAGACAACTGACAGAATGGGAGAAGATATTTGCAAATGACATATCAGATAAAGGGCTAGTGTCCAAAATCTATAAAGAACTTAGCAAACTCAACACCCAAAGAACAAAGAATCCAATCAAGAAATGGGCAGAGGACATGAACAGACATTTCTGCAAAGAAGACATCCAGATGGCCAACAGACACATGAAAAAGTGCTCCATATCACTCGGCATCAGGGAAATACAAATCAAAACCACAATGAGATATCACCTCACACCAGTCAGAATGGCTAAAATTAACAAGTCAGGAAATGACAGATGCTGGCGAGGATGCGGAGAAAGGGGAACCCTCCTACACTGTTGGTGGGAATGCAAGCTGGTGCAACCACTCTGGAAAACAGCATGGAGGTTCCTCAAAAGGTTGAAAATAGAACTACCCTATGACCCTGCAATTGCACTGCTGGGTATTTACCCTAAAGATACAAACATAGTGATCCGAAGGGGCACATGCACCCGAATGTTTATAGCAGCAATGTCTACAATAGCCAAACTATGGAAAGAACCTAGATGTCCATCTACAGACGAATGGATAAAGAAGATGTGGTATATATACACAATGGAATACTATGCAGCCATCAAAAGAAATGAAATCTTGCCATTTGCGACGACGTGGATGGAACTAGAGGGTATCATGCTTAGCGAAATAAGTCAATCGGAGAAAGACAACTATCATATGATCTCCCTGATATGAGGGAGAGGAGATGCAACATGGGGGGTTGAGGGGGTAGGAGAAGAGTAAATGAAACAAGATGGGACTGGGAGGGAGACAAACCATAAGTGACTCTTAAGCTCACAAAACAAACTGAGGGTTGATGGGGGGAGGGGGTTGGGAGAGGGGGTGGGGTTATGGATATTGGGGAGGGTATGTGCTATGGTGAGTGTTGTGAAGTGTGTAAACCTGGCGATTCGCAGACCTGTACCCCTGGGGATAAAAATATATGTTTATAAAGCTGTAAAAGAAAAAAAAAGAAAGAATGAATCCCCAAGTTTTGTAGCAACATGGACGGGACTGGAAGAGATTATGCTTAGTGAAATAAGTCAAGCAGAGAGAGTCAGTTATCATATGGTTTCACTTATTTGTGGAGCATAGCAAATAGCATGGAGGACAAGGGGAGATGGAGAGGAGAAGGGAGTTGAGGGAAATTGGAAGGGGAGATGAGGTGAACCATGAGAGACTATGGACTCTGAAAAACGATCTGAGAATTTTGAAGGGGTGGGGGATGGGAGGTTGGGGGCACCAGGTGGTGGGTATTGTAGAGGGCACAGATTGCATGGAGCACTGGGTGTGGTGCAAAAATAATGAATACTGTTATGCTGAAAAAATAAAAAAATTAAAAAAAAAAAAAAGCCACATGCAGGTTCTTCTGTGGACATAAGCTTTCACCTCCTTTGAGTAAATACCAAAAAGTATGATTGCTGAGTCATATAGTAAGGGTATGTTTAATTTTTGAGAAACTGTCAAACTGTCTTCCAAAGTGGCTGTAACATTTTGCATTCCCACCAGCAATGAATGTGTGTTCCTATTGTTCACATCCTTACTAGGATTTGGTGTTGTCAGTGTTTTGGAATTCAGCCTTTCTAATAGGTATATAGTGGTTATCTTATTGTTGTTTTAATTTGCATTTCCCTTATGAGATCTTATATGGAGCATCTTTTCATGTGTTTATTCGACATCAGTATATCTTCTTTGGTGGGGTGTCTGTTAAAGTTTTGTTTTTAAAGATTTTATTTATTTGTCAGAGATGGGGAGAGAGAGACACACACAGGGATAGAGCGGGAGAGAGAGAGTACAAGCCAGGAGAGTGGCAGGCAGAGGGAGAAGCAGGGTCCCCTTGGAGGAAGGAGCCTGATGTGGGACTTGATTCCAGGACTCTGGGATCATGACTTGAGTGAAGCCAGATGCTTAACGGACTGAGCCACCCAGGTGTCCCTCTGTTAAGGTCTTTGGCCCATTTTTTAATTGGATTGCTTTCTTATTGTTGAGTTTTAAGAGTTCTTTATTTACGTGGATAAGAGTCCTTGATCAGATGTGCCCTGTTCTTTCTTTTTTTCAAAGATTTTATTTATTTATTTGACAGACAGAGATCACAAGTAGGCAGAGAGGCAGGCAGAGAGAGAGGAAGGGAAGCAGGCTCCCTGCTGAGCAGAGAGCCCAGTGCAGGGCTCGATCCCAGGACCCTGGGATCATGACCTGAGCCGAAGGCAGAGGCTTTAACCCACCGAGCTACCCAGGCACCCCTGCCCTGTTATTTCTTTATGCTTGTCCTCCTTGTCCCACTGAGCTGATCTGACTCAGACATATCCCCTGTAGTAAGGAGTCAGACTCCTTTTTGACGTTTGCTGACAGCTTTCAAGCATCAATCATCTCTTTTCTTTCTGTTCCATATTTGGAAAAGATAATAATAAAGCCTGGATATTCTCTCTGTTGGAATCCTCAATCCACCCCCACCCCTACCACAGTACAAGCCCAAACCACTTTCCTTTCTCTGCTCTCACAGCCATTTTTGGACCTGCTTGGGAGCAAAAAGTCTCATTACGTGAATAATAAACCTTTCTATACCCTCTTGGTATGCGTATAGAATCAGTAGTTTTGACATCACCAAATTTTGGGTGAGGTCCATTCTGTTAAATCAGAGTGGCTGCAACACCCTCTCTCTAATAATGCACTATGTGAAATAGTCAATTACTGCTTATGAAAGCGCTAACTGAATAATATTATAAATAGAATGAGTGCTACCTTCAGGAGAATGCAGATGAATTAAAAGGGCAAGACTGGGGCACCTGGGTGGCTCAGTCATTTGAGCAGCTGACTCTTGATTTCAGCTCAGGTCCTGATCTCAGGGTTGTGTGATTGAGCCCTGTGTGAGGTTCACACCCAGCTCAGAGTCTTGTCTCTCCCCTCTGCTCCTCCCCCTGCTTACGCTCTCTTTCTCTGTCTAACAAATAAATAAATAAATAAATCTTTTTAAAAAAGGGCTAGACCATACAAATTTGCCCTGTTATCCCAAAGCTGTCACTTTTAGGTGGTAAAAACTGGACACATATTGAGGATCTAACCATTCTGGAGATAGTCTGAGTATTTGGTTTTAGTATCTGAAGATTGGAACAGCTTTCTGGACTGGCTCCCAAGGAAGCTATTTGAACAGTTGGTGGTTAAAGGAGGTACTTTTCTCCTGAGAAAGCCCTACATTCTGTCCTTATTTAATCCCAGCTGCTAAGTAGGGCAAGGTTGCTGGTTGTGAGCATAAGTCCTTTTTTCAAGAATTTAAGAGGTCAGATTCTTAGAACCCCTATACGTTTAATAACATTAGAAACATGTTATCACATACTTGATGAGATATGGTTTAAATAAGTATTAAGGGGCGCCTGGGTGGCTCAGTGGGTTAAGCCGCTGCCTTCGGCTCAGGTCATGATCTCAGAGTCCTGGGATCGAGCCCCGCATCGGGCTCTCTGCTCAGAAGCCTGCTTCTTCCTCTCTCTCTGCCTGCCTCTCTGCCTACTTGTGATCTCTCTCTGTCAAATGAATAAATAAAATCTTTAAAAAAAATTAAAAAAAAATAAATAAATAAGTATTAATATCTCCTTCCTCAAGTCATCCTTTTGAGATGAAGAGAGAGCATCATCATTGCTCCCTTACATTTGAAGGAATTGCAGTATAGAATGGTTAAGTGAGTAATCCATGAATATGTTTGGATGGAGGGTCTGGCCCCAGACCTGTGCTTTTTCTGCCAGGTCATACCACCTATTGCAGAGGTGACCATGTATCCCAGTTAACTGAGGACATCTTGGTTTATGCTTCTTATCTCAGCATATTTATTAATAGTGCTTCATTATATTTTCATATGTGTCCCAATTTGAGTGATAAATTATATGGTTACCCTCTTAATACAGAAGATCTTGGAATATTTTTTGGTGTGCTTTTTATTGTTTTTATTAGATGCAGATCACATCAATTTGGGGAAACTCGTACTTTGCAAAGATTGTTAGAGGATTTCAGGACCCAGAAAGGTTTCCCTGGCCTTCTTTCCTTTGTTTCAGGGTTGAACTTTGTATGTTATGTAACTCTTGTCAAAGTTGGTGAAGGACTTTCTTATTTAACAGATCTAAACCAACACTGCCTTTATTGCAGCTTCTTGAGAGAACAGCATTGGAAAAATCTTGCCTCTGGTCATGTGTGTGTATGTGCATGCTCACACAAGTGATCATGCCAGCTTGGAAACATTTTCCTTCAGAAAAATCTTCTCTAAGCTAATGGAAAGTTGTAATGATCATCATGAGAATGACATTGGTAATAGTAGCTACTGATTCTTGAGTGCTTACTATGTACAATGAACAATACTTATCACTTCATGTGCTTTGACTCTCTCAATCTTTACAACAATAATATTAGGTGAGATAACTTTTATAGAGGAAGAAACAAAGTGCACAGAAAGAAAGTTATTTGTACAGGCCTTTATAGCTAAATCAATTCAAACTGTGTAGGTAAGGAAACAGCTTTGGCAGCTGACAGGCCACAATGCTCCCAGCTGAGCATGAACAATTTTCAGACTCTAACCAAGGCTCAGATAAATCCACTCTGTGGCTAAGGTGGAACAAGTTAGAAATACAACTACTTCATTCATGTCTGATCCTAGAAAGAGACAAGGATGCTCTGCAACTGGAAATAACCAATTATCCCTTTCTTCCAGCTAATGTGAGTTTCTTTATCCATGATGGTTTTAGCCCCCTTTAATTCTCCCACCTCCCAGATAAAAATTACCAACATACCTAAACACTAATTTGCCCTTGCTTCATGATGGTACCCAATCAAAACTGACTCTTGTTCCCTCAGACCCTCCTTAGAATCTCCCAGGATGAACCAGATCCTAAAATGAGACCCTCCAAGTTCTACCGCACTGAGAGCCCAATGATTTTCATGGTGTGCTCTTTCCTTTGAGGCAGCAAGTTAACTCAACCTTGCTTGTTTGACTGCAGGTATTTTCCTGATGCTCTCTGATTGGTGGGCTTGATGATGCCCAAGTAGGCTGACTCCAGGGTCTATATCTATTAACACTATTACAAACTGCCTTTTTTGTTTTTCTGACTCCCACTTGTATGTCATAGTTGTTCAGTGATATCACATCAACATGTCCCCTTTCCATCCTGCTCAAGGAGGGTGCAGAGGCAGGGAATAAAAAAAGAATGCTTAGAATATGGTTTGGGATGCTTCAGGAGACCAAGTGCAATGAGGACTGAGAAGGGGTCACCACACCTGGTGAGAGCTGTCCTGGTGGAGAAAAAAGTCAGACCTCAAGGAACTTAGAATAGGGCAAGCAGAAGCAGTAAATGTATGTCTTTCTTTCTTTCTTGTCACTGTTGATTTTTTTTTTTTTTGAGTATTTTCCTTTTTTTAGAAAACTGAAAACAAATAAACAATACACACACACTAAAGCAACCTAAACAGGAGATGCTATATTCTGTGACCTTTTGTAGATCTATTTGTAAAACAAGATAAAACATGCACTTGTCCATTTCTAGAAGGTATAAGCATAATGAAATGCAAGGGAGCTACCTTTTAACAAAGGAAGCTGACTGAAATAGAGTGAAAGTCTAAGCAGATCATATTCAAATAATTACAAGGCACAGGTATTCCATGAAGACTGACCCCAGACTGCCTCCTCACTCTTTTATTGGAATTTCTGAAACCATTTTACTTGGAAGAGAAAGTAGGTTTTAGTAGTAGGTGTGAAAAATATCAAACATTCATGGCAACTTAGAATTTTTCCACTTTCTTTACATATTCAATGTAAACTTTCATGAAATTATAAATGAAAGGACACATTCTGAATACTTTCTTTGAAGGGAAAAAAGGGGTCTTACCTGGAAGTAAAATTTTGGAGTCTATATCCTTCTAAGGAAGACTACTTTTTACATAAAGTTTGAGAATGAAGAGAAGAGAGATTATTTCTTTGTGTGCTCAACTTACAAATTATAATAGCCATTAATGACTACTTATCACTCTATCAAACAATCAACACACCCTAGCCTGGGCTCAGTCTGTTCTTTTTCTGATTTCTTCACTATTTGATGAGTACTGAGAGCCTGTTATTTGTCTAAAAGTAGAATAAGCTCCATGAGGAATATAAAAGAACTAGAAGACAGTACACCTGACACTAATATAACAATGTATGTTCATTACAATGGAATTAAAATGCTACCTCTTTCCTTACCACCACCACCCCCCCAAAAAAAGAACTAGAGGACACTATCCCTACTGATTGAGTAGTTAGTAAACCTGTTTTCTGTTTTCTTGAAGGAAAGCATGTGCAGATTGCCACCCCTGGGGTAGTTTTCTCAAAGGCCAAGACTTTGAGTGAATGTAGAAATTAGGGAATTACCTGTATTTGCTACTTTCTACATATTTGCAAGGTTAAATTTTACTCCATTCTGAGTGCTTTCAATTTAATGTTGTATTATTACTACCTTTTATTTCTTTATGGTTATATAAGCATGGATAAAAGTGAAGAAGACTTATTACCAGAGTGATAATATACGTTATCTGGAGTGGGGAAGGGAAAAGCAAGCAAAAAAGAAAAAAAGATAGCACACCAAATACAAAAATAGACTCAAATGGATTAAAGATCTAATGTGAGACCTGAAACCATAAAAATCCTAGAAGAAAACACAGGCAGTAATATCTCTGACATCAGCCATAGCAACATTTTTCTAGATATGTCTCCTAAGGCAAGGGGAATGAAAGCAAAAATAAACTTTTACACAGCAGAGGAAACCACCAGCAAAACAAAAAGACAACCTCCTGAATGGGAGAAGATATTTGCAATGAGGTATCTGATAAGGCTTAATATTTAAAATATATAAAAAACCTATATAATTCAACACCAAAACCCCCCAAACAATCAGACTAAAAAAGGGCAGAAGACCTGAGTAAACATTTTTCCATAGAGAACACTTACAGATGGCTAACAGATACATGAAAGGATGCTCAGCATCACTTATTATCGGGGAAGTGGAAATCAAAACCACAATGAGATATCATCTTATGCCTGTTATAATGGTTAAAATAAAATCACATGAAACTAAGTATTGGTGAAGATGTGGGAAAAAAAGGAACTCTTGTGCACTGTTGGAATGTGAATTGGTGCAGCCACTTTAGAAAACAGTATGGAGGTTACTAACAAAATTAAAGACAGAAATGCCATATGATCCAATAATTCCACTACTGGGTACCCAGGGAAAATGAAAACACTAATTCAAAAAGATAAATGCTCCCCTGTGTTTACTGCAACATTACTTACAATAGCCAAGACATGGAAGCAACCTAAGTATCAATAGACAAATGGATAAGGAAAATATGTTGTATATATATGCAGTGGAATATTACACAGACATAAAAATGATGAGATCTTGCCATATGAGACCACATGGGTATTATGCTAAGTGAAGTAAGTCAGACTGAGAAAGACAAATAGCATCCATGTATCCACTCATAAATGGAATCTAAAAAATGAATAAACAAAAAGCAGAATCAGAACTATAAATACAGAGAACAAACTGATGGTTGCCAGAGGGGAGGGGGGGAAGTGGGTTGGGCAAAATGAGTGAAGGAGAGTGGGAGATACAGGCCTCCAGTTATGGAATGAGTAAGTCACAGGAATATGGTCAATGATGTAGTAATTATGTAATGAGGCAAAAGGTAGCTCTACTTGTGGTGAATATAGCATAGTGAATAAACTTGTTAAATCAATAAGTTGTACACCTGAAACTATGTACCATTGTGTGTCAACTATACTTAAAAAAATGGTTAAGGGGCACCGGGGTGGCTCAGAGGGTTAAGTCTCTGCCCTCGACCCAGGATCCTGGGATTGAGCCCCGAGTTGGCTCTCTGCTCAGCAGGGAGCCTGCTTCCCTCTCCCGCTCTGCCTGCCTCTCTGCCTACTTGTGATCTCTATCTCCCCCTCTCTGTCAAATAAATAAATAAAATCTTTTAAAAAAAATGGTTAAGATGAGAAAAGAAAAATATAAAAAGTATAATGTCCCTCTTTATTAAAATTATATATGTATGTGAGTATTTTTTTTTAAAGATTTTATTTGACAGAGAGAGAGAGAGAACACAAGCAGGGGAGCAGGAAGGCAGAGGGAGAGGGAGAAGCAGGCTCCCAGAAAAGCAGGGAGCCCAACATGGGCTCAGCCTCAGGACCCTGGGATCATAGCCTGAACCAAAGGCAGACACTTAACCAACTGAGCCACCCAAGCACCCCATATGTATGTGATTGTTAATGAAAAGATAGATCTACATATGGTGACTATAAAGTGAAAAAAGGAGGAACAGAAACTGAAAGATATGGAGGGCCTCATAGGTATTGTGCCCCATGAGGCAGGTATAATTATCCCGATTCTAGAGATGACAAATGAAGACCCAGAGAATGCCACAGTAATGTAATAAATGGCAGAGAGTTTCTACACTAGCTCTATCTGACTCAGTAGCCCAGAATGCTTTTCCACTATGACCAATCCCCTTTCTGAATCCCCCTCCTTTTTCCCCATCTTCTGAGTATAGGTCTTTTCATGCTTATGTTTCTAAGCCTGTTTTCTTGGCTCATTCCCTTGTTTATAGTCAGTTCCAAGCTCCTCCAATCATCCATTCGTCAAATATTTATTGAACATGTACTATGTGCCAGCCACTCTTCTAGGCCTTAGCAGCAAACCAAGGAGACCAAAGTTGCAGCCCTCTAGGAGCTTACATCCCAGGTCTTGTCCGTGGGGAGATAGGCAATCAAACAGATCAGCATGTGAAACATGGAACATATCAGATGCTGAGGATTGCTATGGAGAAAGATGAAGCATGGAAAAGGGAGAGGAGTGTTGGGGTGAAGGAGTGTTGGGGTGTTTATTGTCAGGCAGATCTCAAAAGGGTGGGAGGGAAAGAAGCCTTGGGGTGTTTGGGAGAAGACATTTCCAGTAGAGTGAGCAGGTAGCACAAAGGCCCCAAGCTGGGTAACCACTTGGCATCCTGACGGGGCCAGATCAAGGCCTGTATGAACAGCACACAATGTAGAGGTTGAAGGCACACCGCACAGGGCCTTGTAGACCAATAAGGACCTGTGAAGTTTTGATGAGGATAACCAATACCATTTGAACTGCTAGTAGGTATTAGGAACTCTTCTAGGTGCTTTACACATATGGGCTTGTTTAATACTGATGACCCCCAAGAGCTCGGCCTTCTTCATCCTTCATTGCTTGTTGAATGAAGTCCGGACTCTTGAGCTAGGCACTCAAGAGCTCCACAGTCTGCCTACCTGACCTACCTTCCACTCTTCTCTAGGACCAGCTTTCCCACCCTAGACATTAAAGGGAATGATCAGAGACCGTCAGGGGCAACAACCCTTTAGACTTCTCTGGGGAGTGGAAGTGTTTAGAGTCTCATTCCACCATGACTGATGGTGAGTATACTGAGGCTCAAGTATATAAACCAAGTGCTGGTTTAATGAATTTATATCATGAAGTGATGGTTTAGGGCATGAGGTTTTTATATTCACCAGCCAAGTCTTCCTCCTCTGTTTGCATCAGAAGTCAGAAAGTCAACGGGTGAGTATTGAATTAGAGGAAGCAGGGGTGCCTGGGTGGATCAGTGGGTTAGGTCTCTACCTTCACCTTGGGGCATGATCTCAGGGTCCTGGGATCGAGCCCTGCATCGGGATCTCTGCTCAGCGGGGAGCCTGCTTCCCCCTCTCTCTCTGCCTGCTTCTCTGCCTACTCATGATCTCTGTCAAATACATAAATAAAATCTTAAAAAAAAAAATGGAGGAAGCAGATGTGGCTTTGTGACCTGATGTGGGCCTGACATGCCTGTCCCCATGTTAGGACTAGACCTGCCAGGGATGCCATCACATGGCTCAGTGGAACCAGGCTCCTTCCCCTTGACAGGCATGAGTGGACATATCTACCAGGCTTTAGTGTTCCTTTTCTTTGTCTCTGTCATGGACAGCTTCTTTCTGACTGACAGTCTTTAACATGGGCCTTCTTATTTAAGGTAATTCTGCCATCTCTGCTTTGGCCGTGGATGTGTTCATTTGAGTTTTAGTCTCACAGGCAATCTTATTTCTGTCTCTTGGGGGTTTGGTCACAGATATTGCAGCCCTGGGGTTGTGATCAGGCAGAATACTATACCCAGGCTCACAGGGTCCAGATGGTATGTGTCTCTTCACCCTCCAGTTACTACACCCAGGCAGCTTAAAACCTACCTTCAAGGGAGCTGGCTTCTGGGACACACTGTGACCCACTGGGACACATCTCTTGCCCCTACCCCTTCCTTTCCCTCACTGTGATGCTTTCCCTCATTTCTGCCATTGAAGCCCACCTCCTGAAGGCTCAAGGGCCTGCTGAGGGTGGTCTTCTACATGCTTACCACAATGTGCCTCTGTTGCCTGTGTCAAACCCTGCCCTCCATCCATAGCTTATATATGAACATGCCCTTCCTGTTGTATTATTTGCTTCTCTGAGACTAGCACCACACTGATCAATCCTAGTTTCCTCACATCGTTTAGTGGGCTGCTGTCTACCTAGCAGGTGCTTGATGTTGTTGAAAAATAAAAGCAAGAGGGAGAAATTCCATGTTATAACTATAAAATGCAGAGAAGAAAAAACAACTCTGGTAACCTCTTGTACTTTCAGGCTTACAAAGTACTTATATTCACAGTATCTCAATTTATCTTTATAACAACTCTGTAGAGGGGAGCTTCTATCCCTTTAAAGTCAATCAGGCTTTTGTCTTAAATTTCTGTTAAACTTTATCTTAGAGCCTCTGGACCAAGAAGATAAAATCCCCAGTCAGTTCTGGTATATCAGAGGGGAGGAAGGAACCTGCCCAGAGATCTGGTCTGAAGCAGAAAGAACAGCATCAATGAAGCAAAAGTGGAAAAGGAAGACAAGCCCTGGTGCTTGTTTGGGCAGCTGACTGGGTGAGATTAGCCCACGTGGAGTTGGTAGACGTCCAGCTGCACCAAGGCTAAGAGCCCCTGAAAGGAAAAAACGGTTTTCTTCCTCTGTTTTCATTGTGAAAGGATATTTTTCAAAGAAAGGATAAAATCATGGCTCTTCTACAACTAAAGAATGAACAAATGTTAAAGATTTTATTGGCTCATTATATAGATGAGGGAACTAGTTTTTAGAACCGGTTCAAAGGACAAAAAACACACGATTATTTGTAGTCAAGGAATGTCAGAAGATTGTGCAAAAGGAATAAACCTGGCTTTTCCAGAGGAAGCGGGACTGTCCCTCATGGGATGGGATTCATTTACATATCTATAGACAAGGAATAATTTGAATTGCTGTCAGTTCTTGATAACTTTAGTAACACCTGAAGAGTGTTTTCCATGGAAGCACAAATTCTCCTATCACTTCACAGATTCTAAAATTGAGCTACTTAGTAGAACAGAAGAAATCCACAGTGCTGGGCAAGTCACTTACCTGAATCTCAGTTTCTTTATTTGTAATGTGACGTTGACACTATTCACTGGTCTGGTCACTGTGAGCATTAATAAGATCATGCTTTTAGGAGTTTATCACAGTGCCCAGACATAACAGGTATTTTTAATAAGTATCAGCTGTTGTTACTGTCCTGTTAACTGACATTAAACTCCACAAGTAGAGTGATGATGGCAGAATGAATGAATGTGGAGAACTTATTTCCTTTATAAATGTGGAGTCAGAAGCAACTAGCGTATGTGCGTTTAAATGTATATCTTGTTCTACTTAAGAAGTCCCCTGGGAGGAAGATCCTTGCCTTAGTATCTCTTCTTTCCCCCATTTTGATAAACATGGAGTCAGCCAGGGAAGTTGGTGGCCTTTCTAGTGGCTTGATTTGCATCATCTACAGGTAACCTCCCTTACAAAATTCTTCCAAGGAAGTCTGTTTATTAAGTTAAAGTTACACACATACTCACAGGGGCCAGGTGCTTCACATTCAGGTGTTCTCATACTTGTCACCACGGGCCTAGTCTAAATCATAGCTTTCCTTGCCTAACTCATCTCCTTGCATCCATTCTTGCCTGGCCCCCCTCTTCTGTCCTCTATACAGAAGTCAAAGTGATCATAACATGTAAAATGGAGCAAGTCACTGCTTTTATTAATAATCTTCAATAGTGTTACCCTGTATTTGTAATGAAATTCAACCTCTTTCCCAGGGACTATGAGACCCTATATGATTCCTGCCTATTTCTCCAACTGCCTGATGACCCAGTCTTCCTGTTGCTGTCCCTGTCCTTGCCACACCTCACTGTTGGTCATCCCGGAATTCTCTTCTCTCTGCTGGTGACAATGACTGCTTCTTCTCTTTCACCTCCACAAAAAGAACTTTCCTGACCACCCACTTAAAGTATGACCACCACCCCTCCCCATCCTACAGCTTACTGTCTCAGCCTCATTATGTCTCTTAAAGCCTTTTTTCCACTTCTGTTTTTTTTCTGCCCCTCCACTGGAGTATTGGCTCCATGATTCTGTCTCATTCTCTGCTATATGCTCACACTGTGCAGCAGACACTCCGTACATCTTGGCTGAATGAAGAAAAATCTCTTATAGTCGACTGAGACTTCATATCCTTTATGATAGGCAAAATAAATACTTTATTATTGCTGGCAGGAATGTAAACTGATACTGCTTATCTGAAAGTAAACTTGGTAATGTGTATCAAGACTCTTAAAAATGCTCTCAACCCTCCACTCCATTTGGAAGAATCAGTATAAAATAATCATAGATGTAGTACAAGATTTAATGACAGGTTCAGCCTTTTAGAAAAAGATGAGTATTCAGATACAAATGAACCACCCAACAGTGGGGATATGATTAAAGTGTTCTTAATACGGAATACTGCACAATCATTAAATCACATCTTCAGTGGTAAATAAAAAGGTGGAATGGAAAACTTTATATTTCAATTTGGCTAAAAATAAACATATGTATAGAAAAGCCCCAAGGAAATAACTACTCTTTTGCTTAGATATATTACTAGACAGTGAGATTTAGGGTGATTTTAATTTTCTTTTTATTCTTGGATATTCCAAATTTTCTAAGACAAGCTGCAGTTTTATAAACAGAGTAAAACATGTATTAGTTAAAGACTTGGGGCACCTGGGTGGCTCAGTTGGTTAAGCACAGGTCATGACCCCAGGGTCCTGGGATTGAGACCCACATCAGGCTCCCTGCTCATGGGGGTGCCTTCTTCTCTCTCCCACTAACACTGCTCATGCTCTCTCTATAATAAATAAATAAAATCTTTTAAAAAAAATTACAAAATACAAAAACAGACTCAATAAATCCAGCTTCATGCATCCCTGAGTTACTGTGCCACACGAATTAAAGTTAACTCTATTATTGTTTCTAAAGCATATTTAGACCATCCTTAGTGGGTCAGTGTAGTAGTCCTTCCAAGAAACAAAACAAGACAAAGCAAAACAATTCTTTGATATGGGACTTTATTGCCTTATTCTGTCTATCACTTAACAAAGCAACCTGATATATGAATCTCATTTTGGGATTCCTTAAATTAGTTATGTTTGTAATATTTGAGGATCAACTTTTTAAAGAGTAGGTATGTGTAATATGAGAGTTTTTCCAGACAGGACTCCTTCTGTGAAGAGACTTCTAGTGCAAATGTTACTCCTTTCAACCTCAAGTTAAATCCCTTAGAGGTTTGTGTTATATTTATAAAAGCCTTCCCTAGCTGGCTCTGGCAGGACCGAGAGCTGCCAACCGTCACAGCCAGGAGCACTCAGACAGTCTGGCAAGAAACAGAGTGAGGACACATTATTTTTAGTTGAAGTTTAGAAAGCATTAGCTGCCTTGTCAAGACTGGAATGAGAAGCCCATGATGTTGCTGCCTGAAAAGTGTTTCCAGTTCATTGCTACTACTGTTTGAGATTAGCCCAGTGATAATTGTGGTTGAAAATAGAGATGAAAGACCTTGAGGACACCAACATTGTTCACTTATATATACACATACAATACACACTGTACATTGTAATCTATTCACAAAAAGTTACAATGATGGCCCCTGACCTCTTTCATGCTTCTCAGCATGACCCCTGAGAAAATGCCACAGAACTGTGGCTCTGTGTCTCCTTCTTCCTGTCCCAGAGATACCAGCCTAGAGACATCAGCAGCAGAATGTCCTTATCTAAATGAGTAATGGAGGAGAAGTGATAGGGTAGGCCAGGGAGTGGGAAAGTTTAACAAAATTGCAATTTTCAGGTTCTGTCAAGTGCTATGAAAACTGCTTTCCCCAGTGCTGCTGATGAAAGGTGTATACTCCCCCTGAAATCCTAACTTAAAAATGTAGGCACATCAGACTCAGGATACAGAGCAGGGATGTTGGTTGAGGGGAGCTCAGAAGGTAAATCCTGTATTTTTAGACCTTCCATAGAAAAGCAAAATGATGAGGCAAAAAAAAAAAAAAAAAAATTGAAATCACATCTCTTTTTGGTGTGTGCCCTATGCTCTGCATTCTAGAAAAACTCAATAATTAAAATACAATTCAACTGGGTTTTATAAAACATCTTTTACTTAAAAATGAGGCCTCCTGGGGGCTGTCAACATAGATGTATGTGTCACACATGAATAAAGCGAAGTTAAAGCATGAAACTTAACTGGTATAAAATTAGTGCCAGAGAGTGCTTTGCAACTGTTTTACATGAAATAAATACTACTATTTTAAACCCCAGTGCTTCCCTATTGAGGCTGAATCATGGTAAATGAAAACCTCTTTGGATTGGGAGAGCATCTGGAGCTGGGATGTGCAAAATGGACATGGAGCTCAGTTTTGGAGTTGGTGGCAGAGGTGGAGGGCGATGTGGGAGGGAGAAGTCCAGCTGGGAGGAGGGAGGAGGCCAACTGGGAGGAGGGAGGGCCCCAAAGGACTGGTGAGATGGTGTGGGATAAGCAGGGATGCAGCTGGGTGACTGAGGACAGTTAAGAAGGATGTCTGAGAGTCAAAACTGAGGTTGCCCATGTTGCTGTGATGTAAATCTGCCATCACTTCCACCTTTTGCAAACCTTTAATTAATTAACCTTTTTTTTAAGCAAGGTGACTATGAAATTAAAAACTCTCTGGGATTTAACTGTTTCCTTTGCTGTGCAAAAGCTTTTGATCTTGATGAAGTCCCATTCAGAGTATCTAGGGAGGTCACTGGACTTTTAGTTGGGTATGGAATGGAGGTTTGAGCAATCTTATCTAGCAGGAATATCTGAACAGGTGACTGGATTACCCAAGACTACTTAACGTGAGTGAACTTTATATACATATCAACATGTCATTCTTCCCTTGAAGTTCACCTATTTTTGAACAGGAAGATGGGTATAGAGAGGCAAATCATATATAAACAGCTGAATCTCTGAAAGTACAAAACCTCAGTAAGTATCTTTCATACTATTTTTTTGCCTTCTCTTTCTGCATTTTGATAAGTTGCTACTGCAGTGGTCTTCCAGATGCAGCCAGAAGATGAAGAACACTGGGAGGCTTGGGAAATAGGGTGGTCTTAATAATACATGTTCTTATCCCACCAGCCTGTAGAGGTAGAAAAAGGTTAATGAGAAATTAGGAGTCCGTTGAAGTAGATAAGCAGAGTCTCAAAAATCCTATTACCACTTACTTCCAGGGTAGAGTCTGATGAAAAGTTTTCGCACCTCATCATACACCCAAATCAGAATGGCAAATGGCACAGCCACAAACCAATACTGAGGCCTGGAAGCAGAAAGGAGGAAGGTAAGTCTGAATGTATCCAAAGAAAGGGCCAAGCACCCTGCCAGTGGGCAGAGGGCTTCTTGTTCATTTTTCTGCCCTACTGGAAAGAACAACACATCCATTGGGTCATACAACATAAAACTGGAAAGCTTCTTATTTAAACTCGACTGTGACTGGTAGAAGCAATATATGCCTTTGAAGTGGCCTACTGGATGAAGGTAGAGATGGGATAGTGTTAGAAAACCCACTGCCTCTTCTGGGAAAACTCACAGGTCAAAATCTCTGACTAAAATAGAACCAATTTGGTTTTATCTCATTTGAAAGCCTGAGGGGAAAAAACCCACTGGAATCCTAATATTTACTTAGGCTGTGACAGCTCAGACAGGGCTGGCTCTTTCCTGTCTACTATTTAAGAGGAACTCACCGGAGCATCGTGAAACTCAGGGCCGTGACACTTCCAAGCCCGTAGGAGAGGATTAAAGCAATGATAATCTGTGAGGCAATCCCCACCCAGATGACTTTATTTCTACAAGAAACATAAAAGACAAACAGATTCTGAATTCACATGGCCATAGGACCACACACTAGGGGAGTCAAGGCCTCATGTATTATAGGCCCAACCCTCATCATTACTGCATCGAATTCCCAAGGCTGAACTACCAGGTTGGATGTGGGCAGTACCTGAAGAGACCCTGCTGGAAGATGGAGTTCCTCCTGGTTTTCCTGATGATTAGATCTGCTATTTGTTGGACCATGATGCCAACAAAAAAAGCCGTATAGCCCATCCATTCTAAGTATTTCCTTTGGTACCATGTCTGTCAATGGACAAAAAAGAGACTGTGAAACCCCAGAGGGAAAACTTCAGGAATATTTCAATGTAGTTCTGTGAAGTTTTACTCTCTTCCCACCTCACCAAGATTGACAGAGGGTCACCTCCTTGTGTTTGGAAAAAACTTTTTTTTCTTTATTCAATTGAGTAGTGAAGATGCTAACTTAATTGATTTGGCCCCGCTGTGGGTATTGTTGGACCTGTCACTCATCCATACCAACTGCAAAGCCAATGTAAGAAAGTGAGCTCAAGGCATCTAATTTAAGAGAGGAGGCTGAGTTCTGGCAAAGGCCAAACCAATATAACAAAGCAGTCCATAAGCCCTATTAACTAAGAAAACTTCCACCATTTCTGTCTCATTAAGGCTTTCCAGGGAAATGAAAGCTCTGCATCAGTCTGGGCAAGGCAGTGAGAGGAGGGGAATAGCAGGACTTTGAAGGCAGAGCCTCCTTCCCTTACCCACTGTTGTCCATAGCTGTCTTCCAAGTCATTCACATTGCTATCTTCCCATTCCACCCGGATGTTAATGAGAATTCTGGGTTTAAAGCCCTCCTGTGCATACACAGTGAAATATACAACAAAAGCTCCCACAGCTTGCATGAGGCCTGAAAGCACAAGAGGTAAGGACAGATGTTCTATACATGACTTCAGAATTGCGCCTGTGCTCACTTTCCTTTTGGTTCCTCCCATCCATTCCCAACCCTGCCCCCAAGGAAAAACAGTTTCTGACTGTGACTGGAATGAATTCTCGGGGTGGTCCTTTATCTGACAGGTCAGCAATGGCTTCATCGTACCAATGTGCAGGTAAGAGTATATGGCAAGTTGCTGATTCACCAGTCTGTCCTTCTTCTTGTGGCGAGGCTTCCTGTTCATAATGTCACTTTCAGCTTTCTCATAAGCCAAGGCAATGGAGGGGATCTAGAGGGGAGACAGTCCATGAGGCCTAGCCCTGAAACACTGTGCTGTACCAACAGAGCGATAATGGCAGTGGCATAACCATGGGCCTCAGGGTGGGAGGTGGGGTAGACTGTGGTGGTGGTAGAGTTATGTAACTGGTCTATCCAGGGTGTAGGCGATGGGGGTTCATTGTTTCTAGAGAATTTAAAAACAGTTTGCTTTAAAAATCAATCTGTTTTTTTATTATCACCACGTGCTGGCAGTTCTAAAGATGCTAACTATAAAACATGTTGTTTCCCCCTCTGGGCAGATTTTTCCTACCATCCTCTCTTCCTTAGGCATGCCACTGGAACACACTGGTTCTCTCACAGGTCCTCCCACCTGGAAGGCTTGTTAAAGGTCAGATCACTGGGTCCCACCTCCCACCTGGGGTCTTTCCCAAGGTCTGAGCTGGAGCCAGAGAATCTGTGTTTCTAACAATTCCCCAGGTGATGCCTGAACCACACTGTGAGAAGCACTGCAGTGGAGAAAAAGAAGTGAATTGAAAGAGCCTGGAAAATGATCTGACTGTAAACCACGAGGACCCCAGTTCCCCTCTAAGGCAAAGATATCTTTTATCTCTCTGCAATGTGTTGATTGCCTGGGTATTGTATCAAACAAGAGGGTAGGAAGTGGCCATTTGGAGCATCCTCACTGTGAATTCAGCTCGCTCACTGTTGCCTTTTCCCCCCTTTGCTTACATAAACTGGAACCATGTGGGTAACTGTCCTGATACTTTCTTAAATGGATACATACCAGAAGAAGGAAGGGTTTGGGTGATATTATTGTAGGTCAATGTGAGGCCTGATCACATGTTAATACCTTCTACTTCTAACTGCATGTAGGTGAGGGGCTTCCAGATCACAGATTCTTTGACTTGACAAGGGGCAGTTGTGGCTTATCACATAGGCCATTGGGCCCCTGGTGTTACAGGGGCTATTTAGTGATAGCTCTATCTTCTCAAAGGGGAAGGGAGGCATGTTAGCTGAAACTGACCAATGGCATATGCTGGCAGGAGGCTTAAGAACTCACGTCTTGAAAAGCTCTTATTGGAAGTGGAGTGGTTTTAACTTCCAAACATTTGAGAGATCTTTCTAGTCCTTTGCTTTGAAGTGTGGCTGGTGGACCAGCAGAATTGGCATCACTTAAAAGCATGTTAGAAATGCAGAACTTCTGGCCCCATCACATCGAAGTTTGAGGAGCACTGATTTAGTCCATCTCCTCTACCTTGAAGGTAATGGCCCCAAAGTTTACACCTCCTGGGTCAATTATCAGAATCTGTTCCCTTTAGTGCTACTTACTATGTCTGTGCCCAAGTCGATGAACAAGATAGTAATGGTGCCAATCGGCAGGGGAAGCCCAACAATGATGTAGATCAGAAAGGGACACAGCTCAGCAATGTTCTTGGTCAGGGTGTAAGCGATAGTCTTCTTTAGGTTGTCAAAGATCAGGCGACCTAGGCAAAGATGTTGCTTTCATAGGACTTGCTTTTGATCCCCCCAGGTGACCCCTGTCTTCGTAAGACCATTTGAGACCTCACTCACCTTCCTCCACCCCTGTGACTATGGATGCAAAGTTGTCATCCAACAAGATCATGTCAGCTGCATTTTTGGCTGCATCAGAACCTGCTATCCCCATGGCAATCCCAATATCTGCCTTCTTTAGAGCTGGAGAGTCATTAACGCCATCTCCTGTCACAGCAACAACTGCATTCTATGGGGACACATGAGAAAATGGGAATCAGCAGATCTAAGGGGTCATAGAGAAGGAAGATCAACATAGTCTCCCTTTTCCTCTGGAGGATGTAGGGCCAACTGGAACTGAGATGAATGGCCTGTTTTTGGGAAAAGATAAAGCCGGGAAATCCCAGAAGCAGGAACAACAAACTCCAAACAAGATGTGTTCCATAATTAAAACCATTGTATGTGGCAGGCTAAAGTGGATCTTTTATATATTGTGTCTTTACATTTTTTCTTCTGTATCTTACATTTTCAAATCTTTCTATATGCACACCTACCACAGGACCAAATGTTTCATTGTCAGAAAGCCCTGTATGCAGGAAGCTCTCAAAGGAGGGTGGAGGGGCAGCCCCGAGAGGGTAGAAATGTAAGGTTATAAAGATAGGCAAAGAATTCTCTCTCGAGAGGTTTAAGAAGTGTCATAGCCCTGATCTGGGATCCAAATCTCAGCCCTGCATTTCCCCACAGGACAGTGACAGACCTGAAAGGTTCTCTGGGTGCTGCTGACCACCCACCTGCCTTTGACAGCCCTCCACAATGATCAGCTTCTGCTGGGGGGACGTCCGGGCAAAGACGATCTCTGAGTAGTTGGTTAAGAGCTCATCCAGCTGTTCTGGGCTCATGTCCTTCAGCTCCATGCCAGTCACCACTGCAGCTTTAGCGTCCCTAGAAGGGCCAGAAGGAACTGAGTGAGGCCAAAGCTTGGATCTTAGGCTGAAACATTGCTCTGGGCAGGAAGTAGGCTGAAGCCTCTTTGACTTCACCTGGAACCCAATGTCCTTGACACTAATACTTTAGTACTAATACTAATACTTTAGTGGGAAGATAGGGGTTATGAGTTCTGGGAACACTTTGGTCCCCATTTCAAGATAGTAAACTAAGGCGAAACAGGAAGGTCATTTTCTGATATACAATCGGAATAGGCCAAGTAGCCTTTCGCTTGTAGAAATGGGTGGGAACATCTGTGGGGCAATGTTTGACTTAAGGAGTAAAAAGAGGGTAAAAAACCTTCCTGTTTGTATGTTTTGGGTCCTAGACTTCAGCTTATGTCAAAACACATGGTAACCATTCTTCATTGTTGCTTATTTCAGATTTATAGTGTCTACAGCACAATAGCTGTGTAGGCAGAACAATTATTGAGGTCCTTTTTGGGGAAAACTGCTATCTGCTGCTGATGAAAGTAAGGTTCTAGAAACTACTGGTTATGCAGATCTGACTGTGATGTTCCCTGCTAAACCATTTCAGAGGCTTTCCACTGTGCTTAGAGCAGACCCCAGAGTCCCCAACGTGGTCTGCAAGCCCAGCTGCGGCTGCTGCTGTTGAGCCTCACCCTTTGGCTCTCCCCTACAGCCCGTGGGACTCCTAGCCCTGAGTGCCCCACACCCTCCACTGCCCTCAAGCCTTCATGACCCTTTTCCAGTCATGCGTGTCTCTCACCTCACCTTCCCTTGGCTAACACTCCACATTTTCGTTTTCAAATCTTAGCTTATACACTCTACTCACAAAACACTGCACTCCTTTTTCTTTTGTTTAGAGCTTTTTTTTTTTAAGATTTTATTTATTTGTCAGAGAGAGAGAGAGGGAGAACACAAGCAGGCAGAGCAGCAAGCAGAGGCAGAGAGAGAAGCAGGCTCCCCACTGAGCAAGGAGCCTGATGCGGGACTCGATCCCAGGAACCTGGGATCATGACCTGAGCCTAAGGCAGCAGCTTAACCAACTGAGCCACCCAGGCGTCCCATGTTTAGAGCTTTTTTAGGCCCATGTTATCTATCCCATCTCCCATTCAGTGAGGTGAGTTGCATGGCTATGTATAATCCTATTATTTTGGGCATTAAGGAGGGCACGTGATGTGATGAGCACTAATAAATCATTGAACATTACATCAAAAACTAACGATGTACTATATGTTGGCAAATTCAATTTAGATAATTAAAAAAAAAACAAGTTAAGAAAAGCTCCAAAAATCTTTTGTTGATGAATGTTGTTTACACAAAGGAGTGCTGGAATACTCTCAGACTTTCAGGTATTGTTGTGCCCAGAAGCTAGAATTCTGTGTGGTCGTCTTAATTGGTAATTTGTTGCCCTGGTAATAATTTATTAACTGACAGGTCTGTATTCTGAAGAGTATAAATGCTTGGGTAAACCAGAAGAGGTTCATTGGTTTCTCCCTTTTCCCCCCACATTCATGAAATTATAATAAAGCCAATGACATTTATTTTTACACTGAGACTTTGGAGTCTTTAATTGTTTAAATTGTCAACAGTCCAGGTGACTCTGGACTCCTCACACTGCTTGAACCCTTGTCCTCTGTGTGTCCTTCACTGTACTTATCACATCAGAAGTAGCTTTTATTTTTCTGTCCCTCTGCTTAGATGGAAAGCTCCCCAAGGGCAGAGGTAGTGTCTGGTCTGTTTGCTACTACAGTTCCAGGTCCAAGACAGTGCCTGGTATATTGTGGGCACTCAAAAATTAATTGCTGAGGGGCACTGAGGTGGCTTAGGTGGTTAAGCATCTGCGTTCAGCTCAGGTCATGAGCCCGGGTCCTGGGATTGAGCCCCACGTTGGGCTTCCTGCTTAGCAGGGAGTCTGCTTCTTCTTGTCCCTCTGCTTATGCTTGCTCTCCCTCTCTCTCAAATAAATAAATAAATGAAATCTTCAAACAACAACAACAAGAAAGAAACAATTCTTGAAAGAAGTAACACATTAATGAATGGATGGACGAATGGACTAAAGGACAGACATGACTACAAGAATTAGAAGACAGAAGGAAAAACGGAGTCTTTCCTCAGGAAGCTTTCATTCTATTTACTACCAAATAAAAAGGAAAACTGTATGTTCATATAGCTACACATTATGAAGCAACTGAACAAATACTTAAAATAAGCACTAAGAGCACCAAACACAGAGGGTTCTTAATTTTCCTGGTTATACAACTGGATCAATGGCAAGTAATTTCATGTACATTTTGTTTCAGTTTTTCTTACTCTAAATGTGGCACTGAAGTTTTCAGATCTGCTCCATTGGGTTTTTAGGTTTTTAAATTTCATATAAGGAATATATCACAGGTAATTTTCATGATACCAGTGGTACCATGGTACCAGCCTGGCATTACCCTGAGAGAGTGTGGGGCAAATAGAGGATTTGCTCCAAATAGCACAGCTCTTTAGAGCCAACAAGGATAAGGAATTGAATAAGAACTTTAGTTTCTGCTACACTGGTTCTGTGCTTACCGCTTGTTAACTTGCTCCACAGCAATGTGGAGGCGTTTTGCAATGTCTTCCACTGTTTCACTGTTGGCTGAAATGATACCCACACTCTTGGCAATAGCTTTTGCTGTGATTGGATGATCACCTGTAACCATAATAACCTAGAACACAAACAATGAGAAAGGCATGTGGACAATGAGAAACTTGGCTGGCCAGACAGTATCACCTACTCTACCATGACCTGGTAGAATATTAGTGATTATCGTGGTTTGCCCTTATGGGCAGTTCTTGATCTTTAGATCAAAGACAAAACTGTCTCTGAAGAACACATTGATCTCATTGGCTCTGTCCTTGCTTCTGAGCTTCTTAAATTTCCTTTTCTGACATTAGAGGAGGCCCTTTCCCTCCTCTTGTTACCTTACTTGTGAAAGGGCTAGTGGACGTGTACTTGAGACAGCTTCATGTTGCTTCGACAGTCTTGCTATTAACATGGTAATTGAATTAATTATTTTGGCTTTGGTAATATGAAGGCAAATGGGTTTTGGAGGCCAAACCTTAAGATTAAGTAATAAAACCTTTTATTGTCTATCATAGTCTAGGGCAAGATAAAGTCAATTCATGGTGTTCTCACTGCAGTTACTATTGTTGTTTGTTCCACACAGACACAATATTTTGCCTTTATTGGACAGTTACTAGAATCTTAGTATAGTGAAAGTAGAGATAAAAAGGGGGGGATTATGATATTTATCTGAGATTTATCTGAGATTTAAATACTATCTCCTATGACAAACATCCTTAGATAAGGTAAAAGAAGGACTTCTTAAGTCAGGATACTCCCACCTTGATCCCCGCACTTCGACATTTGGTGACTGCATCAGGTACAGTGGACCGAGGGGGATCAATCATTGATAACAGCCCCACAAAACAGAGGTTAGATGTGGGAAAATTCATGGCGTCTACATCAAATGTGTAAGTTTCTGGAAACTCGTCTGCTGGCAGGTAGAGATGACAGAAACCTGGAATGCACATGCATTTGGGAGTCAATGAAATTAGGTAAGAAATAAAAGGAGGAACATTTTCACACACTCCTTTACTATTTTACTAATACATGAGAGTATATTAGAGTTGTTTCATTCTTTCAATTTCAACATGCAAGCTGTAATTAGGAAGGACATATATTTTTTTAAAGATTTTATTTATTTACTTGACAGAGAGAGAACACAAGTAGGCAGAGAGGCAGGCAGAGAGAGAGGAAGAGAAGCAGGCTTCCCTCTGAGCAGAGAGCCCGATGCAGAGCTTCATCCCAGGACCCCAGGATCATGACCTGAGCTGAAAGCAGAGGCTTTAACCCACTGAGCCACCCAGGCACCCCTAGGAAGGATATATTTCATTCAAAAAGTAATTTACTATGTGCCCACTGGATTTTCTGGTATGTTCTAAGGATATAGAAACTAAGAGGGGGTAGCCTTAGCCTCGGAAGATGTCTCAGTTTAGTGTATGGACAGAGACATAAAGAGGTAAAGCATAAAAAAGCATAGTGAGTGTTATAGGGTAGAGCCACCTGGGGAATCAGGAAAGACTTCCTTGAGGAGGTCACATGGGAGTTGACTCTTGAGAAAAGAGTTAAAAGTTTTTCACGGAGAAGGGAGGGTTAGGGACGGGAAGGCCATCTGAGGCAGAGAAAATAGCACGTGCTACTACATAAACTGGGGAAAGAATCTGGGACACCAAGGGAATGGTATGAAGCTTGGTCTTTGCAAGGAAAGTGTGAGAGAAAGGCCATTAGGAATGGAGAACCTTTTGTTACTCAGAAGGCATCTGCTTCTCATAGGTTAAAGTAGAAGGGATTCCTGTGTCTGGTGGGACCCCTAAGATCATGTGACTTTCTCATCAGCTTTTATATCAAATTTATTCTCAGCATGCCCCACAGCCTTACACATTTCAGTAAAGCACAGAGTCTGAGGGGGCAAACACAAGGTTCCTCGAGTGGTTCTTGTCAGATGGGTATCAGTCCTGCCTTGAAAACACTACCTGGTGCTGTGGGCTATTTAAGGCATGCTTAAAGCATTATCACCACATTTAATTATTTCATTTGCTTTACAAGCCCAAATATCCTTTAGAAATACACATTCCATAGATTCCATCTCTATTGGCAAGAACTTTTATGATGTTTAATGAGCCGTATCATCAACTGTGAACTTCTGTTACCTTGAATTCATATTCTGTAGTTCACAGGTGCCATTCTGTCAACCCAGATTCTCACGACAGAACATACCACTTAGGCTACCACAATTAGGCATCTACCAGTGGCTGTATTTCTATGGTTTCTCCTCCACCTCTGACAACCCCGTCTCTATTACTGGCAGTATTTTCTCCCTAATAAGCAAGTGAGAAACTTCAACATTATTTTTAACTTATTTTTCTCCTCTAACTAGTTGCTAAGTCTTACCTGTTCTGCCTCCATGAAGTCTCTTGTGTCTGACCCTTCCATCACATTATGAGTGCCTTGGATCAAATTCCTACCCTCTTTTACCTCAATAAGGGCTGCCACTTCCTCCTGAGACCCATGCCTCTCCTCTCCCTGCTACTGCCAAGAAATAAACTCTGTAAGTCTGTTTGGTTCACTCACCACAAAGTCTTTTGTGGCTCTCTGACTGTGGAATGAAACCCTAGTTCCTCACCCACATAAGGCACTCCATATCATGCCCTCCAATCTATGTTTCCTGCCCATTTCCTAGGAACTATGTCATCTCATCTACCTGCAACACTCCACACAGACTGGCTCACTCACAATGTGGTCACACACCCCATCCATTTCTAACTCTGTGTTTTGGACTATGTTGTTCCCTCTACTTCAAATATTTTCCCTCACCTCCCTTCAAGAGTTGTTGGGCAAGGCCCAGTTTAAAATATAACTCCTTCCACGAAATCTTCCCAGATATTCTTTATCTGGAAGCAGCCCCACCCTCCTCAGTACTTCTATATATTTATCATATTCTTCTATGATTCATGTGGATGCCATAGCTACTCAGCTAGATAATAAGCCTGTTTCCACTTATGCCCTGACTTGGCATAGAGCCTCACACCCAACAGGTGACAGGTAAGGGTTCTGTCACCAAGAGCTCACCCAACACACGCTCCCCCAGGCCTCCCAACTCCATGTACGCTGTGTGGAAGGCCTCGGCTGTGTTCTTGTCCAGAGGTTGCTCCTGGCCATTGACCATGATGGTGCTGCACTTCTCTAAGATCCTCTCAGGAGCCCCTTTCATCACCAGGAGGAAGCGCTGGTCATTGGGGTCATCGGTTTTGTGTATGGAGAGCTGGGAGGGAAGGAACTGAGCATGTTAACATATTCCCTGCCATTGGATGGTGACACCATCCTTACTCACAAGGGCCTGAAATGGACAATCTCTTAATTAGCAAAGATTAAAGATATCCCTTTCTCTCATGGGCTACTTATCCTTGAAATGAAAAGGAGTGTTCACTACAGGCATGTTCTATCCTTTTTATTTTGTGGTCAAGTAGTATGTGGAGATCTAATCTTGGTCCAGTTTAGGCACCCTGAACTTGAATCCAAAGTAAGTAGATCTCATCTTTCAAACAGAAACTAGTTGCTTTACGGAGGCTAGATGTGGCTGTTGTGCTGTGAAGTCTTGTGTATTGAACCAGATTTGGGGTGCCATGGGAGTCAGGGGACCATGAGCCACTTTGTCTTGCTTCTTGTCTCTACCTCCCTATCATGGGTAGCAAGCTATTTTGAGCTCAGGCAGGCATGAGGGCAGCAGGAGTTCCTATGCCTCTTCGTCTCCAAATCAATCCAGTTTTACTGCCTGGTAGTGAAAGAAAATGATAGGGGTGGAGGAAGTAGACACCCTTACATACAGGCTTTCAGGACAATTAAGTAACACAATTTTAATATCAAAAGTCCTCTCACCTACTGATTCTAATTCTAGATTCATCCTAATAAAGTAATTGGGAAAAAAATCTGAAAACAAAACAAAACAAAACAAAAAACCCCAAAACTTTATATAAATGGCTTAGTTTTATGGAAGCTGTTGTTATATACCAGGTACTCTTCTAAACCTTCGAAAGGAATTTCAGGAAGCTGGAGTGTTTGAAAGACAATCAGTAAGTTACTTAAAAAAAAAAATCTACTATTTTGGGTCTATCAGTTGATTCTAAATTCTAGTTCTTAGCCGTCTGGAAACCAGAGCAGAGCACAATAAAAAATAAAAAAGTAGAGGGCAAATGTATATATATATTTTAATAGCCAAGTAAACACATTAAAAAAACCTCAACTATCTAACCAAACCAAACCCAAACCTTCCATCTATTATCACTATCATTTCCTCAAAGATAGGATATTTTAACATTTAAAAAATAAAACAATAAACACTTTTATAGTGTGTACTCTTCTAAGTGCTTCACACATTGACTCATTTAATTCTTGAAACTACCCTAAGGCTGTGAGTACTATTATTATCACCTTTTACAAGGAAGGAAACTGAGGCACCAAGGGGTTAACTGGCATGAGAAAGGTCATGCCCTAATAAGTGGCTGAGCTGGGATTTGAATTCAGACTAGCAGGCTCCAGAGTCCCCATCTTAATCAAGTAGCATATAAAGGATAATCTTTTAAATTAAATACATTCAACCTTATATAAAACCGTGAAACACCGTCCTAATTTTCCAGTTTGCCACAAACTATTGGAAATATGTTTATGGGCTAGTCTCAGTTTGGAGAATTGCTATTCTAAAATCAGTAAGACACAGACTTTCTACTTTGTTTCCTTTAGTTGGATGATACCCCAGAGACCTTCCAAGGTCACAACATAGAAGACTCTTTTTTGAGTGTTGCTCATGTGTAGATATAAAATGGCACTAACAGCCTCCAAAAAGGCTCTTTGGCCTCTTCTGCAGGAACCCATAGAGGTCCTCCTATCTATCAGACTATCCGAGTAGTCCTAACTCTGGGTAGCCTACTTTCCCCTTCAACATTTAGGGCATGAGGCCTCTTGGAACCTGCTTTTTCTCATTTCTCACATGATGAGGAAATTCTTTACTAGAGTAGATGGAGCCCCAGCATGATTGCGAGTCTTATCCCTGATTAGAAGGGCTCTGGCCCTTATTAGCTGTGCGATAATGCTCTGTACCTCAGTTTCCTCATTCCCAATCTTATGGAGTCGGGAGAATTGAGGGATTGAATACATGAAGAAATTAGCATATAATAACTATCATTACTATTGTTATATTAGGATCATTACTCATTCTGTTTTCCTTTCTGTTTTGAACAAGAAATCTGATTTACTGGCTTTAATATTTTACTTCATACATTTTTTAGTTGTCTATTTGGCTAACTACAATTCTTCTTTGGCTGGTTATCCACAAAGATGTTTGCAACACAGTTATTTCCCAATCCTAAATGCCATCCAAACAAAATGTGAGGGTAAACACCAGAAACTTTTACACAAACATGTTTATCTTTTTTATATACTTTCCTGTTATGCAAAGACCAAGTCACAAGGGCCTGCTCTCTGCTTTGGTCTATGGGAAGTCCCACCTGCAGCAGTAAACCACGCTACAAACTGTCATTTGTCCCACTCTGAGGAGGATGTAGCTAGATGACCATTGGCTAGCCTGGAATGAGTGAACACAGATAGGCAATGATAGCCATTTTCTTCCTGAGCAATGGGTAGAAAGGAGGTCCCTGTCAACTGCATATGGGGCAGAACTGGAAAACAGCATGGCTGGTAACAGTCATCTGAGAGACTATTCATTGGTCTTCACAAAGGGCAAGGTTTACTCGCAAGGCCCTAGCCAAACTATTCTGCTTCCGTGTTGTGGTAGACAAAGCATAGCCTTGGGAGTTGAAAAGACATGTGAAAATTGGTTATGCCACTTAGATGCTTGGGAACTCTGGTCACATCAACATTTTCTAAGGGCCTGTTTCCTCACCTAGAAATTGAGATTAATTACTCCCACCTCAGGCTTATCGTGAGGATTAAATGAGAGAATGTATGTAACGTGCCAGATACAGACTAAGGGAGCATTAAATGTTAGTTCTCCCCCATTCCCCCACTTTTCATTTATCCTTTAGGATGTGGCTTTTGCCCCTCACCTGTGCAAATGGTACCTGGTGGTGGTGGAGGTGGCATATGTGTGGGAGTGGGGGATGGATGTAATGTAGATTGATCATTCACAGGAACATCCAGGCCCTGAGAAGATCTTCACTTTTCTTTTTTCTCTACCTATTTCTGGCAAAGGAAAGAGGCCAGCAAGGGAAACCTATTCTGGGCATACTAGATGCCCAGGACCTGTATCCCTGAAGCTACTTTTGAAGTCAAATATCATTCAAAATACATACTAACCAGAGAACACTTACAGGTAGAAATGCCATTCTTGTGGTAATAAAGATTCAGTTGTGAGGAAAAACTCACCTGAAATTTGTTGGTTGAGTTAAAAGGGATTTCAGCTACTTTGTGGTTTCTTTTTCTAATTTCCATCACATCACCTAAAATGACCTCTGAGAACTTCAAAAGAGCAGTTTCGGAGGCATCTCCAACCACAACTCTCTGAGAATCAAGAGATAACAAATATTTGTAGCACATAATGTTTTTTTTTTTTAACATAATCTGGTTCTTTTGTAATTATTTTAAATGAGCCAGCAGATGGCCTAAGCTCAGTATCTAACAAATGACAGCACCACAATGAGCCACTGACCGAACCATGGTGGAGGTGTTAAACTGGATGATGGTGCTTACTGGCATTAGGGTAATTCAAAATAGTCTGAGCTCTGTGAGACCTGGAGGGCTGCATGAAAGAACCTGCTACAAACTAGTCTTGAAAGATGGGTGGATAACTGACAGAAAGGAAAAGAAGAAAGCCTTCTGGAAATCAGAATGCCATGAATGAAGGTATGAAGTGGAAGAATTCCACTGTAAGTGCTTGGACGTCCAGGTGGAAATGGGGGATGCAGAGATAGAGAGGGAGCATTAAATGTTAGTTTAATGAAAGGCAGGCAAGGTCCAAAGCTTGAGCTGCAGAAAACAGATGCATGGAAAGTTTTTGAGCAAAGTTAAGTGAAGCGGTCCATCTAAAGAAGTATTTAAGGAAAATTCCTGGTATGCAAGAAAGACTGGGGGGAGGGATAAACTGCAATCATGAAGGCCAATCAAGAGGTTGGTATAATTAATTAGATGTGAAGTACTGGCAATAACAGAAAAGTAAAATTATGTACTTATTTGAAGCAAGAATAATAGGACCTGGTGATTCACTAGATATTAGGAACAAAGAAAGTTAAAGATGACTTCTAAAAGTTTTGGACTGGATAGTAAGTTAAAATGGTTATGCCACAGAAAAATAGAAAAGGGACAAGATAATGACTTAGAGCGAGGCTGGGTACAGGTGGAAGGTGGCATGTATAATTTGTTGAAAGCCTAACATGGCAAAACTTTCAAGTGGAAACACACAGCTAACTAGAGATCCATGGAGTTTGGGTGAAAAATCAGAATTGGAGATAAGGATTTGAAAGATACGGACAGAGAAATCATGGGCCAGGAGGAGAACTGATGAGCTGTCTGACAAAGAAAGAAAACCAACCAAACAAAAAGTCTAAGAAAAAGGAAGAGTCAGTGAAGGAAACAGATGGCAAACAGAAAATTCCGGAGAAGATAGACTCAGTGACTGACTCAGAAGGAAAGGAGAGGGGGAGAGGAGAGAAGAAGGGGAGGAAGAAGGGGAAGAAAGAAGAGAAGTTTGTTTTTGTATATTCTAACATTCCAGGGCCCCTTAGCACTGCATCTAGGAGTGCCAGGAGGAATATGTTCTAAGGTCAATCCTTCTATTTCCTGCCAATTTTATTTTAAACTTCAGTGAATGGCATTTATGTAATAAAGAAACTTTGATTATATCTACTTAGTTTGTAAAGGAAAGTAACTTAAAGGTACATTCATTTTCAGGAATGAGAATTTTCAATAGAACTAAATCAATGTTCTGAGGACTTTCATACATCTCTGATTTCTCAAAGCAAATAAGGGTAAAGAAAATTTTCTGCAGGTCTTGTGAGTCAGACTTGCTATTACTAGTACAAACTTTACTCAGTGGGAGAGATTTAAATCAAGCGCCAAATCAAAACAGAGAAAATGACTTCAAATGGGCTGTGATTTAAGACTGATTGATACTGAAGCTTTACCTTCATGATGGGGACACTTTCTTGTCCTGGACTGAACTCAGCTCTATTACACAATGTTATTATCTTTGATAAGGAGGCCCAGGTTCCAGAGCTTTGATCAAAGACTTGGTCTGGAAAATAGAACAGTGGATGCTGTGGGTGCTGGACCTAATATCCATACTATTCAACCAATTCTCTGAGTCTGCACCAATGTGCCATGTTCTGCTCAGCCCCCTCTACTCGAGTCCACAGCTTCAGGCCACACTGAGTGTTGCAGAAGACTTACTTGAATGGTCTTCACTGGTGTCAGCTATGAAGATCTGATTGTCAAACCACAGATGGGCCACGGTCATCCTGTTCTGGGTCAGAGTCCCAGTCTTGTCTGAGCAAATAATAGAGGTGGAGCCGAGGGTCTCCACTGCTTCCAGGTTCTTCACCAGGCAGTTCTTCTTGGCCATCCGTTTAGCTGTCAGCGACAGAGTCACCTAGACAGGAGAGAGAGAGAGAGAGGAAGAAGTCTTGAGAAAAATCATTTCGAACTCAAGCTCCACAACATGGAAGCAACTGGAGCCAAACTGGTTTCAGGACGGAGGTATTGTTACAGATGTGGCAAAGCTGACCAAGTGGCTGATAAGCCACATAAAGCCCTACGTATATGCCATATTCCTTTTATTAAATGTAGGAGGTAAACAATGTGCCTAAGTTCCTCAGTTGTAGAAATTGCCAAAGAGTCTTTTTTCTTTTTAAGAAATGTGAAAATGTAGGGAAGGTGTCAGGCTTCCTGAAAATCTGTAAGTGGTGGTTTGCATCTGTCTTATCTAGATCTTTTTTTTTTTAATCTTATCTAGCCCTTAAGGAGAAAGATAATATGCAATTTGCTGATAGTGCTCCTAAAAACGAAAATATAAAGTTTTCTAGGATAGTGTTAAAAATATCACAATTCCATTTGTCTAAGAAACAATCTATTCAGAATGTCTCAGGGTGTCCCTTACAGGGAGTGTCACTCTGAAGATGGTGGAGACTCGCAGTGTACAGTGGACCTACACCCAGTACAGCAGAAAGCAGAATGCTGTGTGTTAATAGGGTCAGGGGACAGGCCACCTAGCAGCATGGACTCACAGTGACAGTGGCCAGGAGACCCTCGGGCACATTGGCCACAATGATGCCAATGAGGAAGATGATGGAGTCCAGGACCTGATACTTCAGGGACACTGCGATGATGAAGAAAAGGATGCCAATGGAGACGGCCACTCCTGCCACAATATGAACAAAGTGCTGGATCTCAATGGCAATGGGTGTCTTCTCATTTCCGACTCCTGAAGCCAGTGAGGCGATCTGACCAATGATGGTACGGTCACCTGTGTTGATGACCATGCCAGTCGCTGTGCCTACAGGTGAGGTAGACATTTTATTCTGGGGATCCTCAGCTACGAGGGAACCACAGCCTGCTTACAGTCCTCTCTTTGCTGGTTTACATGATCAATTAGCACCCAACATTACAAAGTTCTCTGGGCTCTTCAGTTTCATGCAAGATATGGTAAAAAGACAAGCCTGTAGGGGAGAGGTGATATGGGTGGGGCATGCAGTCGTGGGAACCAGCCAGACTTACCTTCCAGACAGGTTGTAGAATAGAAACCAATGTTCTTTGTTTCTAGGGGACTATCGTGGGTAAACTCAGAGGAACGGGGCTGGGGTTCAGATTCTCCAGTGAGAGATGAGTTATCTACCTAGAAGAAATTTTGAAAAAAGTTCAAGACTGGGCATCTTGTTCCCTGCCCCAGTAACATTGAGATCTAGAAAGACAACAGAATAGCAACTAGTTATGAGCGTGATTTTTGAGGTGCCCTCTGGTGCTTACCTTACAGCCCTGAACAGACAACAACCTGACATCTGCAGGGATCCGGTCTCCTCCTCTAATCTCCACTATGTCCCCCACCACTAGCTGCTCTGCCGGGATTGTCTTCTTCTCTGAGTCTCGAATGACAAGAGCTTGCTACAAAAGAACACAGAGACAGATGCTTCAGATCCTAGAATGATGCCAACTCTCCTCCATCCACATCTCTCCACTTCTCCAGAATGGAGGCACTGGAAGGCACAGCTGTCAGGATGGCAAAAATGCAACAAAAACTTTTGCATGGGGCCTGAAGACACTAAGAACTATCTTTTCTTGAGGAGGAACTCTTAGAGATATTCTTGGAAACAGAAAACACTGCTGTGGGCAGATATAACAAACTACCAGCCCAAGCACGACAGAGAGGGACAATTAAGGATGAATGATCTTGGCTAGGATGTCTGGGAAGGACTGTAATGGCTGAGCCAAAGGGTTTAATACTCTTGCTCATGTCAGGAAGACTTGAACGGGGTAGAAGGCAGATCTCCCACTTCTTAGCATGGACGAGTCCATCCAGAACCTTCTCTAGCTGGCAGCTCTGTGGGCCAGGGGCAGTGTGGTTTTCCCCTGTGCTGACAGTAGTGTGTGATCTCCCTAGAGGACTCCTAACATGGGGTCCTGTGGGAAGACAGGAGCAGGGGGCCTCCCTTACCAAGAGCAGTTTGGGGCAACATGCAGAGAGATTCCAAAATGGGTGCAGAATTGGTCACAGATAAAAAATTGTAGGTTGACCTCCTTGGCTACTGGGGAACACTCCTGAACTTCTACAACTCGGTCTTAGAAGCTCCTGAATTCCTTTTGTTTGAACAGTTCACCAAAGCTCAAGAACAGTAATAGAAGATGTTGTGTGATGACCGATGTTTGTCTTATTTTGCTCTTGACTAAGCGTTTTCCTGTCTCTTACTTCCCTGATGATCTCAAAACGCTGTGGGAAAATGGGGCTTCAGAAGGACTGCCTAAGACTTCTCAGATAGCAAAGGGTGGAGTGCTGACCCTATGCCTCAGAGGCCCGCCCCACTCTCCTCCTTATCTGATGCTTCCTCATCTGAAGTCACATGGAGACCAGAGAGGGATGGCTGCCACTCACCTGTGGGATCATCTTATTGAAAGTGGCCATGATGTTTGTGCTTTTTGCTTCTTGGTAGTAAGCGAAGATCCCTGTTAAAATAACGACCAAGGCAAGCACGCAGCCCAAGTAAACCTGGGTAAGGAGAAGCAGCATCAATCAGAAAAACAGGCTTCAGGAATGAGCCAGGTCCTAGGGCTAGACCTCTCCTTGCAAAGGTGAGAGACATGGCAGTGGTATCCTGGTGTCATTTACAGGTCACAGAATTTACCTATTTAAAGTGTATAATTCAATGATTTTTGATGAATTTACACAATTTTGCAACAATCACCACAATCTAATTTTAGGACGTATCCATCATCCCAATAAGACCACTACTGCCCAGTGGCAGTCATTCTCCACTGCTGCACCCAGCCCTTGCCACCTATGATCTGCTTTCTGTCTCTAGGATGTGCCTGTTCTGGACATTTCCTATCAATGGAGTCATACAGTGTGTGGCCTTTTGCATCTGGCTTCTTTCTCTTAGCATCATGCTGGCCAGTTCAGTGTTTTGGTTTTAGTGCTGTTATCAGCAGGCATAGATGCTCCCCATATTAAAGGGATACAATTAGCTTTGAGGAGAGAGAGACCCAAAATATTTCACACGGATGTAGATCTTTTTTTTCCCCCTTAGGAACTTATAGTGTGTGTGTGTCTCTCTCTCTCTTTAAAATTCATGTTCATGCTGCCTCTGAGACATCAGAAAGTCAGCTATAATTTGTATTTTACAGCTGGCAAAATTATTGATTTTCCCAAACCTGCACAGTGATGGATCAGTGTGGACTCCTGATTGCAGCCCACTGCTCTGCCCACTAATGGCCTTACTTTAGGGTTGTTTTCTCATTACTAGTTTAGCAAACCCGGAAGAAGACCTCCCCTTACATTGTCCAGGGATGAGGATGTATTCATGGAATACTGGATCCCATAAGCAATCCAGCACAGGATGGCTCCTATCCACAGAAGGATGGAGAACCCCCCCACCATCTGCTTAAGGAACTTGATGATCTCTGGTGTTTCCTTGGGAGGAGTGAGGGCATTGGGTCCATTCCGAGCCAGGAGCTCAGCAGCTTGGGTGCTGGAGAGACCCTGAGAAAGCCAGACAAAAACAAATAGGAATTAGACATTTCTCTTCCCTCAGACAGATGTCGTTCTTCTGCAGGTTGCGGGTAGGAGTTACCATGCCCAAGAAGGGCCTGTGAAAAGTGGATGATGTCTTACCTCCCCGAACTCTCACTGTTTTAAAAAGAATATTTAATATTAATGCTTAATATCAGCCTGGCAATGTACTCTGTACATTTGCTTATTTACCCTTCACAATGACCCGCTGATGAAGGTGCAATTATTATCCTCATTTTACAGGTATGGAATTTGAGGCACATGGAAGTTAAATCACCCAGCTAGTAAATAGGCTCCAGAGCCATTGTATTACACTTTGCTAAGGTCTTTCAGTTTCTTGGAGATTTATCCAGAGACAAGAGTAACTTGGCTAAGGAGGATTTGAAATACAAAAGCTAATCACTAAAGTTAAGGCCAATGTGGTAACTATCCACAAAATATTCTCTTTTCTGGAACTTCTACATATTGCACTGGCTAATTTTTCATCCTTAAGTCTGGTGTCTTTCTGCTTTTCTCTATATCCACCCCAAGTTCTAAGTTCTGCCAAACTAAATTCTACCAAACTCAAGCCCACATGTGTAGTCACTTCTTGCCAGAAGCCCTCCCTGGTAAGCATGCCTTCCACAAGTGTACAGAGGGCCCTCCACCCCTCTTGAAATCCTGTATTGTGACTCATAAGGTTTTTTTTCCCCCACAAACTCTCCTTTAAGAAGAAAGTCTTGTCATTACTTTTTCTTCCTAATCATGTTGTAAGCTACTTAAAGGACAGCTTAAAGACAATCCACGGGGCTCCTGGGTGGCTCAGTTGGTTAAGCTTTCTACTCTTGATTTCAGCTCAGGTCATGGTATCAGGGTCGTGAGATCAACCTCTGTGTTGGGTTCCATGCTCAGTGTGCAGTCAGCCCAAGATCCTTTCCCTCTGCCCCTCCCCCTACTCATGTGTGCTCTCTCTAAAATAAGTAAAATAAATCTTTAATTAAAAAAAAAAAAGACTCTGGAATGCCTGGGTGGGTCAGTTGGTTAAGTGGCTGCCTTTGGCTCAGGTTATGATCCCAGGATCCTGGGACAGAGTCTGGCATTGGGCTCCTTGCTCAGTGAGGAGCCTGCTTCTCCCCTGCCTGCCGGTCCCCCTGTTTGTGCTCTCTCTCCCTCTCTCTCTGACAAATAATAAAATCTTAAAAAAAAAACAAAACGCTATCTTTGTTAATTTTTGTGTCCTTTATACGGTGTCCTGATTGTTCTGTAACAGAGGCTCAAATATTGGCTGAATAACTGGATTTGAAGTCACTAACTTGTAGTCAGAATAAAATTCATCTCTGTCATCACTGTCTCCTTCCTACTTTTTCTCTACTCTCTCAGCCCCATGTCTTGCCATGGCCCTCTTGACCACCTGACCAAATCTCCTCCTCCTTCTGCTTCTCTACCTTGGTAACTGGGATCAGGGATTTGTTCAAATACCCCAGTGAAACAAAGTCCTACCTGCTATTTCTCTGAAAAGTCTCTGGAATCTGTCCCCTTCCCTTCCCATCTTACTGCTGCTGCCTCGTTTCAGTTCCTCATTTTATATTCCTGGGTTATTGTCTCATTCTTCTAGACCCTTCCATCTCCCACTTAAAAAAAAAAGAAGTTTGTCCACCTACCTATATCTGTATATATCTTGTACCAGAATTCCCTTTTGAAAGCCAATCTTATTTAAATCACTTCCTTGTTTAGAATTTGTGTATAACTAATAAAGCCCTTATTCCTTAGTTTAATATGGAAGTGCTTAAAGGTTTCACCCAAACTGCCTCTCCACGGTCTCATTTTCCACCCCTTTCTCTCCCCTTTCCAAACACATTAGCTCCCAGAAACTCCAGATTGCTCTCCAAATATACTCTGTTCTCCCTGGTCTCCTGGGTAGTCTGCTAACTTAAACCCAAATCTTCCTCCTATGTCCTGATTTAAACACTGCACCATCCAGGGAGCCCATTCTGGTTCCTCTGGTCAGAAGAATCTGTCACTCACTCAGCACACCATTTAGACCTCTCTCTTTACCATCTAAGTCGAACAGACTGGATGTTATGATACTCTCTTATATACCTGCCTCCCCTGCTGCTGCTCAGTTCTTAAGACCGGGGATCACCTATCCCTCTTTGGCCCTCTCACTGCTGGTATTGTGTGTTGCACATAGTGGGGCTTTTTGTTGACTTGAACAGATGTATCCAAATCTCCTGATGTCAAGACACCAAAGCTTTTGACATTTATTTTGAGTTTGAATTCACACAAGGAAGCAGTCCTTCTGTGGTGGGGGAATTTGCCAGACACCTGAGAGCATACCAGTCTGTCCTGGAGTCATCGTTCCTTCTCAGAGGAAGAGGCGGACAAGCAGTGTTGTAAGCCTGTCACTTTTTAACACTGGTTTTCCCCATTCTTTGATAAGACCTTATACTTCCTGGACATAAGGATTAAAAGCAACCTCTGACAATGACCATAAGGAAGTGTCCAAGCCTTTCTGAGGATACCACAGCTTTCCTGCAGTTATAATCAAAAGAAATGTTTATAGCCAGGAGTCCAGCTCAGCAGAGAGGCTTGACTCCAGGCTTTGGTTCAGGCACACCAGCTCTTGAAGTTAACCAGCCCTCTTTTACATGCTGATCATGTGCATGACTGGTATTCTTAAAGTTGCTGCTTCAACCTAAAGATGCCGTCCACTTTTCCACACACCTTAAGCACATGGCTTTAAAGTACAGTCCTTTGCATAGTCCCAGGGCTTTTCTTCCCAAACCTTAATCCCTTGATGACTTACTGTAATGATGTTTGTACCATATTTCTTTTCCAGTTCCTTAATGCTGAGTTTGTGGTCATCCTGAAGGCCATGAAAGGAAGAAGAGAGTGCATTAATAATTCCAAAATACTCAAACCCTAAGCTTTGACCAGCCCATGAAAACTGAGAAGCACTGATGATAGGAGGAGCCAGAAAACTGAGGGAAAAGAGAGTCTTGCTACAGGAAGACTGATTCTGATTCACCGGCCAGGGGATTTTCTGGCCATCCCTTGAGTTCAGACTTAGTTTGTCCTTTACCATATATTAGCTGTCTTTAGCTTTTATGAACAAAGTATGTCATCTCAATCTGATCTTCAGCACATGCAAGTCCTAGCATACCTGTCTGCTGTCCGGGTACTGGTAATCTGGATACTTAGTTCAGTACCTGAGTTCTGGGATTAGTTGAGGGTGACGAGCAATACCAAACCAGACCAGACCCATCTGACAACTCCTTACCCATGGAGCCCTCATTGGGGAGGTAGTCTCTGGTAGAAGCAGCAAGCCTTTTCTTAATCAAGTACTTCGGACTCAGAGAGTTTATTTGGTAGAGAAGCCCTACAGATTTAAAACTGCCAAATAAACACCAGTATGACCCACACTTGCTAATTTTGTTATAGAATCGTTAAACTAAAGCAGAATTTTTCAACTTTGGCATTACTGACATTTGGGCCAATAACTATTTGGGTGGGGGGGGACATCCATCCACTATATGTCACCTACTAGCACACCCTCCCTGGAGTAGTGATAACCAGAAATGTCTCCAGACCCCACTAAATGTCTCATGGGGGGCAAATTCCTCCTATCCTGTCCCTTGAGAGCCACTGGGCTACAGGATTAGAAGCCTTTTCCTGTCTCAGAAAACCTAGGGGCAAGTAAGCCTTCTTTAGCCCACCTAGACAACCTAGCACTCAGGATTCTTTAAGTTTTGATCATCTGAAACAAAGATTTATACTGTGATGGATACTAGAACTATCTCTTTTCTTAAGTATATGGAAAAAAAGGTTACCTGTTAAGAGATTAGATTTTCCAATTAAAAAATTATTTTGTCCTCTCCTCCGCCAGATTCTGCTTTACTCATTTAGTCATTGTACCAATATTGATTGAAAGATATTGCTGGGGATTCAAAGGATTAAGACACAGTTTTGTGCAGTGTGCTAAATTCTGGGCAGATACAAGTAACAGGTGATTAGAGTCACTGATTACATGGATGTATCTCATAGTTTAAGGGGCCTATACAGTGAGGCAGAATAAGGCGGAATATCTTTCCTTCTTTAGCCTTGGCTTTGGGGACGAGAGCATGGGGGAGGGGGAGGGCCTGGAGGCATGGTGGGTGCCTGTGGCGTACTCTGCTGGCCAGCACTAGAATAGCTCAGGGCATCATCCTGTATCTCAGACTTCTGTCAGGTCATTACCCGTCTGTTGATTCAGCAGCCAGGGATACTTTCATTCTTGTCAAGGATCTAATGTGCCAGAGGGCATCCCAGTACACGGTCACAGATTAAATTATAGGATTCTTGTGAGAATGTTGGGAAATAAGAAGGAAAGATTTTCCTCTCTCAGCCGGGAAGCAGGGGAACACTAGTTAACACTACAAAAATTATCTTTCTATATTACACATCTTTACAAAATGCTCAAAGAAGGGAGATTCTCTTCATAATAAACAGGCATATGATAGAATGGATATATATTCATGTTATAAGTAACAATTTTATGGAAGACTACATATGTCTTCAATCCTGAATGCTAGAGATACATAGGAAATAAGAATGACTATTATCTGGTGCTGTGCTAAGTCTTTCTCCTGCTTTATTTCACTTAACCTTTTAAACTACTACAACAGGTAGGCACTGTGTTTTTTTTAATTCCTATTTTTCGAAATAGGAAGTGAATGTCAATCAAACTGGGATCTGAATTCAGGTCAGTCCAATTTCAGGGCTGTGTGTTCTTAAATGGCTGTCAAAACATGCATGGGCAAATACCTAGTGGTGTATTGCTAAATGTTTAACAAGCTCTCCAGGAAAAATAAATAAAAAACTCTGACTTGTATTTACTGATTTTTCACTATAACCAAGTTCTAAGATGCTAACCCAATGTCAACCAACTTGCCAAATTCCTGAAAATTTAACAATGGGCTTTCTAGCCCAAATGAACTCACACCACTACTGTCTGCGCCAACAATAACAGTTTTAAAGTCTGCAATGAACTGAAGGGACGATCTTGTAAAACTTAAGGCTTGCTGTAGAAGTTTCCCCCTTGACATTCCTGACACATAACCTGTCACATTTCAATTCTGAGGCAGATCTTGCCCGTGGTGGCCAACTTTAACAACTCCAAAGTTCTTCCTTCACAGAATAACATTGTGCTTCCATAAATTACAAAATTACTAATTATAAATAATAATTTAATTATGAATTGCATAAATTACAAAATATTCTTACTCTTTTCTCATTTTTTCCCCTCATTCATGCAAATTGTTTATTTCCCACTTTACATAAAGAAAATGGAGCTTTACTAAAGCTAGGTAGTTTGCTCCCAGTTACCAATCACTTAAGTGGAACTTAACTGAGCCTAAGGTTCTCTGAATCCAAGCCCAATATACTTTTACCAGTGAAAGTATTCTATTTCATGGGGCATACATAGCCAAAAACCTAGCAAGGTTAGTGGCTTTGTTTTCCTCCTTCATGGTTCCAGCTCCGGTAGTTTTACCTTACCAGCTTAAAAACTGGCAGTTGGCTTTCTCCGATTGACTTATTTCGCTAAGCATGATACCCTCTAGTTCCATCCACGTCGTTGCAAATATCATATGATCTCCCTGATATGAGGGAGAGGAGATGCAACATGGGGGGTTGAGGGGGTAGGAGAAGAGTAAATGAAACAAGATGGGATTGGGAGGGAGACAAACCATAAGCGACTCTTAATCTCACAAAACAAACTGAGGGTTGATGGGGGGAGGGGGTTGGGAGAGGGGGGTGGGGTTATGGATATTGGGGAGGGTATATGCTATGGTGAGTGCTGTGAAGTGTGTAAACCTGGCGATTCGCAGACCTGTACCCCTGGGGATAAAAATATATGTTTATAAAGCTGTAAAAAAAAAAAAAAAAGAAAAAAGAAAGGATGAATACCCAAGTTTTGTAGCAACATGGACGGGACTGGAAGAGATTATGCTGAGTGAAATAAGTCAAGCAGAGAGAGTCAATTATCATATGGTTTCACTTATTTGTGGAGCATAACAAATAGCATGGAGGACAAGGGGAGATGGAGAGGAGAAGGGAGTTGAGGGAAATTGGAAGGGGAGGTGAACCATGAGAGACTATGGACTCTGAAAAACGGTCTGAGAATTTTGAAGGGGTGGGGGGTGGGAGGTTGGGGGCACCAGGTGGTGGGTATTGTAGAGGGCATGGATTGCATGGAGCACTGGGTGTGGTGCAAAAATAATGAATACTGTTATGCTGAAAAAAATAAAAAATTAAAAAACAACAACAACAACAAAAAAACTGGCAGTTGGGTACAGCTATCTCAATGAAGCAGCCAGGAAGGAGAGAGGTCTGGGCTGTGCCTGTGGGGACTGGAATCAAAGGCTCTTCCCTCAGAGTTCTAGCTGGGAGTGCCTACAACCAGAATGCAGGAATCCAGCAGAAGCCCTGACCCCCAGGGCAGATATTATCACACCATTTATTTTAAACAAGGAAACAAATCTCAGGCGGATTTTCAAATCCTTGAGACTGATCCTTCTTTTGTTAAGAAGTAGGCTATAGGGGCAAGTTCTCTAGGGGAAAGGGCAGAACTCAGTGGACCCATTTGGCTTAAGGACCAAATCAACTGACCAGATCCAGTTCTTTCCTAAGCTCCTCCTTATGGTGATTCTTTCTGGGTTCAAAGCAGTTCTTCAAGCCTCTATACTTCTCCTTGCCATTCCTCTCGTCTGTTTGTTGGATGTCTTTGGTTCCACTGAGCTCCACAGAGTAAATTTCTAGTGTTTTCTGAAAAGAAAGCAGAAATACAATATTGGTCCAAGAAGGGTTTTCTGAAGAGGTGTCGAGCACTTCTCTTTGTGGGTCAGGGACCTACAGGGAAGGGAGCCCCCTTCATTCTCTCCTCTAGAGAGAGTAAGGCGCACGATGTGGAGAGTTTCTCTCTCCCCCACCTTCAAACTCCCAGGCCCTTTCTCTTTCTTCTCCAGTGTAAAGGATAGATGGCAAAGCCCTGCCAGCATCTCCTCAGGGTGACCCCATCCTGGGGTTGGGGAAGGTGGGAAGTTACTTCCTCCAACTCGAGACAAGACCCCTCCGCCCCAGGGTCGCCCTAGTACTTTGCTCCCGGTGTGCTCAGGGCACACCGGCGTGTGTCCCGCTTCTTGGGTGGGGCGTTGCCCACGGAATCTCAGTCCCGGGCAGGGCAGTCTTTACAGACCACAGCGCAGCCGTGTAACCCCCAGCCTGGCGACACCCGCCACATCGGAGACGTCCAAGGACCCCTGGGGTTCCTTCCCAGAGGCTATGGATTTGGGTCTTCCCCCCGAGTCAGCTCCGGGAAGGGAGAGGAGCCGTGCAGAGGTCAGGAGCGCAGAATAAAGATGGCCAGTCCTTCCTCTTTCCCTCGTCTTCCATCCCCTCTATACGGGTCTCGGGCCGGCGCCGGGGGCCTGCACGCACCTTGGTCATGGCGAAGGCGGTGGCGCCGCCGGCAGGCGGGCTTGGTGTCCGGGCTCTGGCGGTGGCGGCGCGCGCAGGGCGGGCGTCCAGTCGGGCGGCGGTGGCGAGCTGCGGTGGCAAGAGCCCCACGCGTACCTCCTGCGGCCAAACGCTAGCCGCTGGCGGGGGGAAGGCGGTGTCCGCCTTAAATGCCGCCTGCCCCGCCCACGTACCTACCTGCGAGCAGGTTGCCCGGCCTCAGGACGCCCCGGGAGGCGGGAGTCCTGCAGGCGCGGACCTGGGCGCGGAATCCCGCGGCTGAGCTCCATCCAGGGAGCCAGGCGCGACGCGGACCTCGGCCAGGGACGTGGGGTACCCGAGGCAGCGTCGTCGAACGGCCGCAGCCTACCCTCTGAGGGAGCCTCCTACGATCGCACGCCCTCATCCCAGCTTTGGTGACACCCTTACCCGCTTTGCTTTTAAAATTTGCTTGCTAATAAAGGAATTCGTAAAAATACCTAAGCAGAGCGGAAGAATTGCGCTTCTAGCAGCAGCTGCTCTCTAAGGTTGTCGTGAGTATAAAAGGCCACCTTATTAGGTGGATTTCCACAGGAGGATGGATTTCCACAGGCCAGTGTGGTGTGAGAGTGAATTTGGGAATTACTGAGAGAGCTCTGAGGAGTAGCTGAATTACCTTGCAGGATCTGGATGAAAAATTGGGAGTTCTGAAACAGCTGTGGAGGGAGAGAGTGGAGAGGAGAGATGGGAGAAACTGTGCAGTCAGAGGACTCCGAAATGAGGCTGCCTCCTGGGCAGAACTGAAGCTATAGGCTGGGGTCGGGTAAACACGCTCATCCCCTAAACGGGATGGACATCTCCTGCCAAGGCTATAAACGCCTTTTTCCCTTTCTTCTTGCCTTCGTTCTTCCACCTTTCCTTTCCTTTTTTCTTTCCAAAATGAGAGAATTTGAAGTTAGACGATCCTTCCCCCACCCTTGGCCCCGCGTCCCACCTGCCCCACCACACACACACACACCCACTGTGGGGTTGGGCAACACCAATGTGTTACTTCTTTTTTTTTTTTTTTTTAAAGATTTTATTTATTTATTTGACAGAGAGAGATCACAAGTAGACAGAGAGGCAGGTAGAGAGAGGGAGGGAAGCAGGCTCCCTGCTGAGCAGAGAGCCCGATGTGGGACTCCATCCCAGGACCCTGAGATCACAACCTGAGCTGAAGGCAGCGGCTCAACCCACTGAGCCACCCAGGCGCCCAATGTGTTACTTCTTAATTAAACAATAAGGGACAGGAAAATTTCGGGTGACATCTGTTTTGCAGATACAGATCACAGGTTCTTTGGAGTTGGAGGGCATGTTAAATTCTAGTTCAAACTCAAGCAACAACTGACCCCTGGCTAAGTCTGTGTTGTGTTCTCCCCCTTCTCTCCTGAAGAATGCTCTTCAAAGGAAAAATTCTAAGACAGGGCTAAGGAGAAAGAAAATTTGTATGCAACTGATGTTCCCACTGTTTGCTGGAAATCCAAGAGAAAGGATTTTGCAGGTACAAGTGGCTGCTTGCTCACCTTCCCCTCTTCCAGCTCCTGCTCAACCTTTAAGGACAGAGAGAGAATAGAGAATGGCTTAGAGAAATGCCCCTGAACTCATGTCGAGTTCAAGCTTCAAAAGCAAACTCAGATTCACACTTAATTAGGGGAATAGGAGAGAGTGATGTAGGGAGAGGAATGGGCTAAGGGAGAGGTGACAGCAGATTTTAAAATCAGCAGATCCTAACAACTCCTCCTAGAGAAGATTGCTGTTTATTCTTGTTGGTGTCAAGTTTGGAAAAGTGTTAGTTACTACCAAATTGGACAAAAGTGACATAATCAGATACTCTAGCACCTCTGTAGTCCTGCAGAGTTCCTGATTCCTGCCAGGGGCCAGCTTTGGCCACTACTGCTGTGGGCCCACATGGCAGCTTCTGATGCCATCAGGTATCCTGGACTGTGATTTCTACCACAGAGGACAAATGGGGCCACTCTACACACACCCACCCTAACTCCAGTTACTGCTTTGCTATTGCTGGTCATCTTGCTCCAGAGTCCAGACATCCCAATATTTCTTGAGGATAATGTCCTCTAGGTATCTGTGAGGCAGGTACCTGGAATAGTCCTCACATGATAGAATTATGGACTGAATTTCCGCTTGGAAACACAGACTTACTCACCTTTTTTTGGCCCCAGGAACTATCACCTGTCCTGTTCTGGCCAATGTACTCTGAATTTCTCCCAGTTCTATGACTCTCTTGAATTGGCTGTAAAGGCCAGAGTATGACTTGGGACACTGTCTCAGCCCAAATGCTCTAGTAGCAGCTTCTGCTTAAAGCAGAGTTTTCCTCTCTTTCAAAAAGAGCCTATCCATGCCAAGAATCTCTTCTAAGACTGTTCTCATTGGTAAATATTGTATATTTGTGATAGGTTGTCATAATATATGTAACTACCCCTGGCTCATTTTAATCAATTAAATGCACACAATGTATGTGAAAATGCACACAATGTATGTGGTGGGGGGAAATGGTACTAAAATTGTGTCATTCTCTGCCCTCAAGAAAGCTACACTTGAGTTGGAAAAGCAGAGTTAATGAATAGACAATAGTAAATCACCCAAGCGAGAAAAGAATTTAGCACTAAATGGTATAGGCTCTAAGTGTTTTAAAAGTTTAAAGGAAAGATGCAGGAGATGGCAAGATTTTTATTTCTTAGAATTAATTTTTCAGATTTTTTTCCTATCCCTTTCTACTTTCTGTGAAAGGTGGGAGAGAGAAAGAGTGGTGGAGTTATGGATCATTCTTGCTGCCCTGAAGTGCCCCCTCCTGCTGTAGAGTCCTGGATAAAGGGACATCCACCAGCTGACTCAAGAGTGTGAGTGTGAAGATTCAGTACTCCAGAGAAGGGGATCCAGGTGCTAATGGGAAGAGGAAGGTTCACTTCCTGCCTTACATCTGGATCAGCCGGTGCCACTGCTGCCCACTCTCTTCTTCCTCCTGGATTCCTGTCCCACGCACAAGGGCAGTCCCTACACACCTGTGTTCCCTCATCATGCCAGGCTATGACTAGGCTGCATTTCTCCACCGACAAGGGCACCTGGATTGGAGTCAAGATGCAAAAACAAAAACAAAACAAAACTTTAGCCAAGCACACCGCTAAGCTTTTTCCTCATTTCTTCACGTATAAGAAACCCTGAGATGGTCATATGAACAACCTGCAGAAAGGAAACCTGCTTTCAGAAATAAACACCAATACCATGATAATGGCCCTGCCTGAAGCTGTTAAAGCCCATGACCAGAGTGGATAATGGTGATTCCAGAAGTAGATAAAAGGCCTGCATGGGGCTTAGGTGTGGCCATGCCACAGGGATGCTTTCTTCCCTTGTGAATATAGCTCCCCAAAATGTTAGGTTACTACAATGCTTATTCTCTGTGACTTATTTTGGGCACTAAGATCCTTTCTCAAAAAATTACTATTTTCCTTTTAATAGGTGATTGAAAAAAAATTAACTGCATTCTGAAGTTCTTAAATTTGTTTTTTGAATCTTAGGGTGAAACAGATTTTCCTCATTTGAATCATCTTCACCTTTATCATGGAAGTTATACCATATATATGTGTAATATATATGACATATAACACATATGACATGAAGGATATTATTCATACAAATATGCTCAGTTAACTTTGCAGAAATTTGCCTCTTCTCATGAGTGAGGTGATACTCTCTTGGTCACCAGCTTCCAAATTCTTCAGAGTTAGAGAGAAAAAGCAGATACTCCAAAATTTATTTATTCCAAAATATTTACTGGAGGCCTGTGAAAAATGTGTAGGGCCATAGTAGGTCCCTCCCCTGAAAGAGCTTTCGATTTGGTTGAGGAGGTAAGATATATCACTCTGGATTAGAAAATTAATGCTATACCCGAGGGGACACCTGGGTAGCTCTGTCAGTTAAGTGTCTGCTTTCAGCTCAAGTCACAATCCCAGGTGCTGGGATCGAGTCCCACATCGGGCTCCCTGCTCAGTGGGGAGCCTGCTTTTCACTCTGCCTGCCACTCCCCCTCTTGTGCCCTCTCTTTCCCTGACAAATAAATAAATAAATAAGATCTTAAAACAAACAAACAAACAAACAACAACAACAACAAAAAACAAAGAAACCCCAACTATACCTGGTCCAGCACTGAGTCAGTGGGCAAACACCGGAATTCCAGAGGAGCCAAGGAAGACATGAGCTCTAGATAGTGAACAATAGGTGATTCTTGAAGAGGGACAAGTATAAGTGGATTTTGAAGGCTGTGTAACCTGAGACAACTAGGGAGGTGTAGGGCAATGAATGAGGAGAGGAGGAAAGAGAAAGGTAATGGCTCCTGCAATGACCAAAGGGATGGGAATGAAAATGGCAGCATTCCAGGGAGAGAAAGGAGCCTGGTAGCTGGAGCAGACAGGTTCTTTCAGGGAGTAGCAGAAGGTCCAGCTGTCAGAGTAGGACTCTGTAGGGATTGGATTTCATCAATATGCCTTAGGGAGCCCTTGAAGATGAGAGCAATCTAATGGAAACAACATTTTGGGAAAGATGAGCAGTTCTAGAGCAAAAACTGGGAGCCCTTCTGACTCTGAGGTTCCTGGGTTTGCAACTGTCCCAGCATGAGTCTTGAACCCTTTCCTCTTTATTCTTGGTTCCTGTCAGTGAGCAGGTTCTAAACAAGGTGTCTTGCTGCTTTTGGCAAATGTGCTTTAGCTCCCTGATGCCCTAAGCATGTCTAGTCTCTAAGCAACTGTTATTTTAGGCAGAATTTATTTGTTCTATCAAGAGTCTTTGGAATGAAATCAGGGAGAGAGCAAATGGTCATCACACAATCTACATTAGGGAAGCTTATAGGACTCTCCCATCTCCATCCCCCAATAAATTTGTATTTATCCTGTGTTTCCAGGATGAACTGAGCTGTTCTAAGAGCTGGGGAAGAGGAGCTATGGAATTAAAGGACATCATAGGAGACATAGTCTGTCTTATCCACAAAGATCAGCTTCAATTTAGTAATAATGATGAGCTGCTTCATTCTTTATGATGATCTAAGTTTGTAAAAAACAAAAAAAAGGAAAAAAAAAAAGAAAGAAAAAGTACAGTTGACCATTTTTTCAGTCAAGTCAACACAGCTATGTTCCTCTCCCCCAGCTTTCAGGTCTGATATGTCCCTTGTGAGATGACAGGTTTGGTGTTGGGGTACATGAAAATGACCATAAAACTATTTGTGGAGTCCATGTCCTCTATAAGCCAGGCGCAGATAATAATCACTTTCTTACTTGATTGTCTCTCTTTCTCTCTGATGTACTTTATATATAATTCTGTGATAACCCAATGTCTTAAGTCAGCATGCCTGGCTCTATGCTCATATCTGTCCTGGGATCAGCATAGCAAAATAAAAAAAATTCACTGAAGAAACAAAGCAGGGGGGTTGGGAAACACAGCCTGAATCCCTGGTCTCATTCACAGCAAGGCCAACTTAGCTCTTGCTGACCCAGAAAGGTGCACAGGAGTGGACCATGCCACAACCCAATGAAGAGTCCAAAGCAGGGCTTGAGACTTTAGGCATCTTGCATATAAATGATGGGAAATAAAGTGAGTAAAGGAATAAGAAACTGTTTTCAAGGGACAATTAGGAGAAAACTGGCAGATGATTGCCTGCGAATTCTACTGGGAAGTTCTGCTAAGAGGTGAGTTGGTAGTGGAGGTCCCGAAGTTTGTCTGCCATCACTCAAGGGAGACAACAAAGGGTCAGATCTGTTCTGTAAAGTACATCTGGGTACTGGGGGAAACCAGAAGCAAGAAAGGCAAGAGAAAATACTTAGTACATTTATAGGCCATCTTACTGTGGCTGCCAAAGTATCCCCTTAGGAAATAAATCTACTGGCTGCTGAAATGCAATATGTGTTAATTAACACGAGACCAACATGATGATAGCCTGGGAAACAGGCAGAGTCAGAAAAACAGGACAAACTGCATTTAGTTAATTGACAGATGCAATAGTGCAGGGCCTAACTGTCTCCAGCTCTAGGGAGAGAAAATTATTTAAAAGGGGTCTTGGTAGGTCTGGTCTAATGGTTCAACTGTTCCCAGCTTCAGCCACTACTACATTTGGGCAGTATCCATCTAAGAGAGTTCTTTGACTCTGGACTGATGTTTCTCCTCATCTCACTTTTCCCTCCTGCTTAGAGTTGCCAGATAAAACACAGGGCTTGTGGGGTGCCTGGGTGGCTTAGTGGGTTAAGCCACTGCCTTCAGCTCAGGTCATGATCTCAGGGTCCTGGGATCGAGTCCCACATTGGGCTCTCTGCTCAGCAAGGAGCCTGCTTCCCTCTGTCTCTCTCTCTCTCTCTGCCTGCCTCTCTGTCTACTCGTGGTCTCTCTCTGTCAAATAAACAAATAAAATCTTAAAAAAAAAAAAACAGGGCTCGCATTAGATTTGCATTTCAGGTAAGCGACGAATCATTTTCTGCATGTCTTAAATATTGCATAGGACATACTTGCTTTCGTTTAGCTGAAATGCAAATTTAACTGGCTATTGTTATTTATAACTCTGGCAATCCTATTCCTTATAGATGCACTGGGGATCGGTCCTTTATTGCTTGTCAGCTGGCACATTTTGGGACATTGGCCTAGGCTCTACTGGTCTTATCACGAGGGCAAACATGAAAATAATAACAGATTCAGATTTTCTCTTTTTGCCAGTCCCTCCCAAGAGCCCACCCGAACCAGATTTGCTTTAAAGCAATTTCAATGAGTGTGACAGTAAGTTTCTTTTTTCTTTTAAAATCAGGTATCTTTTCAGCCAGAAAATTCTTACAAAGATGCAGAAGTCACATTCTTGGATCCTTGAAGAGCACTACAGAATTCAGTGCGTTCTCAAAACTAATTGTCACTTTTAAAGGTGATCAGCAGGGGGAGCACATTCCAAAACGACACACTGGGCTCAGGATACCTGGATGAGATCATCACTCTCAGGGCCACCTGGCATCGCTCAGGCACCAAGAATTTCTAGAATTCCTGCAGGCTTTGCAACTGTGTACCAAATTTCTGACTGAGCAAAGGACGACTTGGGTCCAAACAAACCAGGAAAAAAAACTACTAGTAAAAGAAAAGAAGTAACAATAACAATAAAAAACTCCAATGATAGTGCAAAGAAACAGCAAACTACAAGATTATATGAAAAAACAGGGGTACCTGGGTGGCTCAGTTCGTTAAACGTCTGCCTTTGGCTCAGGTTACGATCCCAGGGCCCCACATCAGGCTCCCCGCTTGGTGGGAAGCCTGCTTTTCCCTCTCCCTTTGCCTACTGCTCCCCTGTCCCTTGTGCTCTCTTTGTCAAATAAATAAATAAATAAAATCTTAAAAAAAAAAAAAGGAAAAAAGATTATAAGAAAAAACAAATGATGAATGTTTCCCTACTCCTAGGGCTGGATAGGATTTGGAAACATCATGTTCAATTTCTCAAGACTTAATGAACAAGTGGGCTTGAGAACTATTGGACCAGATCACTGGCCTTGCTGCACATATCCATGCCTGGACCTCCAGAGAGTGACTTCAGTGGTCTAGTGTGAGCTGTGTCCACAGGCACATCTACTGTATAATCAAGGTCAAGGGCCCTGGATTAGATGGTCATTAAGATCCCTTCTGACTCTAACACTTTATGGTCTAAGAACCTTGCCTTTATAAGTTCTTACCCGGCAGTTTTATTGCATTTAATTAAAATGGGTGCCTTGCTATTGTGGCTCAGATCTGTAGACTAAAGGGCAAATGTCTCATAGCCACCCCTTAACAAAGGGTCACTCTTGTTTCCAGAAAGAAGGGGATGTGGGAGTGTGGGTGAGTAAGCACAGACCAGTTATACTATAAGTGTACATTCATCAACAGCCAGTTGAGTGTCCCAGCCATTTGCTGGCTTCCAGGAATGTGTGAATATTGACATCCAAGTAGAGCTTTTCATGAACAGGGATGTAGACTCATTCTACAAACAATGTATTGAATTGTGATGACCTCAAGGTAACAACATTTCTAATTATTTCTATATTTTTAAATGTAACTGATGAACACATTGGGAGTGTGACAGGGCTTTTTAGATTGAGCCTAAATTGTGTCCAACAGTAGGACCTGCCTGGGCATGTCTGGTTAACTGGTGGGGCAGGCCAAAAGGAAGGAGGTTGGGTGGAGGCATCTCCTTACACGGAAGAAAGAGAAGGTATGCAAATGTTGGTCCAGTACAAAAACCTTAGTCACTGGTAGGACAGTACAATGTTTTGTCATTCTAATTTGTCTCTCGACCTAGCTCATGAATGTACCTCTGGCCAAAGGAAGAGAGAGGACTAGAGCAAAAGCTCAGATGTCTGTTCCCCACACCTCTGAAACTCTGGGGTTTGACTCCTGTAAGTTCTGTGTATTCACAGTGGCCAGGCTTCATAAAAACTGAAGTTCAGCAGGAACTTGCAGGAAGTGGTGATGATCTTTGGTGCCTGGTGGATGGGGAGTTAGCAGTGGAGTGTGACAGGGCTAGAGCAGAGGTAGGGAAGGAGGGTGACTTGACCTCTCCCAGTATTCCAAGCCTGTAGGTTCCGGGGTTCTGAATTAGCAGAGAGGAATGAGGGCTGACAGAACACAGTTTACATCATAATGCCAGTTTCTAACTCTAAGAGACCCAGTCTAGGACCCAAGTACCTGTGGTCTCTTCAGGAAATTTTTCTAGTTCAGTTTAGCAAATGCTAGGCTTTGTCAATTGTTATCCACTCCTCTGTGAGGAGTTACTCAGTCTTGATGCCATCATCAAGAGTGTGTAAGAGAAGGCTCATCTGCAGTAAGAATAGCATTGCTTCTGTGGTGAGCAAGTGACTGGAAATCCTACTAGTCTAGGAGATTATAGGCTCTTTGAATCTCTAATACTGACTACCTCTTCTCAGAATGCCTATGGAAGCTTATCAGCACCTAGGTGACATCTTAGAGGCACCTTTCTTCTACTTCTTTCCCTCCCTATGTGGCCAGGAAAGATGAGCTGGGGTTGGGTTTAGAGTAGTCAGATCCTGGGCTGTGTCCTGGAGCCTCTGTTTTCTCAAGGAGCTGGGCCTGACATGGATTGTGACCTTCTGCCAGGGGCATTCCTCAGCTCCACTTCAGCAAGCAATGAAAGACATGCCACACAGAAGCAAAAAAAAGCTGGTCTCAGTTCAATCACTCCATCTTACTTCTGATGCAACCTTTCAGCTCTTAGAATATTCTGACTAAAGGTCTGTGATGGTTGACTCTATGTGTCAACTTGGATAGGCCATGCTAGCCAGTTTTTGGTCAAACGCCAGTCTAGATGTTGCTGTGAAAGCATTTTTTTCGATGGGATTAACAGTTAAATCAATAGATTTTAAGTAAAATAGATTATCTTCCATAATGCAGATGAGCCTCACCCAATCAGTTGAAGGACTTAAAAGCAAACAGACTGATGTCTCCCAAGGACAAGGGAATTCTGCCTCCAGACCTCTTTGGACTCAAGCTATAGTATCAAGTCTTCCCTGGGTCTCCAGCCTACTGGCCTGCTTTGTAGGTTTTGGACTTGCCAACCCTGACAACTTTGTGAGCTAATTCTTTAAAATAAATCTCTCTATATTTAAACATCCTATGGGTTCTCTATCTCTGGAGAATCCTGAGCTAATACAAGCTAGTGCAAGCTCTTTAAGCTTAACACCCCAGCAAACCACACAGACAACTTCTAGCATAGAAAAGAAATCAGATGCCAAGGCCAGTTTTCTTTTTTTTTTTAGAAGATTTTATTTGACAGACAGAGATCACAAGTAGGCAAAGAGGCAGGCATGAGAGAGAGGGAGAAGCAGGCTCCCCGCCAAGCAGAGAGCCCAATGCGGGGCTGGATCCCAGGACCCTGAGACCATGACTTGAGCCGAAGGCAGAGGCTTTAACCCACTGAGCCACCCAGGTGCCCCTCAAAGGCAGTTTTCTGTCATTTGTCTACAACCTAAAGGAAACTTGTATGATCAACCACCTTTTAGGTTGGGGGTATGTATAAAAAAATCTATGATGTTCTCATGATTGGATATTACCATCAACTGCTCCATTTTCATAAGTACTATTACAACCAGATTTCCTTGTGATTTGTTCCAAAGCCATTTTGCTAAACTTGGGGTGTCTGGGTAGCTGTGGGGAGGCAGACAATGAACAATCACCTTCAGGTAAGAGAATCATGGAGCAGAGGCTCTGGTTGTGAAATATTTGAGAGGCTGTAATGAAGTTATTTGAATTCTTAGTTTTCCTAGGAATTCAGAGTAATAAAGCTATTTCTGCTAAATCTCATGGTGGTTATAAGGTCTGTTTTAAAATGCAGCATGTAAAAAAAATGCAGCATGTAAACTATTTCTACAAAATAAAAGGATATAAGGCACATAGCAACTTTCTGGTGGATTTGAACAGCTTTAGACATCAGGTCTGCATCTCACAGGATCACCTAGAGGTCTGGGAACTGGAAAATCCAAATAGTTGCCTAAATACTCTTGTTTTCTTGGCTTCTTTGCTCTTAGCCACAGAGAATCAGATTATCCAGTTATGATTATTAATGTATGAGAAAGAGAAACACAGAAAGGTGATTTCTTAAGGATTCTATTTTTCTTCTTTGTAGTTCCCCAAATGTGTGCCATGGTGTCTTAGTTCTGCAACATGGCCATAAGGACAAATACATTAAAAAATGTTTTATAATAAGATCTTCTCATCCTTGGAGAGTTGCCATGCTATTAACATTCAAAAGGTACTAAGACCCCATTAGCCTCCCTCAGAGGGTGGTAGGGAAGGTCATTCAAAAGAAGTGGATGCTGGTTTACCTATGAGATGAACCTGGGCACTCAGAGACTCCTCATCCCCTCCCCTATCTTTGGAATGTGGGTTCATTTGCCTTTCCTGATCCCAGAGGCTGCTCCAATGATATAACATTGAGATGGGATGTAGTGCTGAGAGTACCTGCACTATACATGACTGAACCCAGTTAGCCTCTTAAAAAAAATTAAATTCAATTTAGTTAAAAGTATACTGTACTATTAGTTTCAGGGGTAGAATTTCATGATTCATCAGTTGCATATAACACCCAGTGCTCATTACATCAAGTGACCTCCTTAATGTCCATTACCAAGTTACCCCATTCTCTCACCCACCAACCTCTAGCAACCCTCAGTTTGTTTCTTAGAGTCTCTTATGGGTTGCCTTCCTCTCTGTTTTTTTCTTATTTTTCCTTCCCTTCCCCTATGTTCATCTGTTTTGTTTCTTAAATTCTACTTATAACAGCATGTCCTATGTATTTTAAACAATGCCCAAAGAAGATGTCAAAGGAATCTGGGGCCATTCACTGAAGTTCCCAACCAATGAAGAATTGGCAAATTGATTATGTTGGTTCCCTCCCTCTGAGCGAGGTCCTAAATATGCCTTGGTTTGTGTGGATACTACATCTGGCTTAACCCCAAACTTTCCACTGTTGCTATGCAAACCAGGTTGCCATCATTGAAGATTAGAGAAGCTAAGTACCACATATAGATATCCTCCTTGACTAGATGGTCATTAGGGGTTACATTTCAAAAGTCATGACATGCAAGAGTGGGAAAAGGAACATAACATTGAATAGAGGTTCCATCTTCCCTATAACCTATAAGCAGCAGGGTTGGTAGAAAGAAGAAATAGAATATCAGAACAGCAAATTAAATTGTTAACAAGTAAAACCACCTTGGCTGATGGACTAAAGTATTGTCCCAGGTTTTAAATTCTTTTGAATGACCATCCAGTAGGGCCTATTGCTCCATGTGCTAGATTGGGGACCCCTGATGAAACACCCAGTACCATGAAGAAGTTGTGGGAACCAGCCATTGTCCCAACTCTCATTGTGGATCAATGCATCCTGTTGAGAACACCAAGCCCTATCACACCGGAGAAAGGAATTATCTACCAGAAATTGAGTGGGACCTTCTGCTGGGATAGTTACTTTGTATTCCTTGGTGAGGGAGAGCTACTCAATTTCCACCAGGATCCTATTATTCTGCTCCAAGCTGGACCCATTAAAAGGCACTATACCTGGAATGTAACATACACCATCAAAAGGGAAGAGGATTGGGGTCTTGGTCTAGCACATCCCTCTCCTAGTCCATCTCCTCATGCCTAACAATGCTGCCTCCTCTTGCCAACATGCATAGTATATACCACCAGGTTAAATTTCTAAACCTTCCAACCTCCCTCTCCTCAAGGCCAGGTAGGGGCATTCTGTTTCCACTGGTTTGATCATTTGGCCACCATCTTTGTTCCCTTCATTGGCCTGGAGGATGTTACAGCACAAAAAGAAATCCTTACTAAATTCACCCAGCAAGATTTAAACGATAGCCAACAAAGCCTGTTTTTACTGAACTCTGAAATGCTTCTGATGAGAAAAGTTATCCTCCAAAATAGGATGGCTTTAGACCTTATTACTGCCTTATAAGGAGGCACCTATGTCATTATCCAAACAGAATGTTGTGTGTTCATACTTTGATGAATATACTAATGTATCGTGTTTATTAAATTTCATGAAGACATAGTAAACTCCCTGAGTGATTTGACTCCTAGCTTAGGGGACTAGATGAATCAGTGGTTTGATGGGCTCTTACAGAAAGTTATTAGTGATTTTGGAATTATTAATCTGTGATTTTTCTTACATGTGCCTGTGTTGGTGTAAGCATCTGCCTCCAGTACAGCCAGATAGCCACCAAAGGGGCCACCTCCATGTTAGTGAAACCCCTTGCTAACTGCTCAGGGCCTGTTGTGGAAGAGGGGTGTGTATGAAATTATAAAGAGCCAGTCATGAGGAGTGGAATTATGGGGAAAGTCATCAAAAAGACATAACTGCCAGTTGACCTATGAGATTGACCTGGACATTCAGAGGCTCCTCACCAACCCTCTCCTTTGGAATGTGGGTTTCACTTTCCTTTCCCACTCCTAGAGGCCACTCCAAGGACCTATTCTTGAGATTGTGGTGTGATATTGAGAACATCTGCATGGTATACATGACTAAACCTAGTTAGGGCCTCTTTAAGATTTGGCAGACAAAGGTGGGGATCTACTCATCTTGCTGCCACCCAAGACAAAGCCTCATAGGGAAGTTCCCTTTGTTTGTTCAAACTACCAACTACTAACCTGGAATGGCCTCCTCTTTCTTTGGTCTCTCTCTGCCCTCCATATATAAGTGTCCTATTTCAGATTATACCTGGGAAACCCCTGAGAGGGTGGTGAACCAGCAGAGGGGCATTTGCTGGGACAGAAAACTTGCTCTGGAAGATCACTGATTTTATAAATCCAAGCTAAGTCACAAGGTAATGATTATTAGTCCAAGTACAGCTAACAGTAATAAATACACTATTACCATATGCAGAATCTAAATTTGCATAATGTAAAATGCTTCCTTTCTTCCAACTTCCAAGCCTGCAAACCCCTTCTTAGATCCAGCTTCACAGAGGAGTTCTTTGGGGACTTAGTACTACATACATACATGGAAGTAGAGGTGATACTCTTCCTTTCACCTGTGCCAGGTGATGAGCAAGAAGTGTGTAATTGCAGCATCTACAAAAGAAATAGTAAGAATGTTTTTTATTCAAACATTTAAAAATTATTTGTATAAATGTGTTCTAGTAGTGCTTTTCAAATGGCAAACACTTGGAATTTTGCAAATGGCTAAAATGGGGCTATGACTTACAGCAATGGCCACAGTCGCCAAACTGTGGAGAGAACCAAGATGCCCTTCAACGGACGAATGGATAAAGAAGATATGGTCCACATATACAATGGAGTATTATGCCTCCATCAGAAAGGATGAATACCCAACTTTTGTATCAACATGGATGGGACTGGAAGAGATTATGCTGAGTGAAATAAGTCAAGCAGAGAAAGTCAAGTATCATATGGTTTCACTTACTTATGGAGCATAAGGAATAACATGGAGGACATTGGAAGATGGAGAGGAGAAGTGAGTTGGGGGAAATTGGAGGGGGAGACAAACCATGAGAGACTGTGGATGCTGAGAAACAAACTGAGGGTTTTGGAGGGGAGGGGGGTGGGGTAAGCCTGATAGTGGGTATTATGCAGGGCACATAATGTGTGGAGCACTGGGTGTAGTGCATAAACAATGAATTCTGGAACACTGAAAAGAAATTTAAAAAAATTTTAAAAAATAATGAATCCATAGATATTATAGTTTATGTAAATAAATGTTAAGTGAAATTGATAGTAGTTTCCTCCCTCCTAAAAAAGGGGGGGGTTATGACTTAAAACTATAGCTTCTTAACATGAATGAATACTATAAATTAATTGGAAAAAATGACAAATATGTAGAAAATGTCAATACCAAGACATGCCTAAATGAAATAAACTTAGGTGAAAATACCAAAAAATGTTACATATATGCTGGTACAACCAAGTGGAATTAAATGTGTGTACATTAGCAAATATGAGAGAATTTGAATGAGGTTAGTAGTTTACAATTTAATATTCATTAATATTTTTCATACAACTGCTCACATTTCTAAAAGAGCAAGTTTACTTAAAAAATGAGCAGAGAAACTGAATAGATGTTTTTCCGAAGAGGACATATAGATGGCCAACAGCACATGAAAAGATGTTCAACATCACTCAAGGAAAATGCAAATCAAGACCACAATAAGATATCACCTCACACTTGTCACAATGGCTAAAATAAAAAAGTCAAGAAATAATAAGTGCTGCCTAGGACGTGGAGAAAAAGGAAACTTTGTGGATCGTTGATGGGAATGCAAACTGGCGCTGCCACTGTGGAAACAGTGTGGAGGTTACTAAAAAAATTAAAACTACCTTAAGATCCAATAATTCTGCTGCTGAGTATTTGCCCTAAGAAAATGACAACACTAATTTAAAAAGATATTCGCATCCCTATGTTTATTGCAGCATTATTTACAAAAGCCAAGATATGGAAGCAACCCAAATGTCCATTGACTGGTGAATGGATAAGAAAGATTACACACACACACACACACACACACACACACACACACACACTGGAATATTATGTGGCATAAAAAAAGGATGAGATCTTGGCATTTGTGACAACATGGATAAACCTAGAAGGTGTTATGCAAGGTAAAATAAACATACTAGTTAGGTTTGAAAAAGGCACAGAAGACACTAGAGAATCCCTTACTAGAGAAATGAAAGAACTAAAATCTAATCAGATCAGTATCAAAAAGATTATTACTGAGATGAATAAAAAATGGAGGCTCTAACTGCTAAGATAAACAAGGCAGAAGAGAGAGGCAGTGATATAGAAGACAAAATGATGGAAATTAAAGAAACAGAAAAAGAGAGATAAACAACTACTGGATTAGGAGGGGGAGGATTTGAGACATCAGTGATACCATAATGCAAAACAATGCTAGAATAATTGGGGTCCAGGAGGAAAAGGAAAGAGAGAGAAGGGAGGAAGGTTTATTTGAGCAAATTATAGCTAAGAACTTGCCTAATCTGGGGAAGAAACAGGCATTCAAGTCCAGGAGGCACAGACAAACCCTCTCAAAAAATATAAAAATAGGTCAACACCTTAACATAGAATAATGAAATTTGCAAATTTCAGAGACAAAGGAAACATCCTGAAAGCAGCTTGGGACAAATGGTCCTTACCCTACAAGAGTAGAAACAAGACTGGCAGCAGATCTATGCACAGAAACATGGCAGACCAGAAAGGACAGGTATGATATATTCAGAATGCTAAATGAGAAAAATATGCAGCACAGAATACTTTATCCAGCAAGCTGTCATTCAGAATAGGTGCAATACGGGTGCCTGGGTGGCTTAGTGGGTTAAAGCCTCTGCCTTTGGCTCAGGTCATGATCCTGGGGTCCTGGGATTGAGCCCCGCATCAGGCTCTCTGCTCAGTGGGGAGCCTGCTTCCTCCTCTCTCTCTCTCTGCCTGTCTCTCCATCTACTTGTGATCTCTCTCTCTCTATCAAATAAATAAATAAAACTAAAAAAAAATAGTTGTGATGAAGAATTTTCAGGAGAAACAGAAACTGAAAGAATCTGTGATCACTAAATGAGATCTGCAAGAAATATTAAAGGGGATCCTTTAAGCAAAAGAGAGCCCAAAAGTGACATAGATCAGAAAGGAACAGAGTCAATATACAGAAACACTGACTTTACAGATAATACAATGGCACTAAATTCATATCTTTCAATAATTACTCTGAATGTAAATGGGCTAAATGCTCCAATCAAAAGACATAGGTATCAGATTAGATAACAAACAAACAATACCCATTGATATGTTTTCTACAAGAGGCTCACTTCATTTTATTTTATTTTTTAAAAGATTTTATTTATTTATTTGACAGAGATCACATGTAGGCAGAGAGGCAGGGGCAGGGGGGGTGGTGGAGCAGGCTCCCTGAAGAGCAGAGAGTCCAATGTGGGGCTCAATCCCAGGACCCTGAGATCATGACCTGAGCTGAAGACAGAGGCTTTAACCCACTGAGCCACCCAGGTGCCCCTTATTTTATTTTATTTTTTTAAAAAAATTTCTTTTATTTATTTGACAGAGAGAGACATCACAAGTAAGCAGATAGGCAGGCAGAGAGAGAGGGGGAAGCAGGCTCCCTGCTGAGCAGAGCCTGATGCAGGGCTCCATCCCAGGGCCATGAGATCATGACCTGAGCCGAAGGCAGAGGCTTAACCCATTGACCCACTCAGGCTCCCTGAGACTCATTTTAGACACAAATTTAAAGTGAGGTGGGAGAAACTCATTTATCACACACACATCAAAGGAAAGCTGGTATAGCAATCCTTATATCAAATAAATTGGATTTTAAACTAAAGACTGTAATAAAAGATGAAAAAGGACACTGTATCATATTTAAAAGGTCTATCCCATGAGAAGAACTAACAATTGCAAATATTTACACTCCTAAAAGGAGCAGCCAATTATATAAGCCAATTAATAATAAAATTAAAAAACACATGGACAATAATACAATGATAGTAGGGGACTTTAATATTGCACTCACTGCAATGGACAGATCATCTAGGCAGAAGATCAAAAAGGAAACAAGGGTTTTGAATGACACACTGGACCTGATGGATGTCACAGGTATATTCAGAGCATTTCATCCTAAAGCAACAGAATACACATTTTCCTCTAATGTACATAGAACATTGTCCAGAATAGATCACATACTGCATTGCAAATCAGGTCTCAACTGAAAAAAAGATTGGGATTATTCCTTGCATATTCTGAGACAACAAAGCTTTAAAAGTTGAACTCAATCACAAGACAAAATTTGGAGGGAACAAAAAATATATGGATGGTAAGGAACATCCTGCTAAACAATGAATGGGTTAATAAGAAAATTAAAGAAGAATTAAAAAAATATAGAAACTACCCAACGTTTGTAGCAACATGGACGGGACTGGAAGAGATTACGCTGAGTGAAATAAGTCAAGCAGAGAGAGTCAATTATCATATGGTTTCACTTATTTGTGGAGCATAACAAATAACATGGAGGACAAGGGGAGTTAGAGAGGTGAAGGGAGTTGAGGGAAATTGGATGGGGAGATGAACCATGAGAGACTTTGGACTCTGAAAAACAATCTGAGGGTTTTGAAGGGGCGGAGGGTGGGAGGTTGGGGGAACCCGGTGGTGGGTATTGGAGAGGGTACGGATTGCATGGAGCACTGGGTGTGGTGCAAAAACAATGAATACTGTTACGCTGAAAATAAATTAAAAAAAAAAAAAGAAAGGGGATGCTGGGAAAGAAGTCAGTTCATTGTGTGTGTGTGTAATTGCTGAAATGTACTTTTTGTCATATAAAAGGTAATGTTAAAAAAAATATGGAAACAATTGAAAATGAAACTCAGCTGTTCAAAACCTTTGGGATGCAGCAAAGGTGGTCCTAAGAGAGAAGTATATAGCAATACAGGCCTTCCTCAAGAAACAAGAAAAGTCTCTAATACACAACCTGGAGAAAGAACAGCAAATAAAGCCCAGACCCAGCAGGAGAAGAGAAATAATAAAGAGCAGAGCAGAAATCAATGAAATGGAAACCAAAAGAACAGTAGAACAGATCAATGAAACTAGGAGCTGATTCTTTGAAAGAATTAATAAGATTGATAAACCCCTGGCCAGACTTAGCAAAAAGAAAAAAGAAAGGACCCAAATTAATAAAATCATGAATGAAAAAGGAGAGATCACAACCAAGACCAAGGAAATACAATTGTAAGAACATGTTGTGAGCAATTACATGCCAACCAATTAGACAATCTGGAAGCAATGGATGCATTCCTAGAAACATATAAACTACCAAAGCTGAACCAGGAAGAAATAGAAAACCTGAACAGACCCGTAACCAGCAAGGACACTGAAGCAGTAATCAAAAATAGCCCAAGAGCCCAGGGCCAGATGGCTTTCCAGGGGAATTCTACCAAACATTTAAAGAAGAATTAATACCTATTCTTCTGAAACTGTTCCAAAAAATAGAAATGGAAGGAAAACTTCTAAACTCATTTTCTGAGGCCAGCATTACTTTGATCCCAATACCAAACAACAACCCCACCAAAAGGGAGAATTACAGACCAATAACCCTGATGAACATGGATGCAAAAATTCTCACCAAAATACTAGCTAATAGGATCCAACGGCACATTAAAAGGGTTATCCACCACAACCAAATGGGATTTATTCCTGGGCTGCAAGGGTAGTTCAACATCTGCAAATCAATCAACATCATACACTACATTAATAAAAGAAAAGACAAGTACAATATGATCCTGTGAATAGATGCAGGAAAAGCATTTGACAAAATACACCATCCTTTCTTGATGAAAACTCTCCAGAGTGTAAGGATAGAGGGAACATACCTCAAAATCATAAAAGCCATGTACAAAAAGCCCACAGCTAATATCATTCTCAATGGGGAAAAACTGAGAGCTTTTCCCCTAAGGTCAGGAGCCTGCCAGAGATGTTCACTCCCACCACTATTGTTCAACATAGCACTAAAATTCCTAGCCTCAGCAATCAGACAACAAAAAGAAATAAAAGCATCCAAATAGGCAGAGAAGAAGTCAAACTCTCACTCTTTGCAGATGACAAGATACTGTAAATGGAAAACCCAGAAGACTCACCCCAAAATTGCTAGCTCTCATACAGAAATTCAGCAAAGTGGCAGGACATAAAATCAATGCACAGCAATCAGTTGCATTTCTACACACCAACAACAAGATAGAAGAAAGAGAAATTAAGGAGTTGATCCTATTTACAATTGCACCCAAAACCATAAGGTACCTAGGAACAAATCTAACCAAAGAGACAAAGAATCTGCACTCAGGAAACTAGAGAATACTCATGAAAGAAATTGAGAAAGACACAAAGAAATGGAAAGAGGTTTCATGCTCATGGATTGGAAGAACAAATGTCTATGCTACCTAGAGCGATCTACACATTTAATGAAAATACCATCAACTTTTTTTCAAAGAAATGGAACAGATAATTCTAAAATTTGTATGGAACCAGAAAAGACCCTAAATAGTCAATGGAATGCTGAAAGAGGAAACTGAAGTTGTAGGCATCACAATTCCGAACTTCAAGCTGTATTACAAAGCTTTAATCATCAAGACAATATGGTACTGGCACAAAAACAGACACGTAAATCAATGGAACAGAATAGAGAACCCAGAAATGGACCCTCAAGTCTATAGTCAACTAATCTTTGACAAAGCAGGAAAGAACGTCAAATGGAAAAAAGACAGTCTTCAACAAATGGTGTTGCGGGAAAATTGGACAGCCACATGCAGAAGAATGAAACTGGACCATTTCCTTATACCTCACAAAAAATAGACTCAAAGTGGATAAAAGACCTGAATCCACCAAAATCCTTGAGGAGAACACAGGCAGCAAGCTCTTCGACCTCTGTCACGGCAACTTCTTCCTAAAAACACCACCAAAGGCAAGGAAAGCAAGGACAAAAATGAACTATCGGGACTTCATCAAGATCAAAAGCTTTTGCACAATAAGTGAAACAATCAACAAAACCAAAAGACAACTGACAGAATGGAAGAAGGTAACTGTAGCCGTCTTATCAGATAAAGGGTTAGTATCCAAAATCTGTAAAGAATTTATCAAACTCAATGCCCAGAACACAAATAATCCAGTCAAGAAATGAGCAGAAGACATAAACAGACATTTCTCTGATGAAGACATACAAATGGCCAACAGACACAGGGAAAAATGCTCTACATCACTCAGCATCAGAGAAATACAAATCAAAACCTCAGTGAGATACCACCTCATGCCATTCAGAATGGCTAAAATTAACAAGTCAGGAAACGACAGGTGTTGGCAAGGATGCAGAGAAAGGGAAACCCTCCTACACTGTTGGTGGGAATGGAAGCTGGTGCAGCCATTCTGGAAGAAGTATGGAGGTTCCTCAAAAAGTTGAAAACAGAACTACCCTATGACCCAGCAATTGCAGTACTAGGTATTTACCCAAAAGATACAAAGGTAGCAATCTGAAGGGGCACCTGCACCCCTTCAGATGTTTATTAGCAACATTGTCCACAATAGCCAAGCTATGAAAAGAACCAGATGTCCATTGACAGATGAATGGGTAAAGAAGATGTGGTATATACATATATAATGGAATATTATACAGCCAACAAAAAAATAAAATCTTGTCATTTACAATGACGTGGATGGAACTAGAGGTATTACACTAAGTGAAATAAGTCAATCAGAGAAAGACAATCATCTTATGATTTTAGTCAAATGTGGAATTTAAGAAACAAAACAGAGAATCATAGGTGAAGGGAGGGAAAATAAAATCAGATGAAATCAGAGAAGGAGACAAACCATAAGAGACTCTTAACTATAGGAAACAAACTGAAGGTTGCTGTAGGGGAGGGGGTGAGGGATGGGGTGATGGACATTGGGGAGGGTATGTGCTATGGTGAGTGCTGTGAATTGTATAAGACTGATGAATCACAGAACTATATCCCTGAAACAAATAATACATTATTTGTTAATTAAAAAAAATAGTTTGTGACATTCCACCCAAGATTTTTTGGGAATTTTTGTTCGAATTGCATTGGATCTAGATACCAGTTTATATGGAACTTGCATCTCTTTAGTATTGATCTCTACATTCATGAAACTTGGTCTATTTCTTTCTTTCTTTCTTTCTTTCTTTCTTTCTTTCTTTCTTTCTTTCTTTCTTTCTTTTTTTTTAATCTTTGGATCTTCCATGTCTTTCAACATTTTTTTTTCTTTAGAGAGGGAGAGAGATGGGGGAAGGAACAGAGAGAGAGAGAGAGAAAGAGAATCTCTTTTTTAAAAAGATGTTATTCATTTATTTGACAGAGAGAGAGGGCATAAGCAGGGGGAGTGACAAGCAGAGGGAGAGGGAGAAGCAGACTCCTTGCTGAGCAAGAAGCCTGAAGCAGGGCTTGATCCCAGGGCTCAGGGACCATGACCTGAGCTAAAGGCAGATATTTAGTTGACTAGCCACCCAGACACCCGTGAGGGAACATGAGAATCTTAAGCAGGCTCCATGCCCAGTTTGTAGCCTGACTCAGGGTTCGATCTCACAACCCCAAGATCATGACCTGATCTAAAATCAAGAGTCTGACACCCAACTGACTGAGCCACCCAGGTGCCCCCCATGTCTTTAATTATTTATAATTGATTCCATAAATTTCTTGCACATTTTTGTTCATTTTAATTTGAAGTATCCTGTAGTTTGTTGCTATCATCTTTTTACTACATTTTCTAATTGGTTATTGCATAAAAATGTTACTAATTTTTTTAAAACCAATTTTATTAAAGTGTAACTTACATAAAATAAAACGCACACACTTTAAGCTTACAGTTAGATGAGTTTTGAGAAACTCATACAGTCAGTAACCAACACCTCAGTCACGATACAAAATGCTTCCATTACCCAATATAATTCCCATTTTCTACCCCCAAACCCAAGCACCATGAACTCACTGATGAGCTTTGTAGATCAGAATTGTGTTTCCTAGGGGGTATAGCTCAGTGGAAGAGCATTTGACTGCAGAATTGTGTTTCCTAAAATTTTGTACAAATGGAATAATAACAGCATCTATTCTTTTGTATCTGGCTTCCTTTTCTCAGCATCATGTTTTTAAAAACCATCCAGATTGTGTGTGTCAGTTATTAATTTCTTTACATTGCTTTCACTGTATAGATGTATCATAGATTTTATATTCATTCACTCCCCAGACATTTGGTTTGTTTTCATTTGGGGTTATTTTAGATAAAGCTGCCATGAACATTCAAGTACAAGTCTTTTGTGAACATTCATTTTCATTTCTCTTAACTAAATAATGCCAAACTGTTTTCCAAAACAGTAGTGCTATTTTTATATCTCCATCTATAATGCATTCAGTTGCCCCACATCTCTGCTAACAGTTGGTGTTCTGAATCTTTAGTAATTTGGTAATCTGAATCTTTCAGCAAACTCATCTACTGCATTTAAGTTTTTAAAATTATTGAATTTTAATATCTATTATTCTTTAATGTCTCTAGGATCATACAGATATTCTCTTTTATTTTTCTTTCTTGATGAGTCTAGCTAGATTTATTCACTTAACTTATTTTTTTAAGAAGTTTTATGTTGTAATTTTTGTAGTGCTTAACTGTTTTGTAGCTCATTGATTTCTATTCCTGTCTTGATTATTGCATTTCTACTTTGTGTTTAATTTATTCTTCTAATACCTTAAGTTGGCAGCTTTGTTGATTTTAAACCTTTTCTTCCATAATGTAAGCATTAAAAGCTACAGTGCTACTTTCATGCTGTATCTCACAAATGATATGTTGTATTTTTAGTTTCATTTTTATTCAGTTCAAAATATTTTCCAATTTCCTAATGTGGCTTCTTTTACCCATGGGTTATTTAAAAACATTGTTGCTAGGGGTGCCTAATTGGCTCAGTCAGTAGAGTATCTGACTCTTGATCCCAGGGTTGTAAGTTCAAGCCTCACATTGGGCATGGAGCCTATGAAAGAAAGAAAGAAAGAAAGAAAGAAAGAAAGAAGAAATATTTTTGCTTAATTTCAAAATATTTGAGAAATTTCCAAATATCTTTCTGTTAGTGAATTTTTTTTATTTTTTTTAAAGATTTTATTTATTTATTTGTCAGAGAGAGAGAGGGAGAGAGAGCAAGCACAGGCAGACAGAATGGCAGGCAGAGGCAGAGGGAGAAGCAGGTTCCCTGCCGAGCAAGGAACCCGATATGGGACTCGATCCCAGGACGCTGGGATCATGACCTGAGCCGAAGGCAGCTGCTTAACCAACTGAGCCACCCAGGCGTCCCTCTGTTAGTGAATTTATAAATGATTTATCCAATAAGTTGTGTTCACTTATCAGTAGTTTATAGCTCATAACCAGATTTTCTTGGCTTTTCCCTATCGGCAATTATTTCTATAACAGTACAAATTTTACACTGGCTAAAACATCCAGTGTAATATTAAATTGTGAGGTGATAACAGGGATATTGCTTGTCTCATTTTAATGAATCTTTTAGCATTTCACCTTTCAATAAGATATTTGCTATGGATTTTGAGGCAATACACTTTAACAAATTAAAGAGATTTATATGAGCAAAAATCAGACATTTGAGTGCATTTTCTACATGATTTTTTTCTCTTTTAATTTTGTCAAAGTGATGAATTACATTGAAGATTTTTCTAACATTACATCATCTTTGCAATCCTGGGATAAAACTTATTATTATTTTTTTAATACAATTTTGGGGGTGCATGGGTGCCTCAGTGGGTTAATGCTCTGCCTTCAGCTTGGGTCACCATCTCAGGGTCCTGGGCTCCAGCCCCACTCAGCAGGGAGATGCTCAGCAGGGAGACTGCTTCCCCCTCTCTCTGCCTGCCTCTCTGCCTACTTGTGGTCTCTCTCTGTCAAATAAGTAAATAAAACCTTAAAAAATAATTAAAAAAATAAAAATATAATACAATATAATTTTGGGTTCGTTTTTGCTTGCTTTGTTGTATTTTGATAGTGATTTTAATATATCTGAAATTTGTTTGGCAATATAATGTGAGGTGAGAACCAAAATGTAGTTTATTCTATAGGTAGATTTTCCTCTATCATTTCTTGAATAATATGTCTATTTCCTATTGGTGAATAAGCTAAATAATTTTTGGTCTTTCTTTTTGAATATTTTAATTCTTCTGAGGTTTTAATTAATGTATTTTAATGTTATTGGCCATTTCAGATTTTTCTTGAAAGTAACCAGGGTATAAAAAATTATTTTGCTTTGTTTTACTCCAGTAAAGGATGTCTCATTCAAGAAAATGTAAAAATATCACTCTCAAAAGGATGTCTCTGTCTTGGCCAGAAATACTTTTACTTAGTGAAAAATAATTTTAGATAAGAGACCTCTGCTTATCTTTGCAAGAGGATTATACAACCCTCTATTACCATAAATGCATTTCAATTGATGGAAGAGCAAGCAAGTCCACCTAGATGATAACCAAGGTGTTTGAGCTGGGCCTGGGGAAAGATGTGGCTTGGGTGACAGAAATAATCTAGTTGGACTCCATTCTCTTCAAAAACTCTCCAAGGACAAGGCCTTGGACAGCAGGGAGGATTGTGGCCAGTCCCAAGCCCTTTGCCTAGAGGTAGCCACTGTTACCAGATTCAGATACATCTGTGTGTGTTTATATATATGTGCATTCAGGAATTTGGAGTTTACAGATATGATGTGTGCTGCTTTATACAATTGGTATTACATATCCTTGATGTTTTTACTCAACGGTGCCTTGAATTTCCCTGATAACTAATGATGATGAACATTTTTCATATGACTATTAGCCATTTGTATGTTTTCTTTGGAAAAGTGTCTGTTCATGTCTTCTGCCCATTTTTTGATGTGATTATCTGTTTTTTGGGTGTTGAGCTTGAGGAGTTCTCTATAAATCTTGGATATCAGCCCTTTGTCTGCAGTGTCATTTGCAAATATCTTCTCCCATTCGGTGGGTGGCCTCTTTGTTTTGTTGACTGTTCCATTGCTGTGCAGAAGCTTTTGATCTTGATGAAGTCCCAAAAATTCATTTTTGCTTTTGTTTCCTTTGCCTTTGGAGACATATTTTGAAAGAAGTTATTGTGGCTGATATCGAAGAGGTTACAGCCTATGTTATCCTCTAGGATTCTGATGGATTCCTGCCTCACATTGAGGTCTTTATCCATTTTGAGTTTATCTTTGTGATCTTTCCATGTGAGTAATTACAAAATGGTATGCCATAGATTGGCAGCATCGTAACTTACTTATCCTCTCATTGGTAAGCATCAAGGTGGTTGGCAATTTTTCACCATTACATTGTAACAGCACTCTTTCAAGATAAAATTTAAAGACATTCAATGGCATTTGAGGTTCTCTACAATGTGTCCTCCATCTATCTCTGAAGTCCCACCTCTGACTTATGTACCCTCCCCAAATAGTACACTCTAGTCAAACTAGACTAACAGGATTTTCTGGCCTTTTTTTTTTTTTTTTTTAAGATTTATTTATTTACTTGAGAGGTGGGTGCAGGGTGGGGGAACAGGAGCAGAGGGAGAGAGAGAAACTCAAGTAGACACCACACTGGGCACAAAGCTCAATTTGGGGCTCAATCTCATGACCCACGAGATCACGACCTGAACCAAAACCAGGTCAGATGCCTGCCCAGCTGTGCCACGTAGGCGCCCCAAGATTTCCTGACCTTAAAATCTTTGAGCACATCTGTCCTTCTACCCAGAAGGCCCTCTCCTCCCATCTTTCTAAATTTGACCTATGCTAGAAGGCCATATCATATGCCCATTCTTCTGTGAAGACTTTACTCTTCCCTGGTCTTCCAGCCTATCATAATCTCCCTTTTTCCAAATATTTATTTTATTCTGTACTACATTCAATATTTGTATATTCTTTGGAATTATATTTCATGAGACTAATAATCCTGATGTCTCTAGCCAGAAGCTAAGTACTTAAAGTCAGAGAAATGCTCTTGCCCTTTAACTGAACTTCGTGGCTCTGTTTTCTTTCCTCTCCAGAAATTCTTCCCTCTAAATCCAAACATAGTTGTCCATGTTATTCCTCTTTTCACAAATGGGTGGTGGTGATGACATCATCCTTAACAGCTCTCTCATGATTGGCACCACCAGTTTCCTCATTAAGTAGTCAGAACAAGGAGTGTCTTATGAGGTGATTCCTGACTGAGGCCTACAAACTCCTCCCTTTTCCATTTCTCCAGTCCCAATAACTATTGCCTGTGAGCCTGTATTAGTCAGGACAAGCTAGGGAATAAGTAAATCCCTAAATCTTAGTGGTGTAATACAACAGATGATTTTCTCATCACATAACACTTGGCCATGGGTCAGACTGGTGTCCTTCACTCCTACTTTAGCACTTCTGCCATCCTGCTGTCCTCACATGTAACCACTGAGGTGAAAGAGTGTGTGCTGAAGACAATTAGCTAGCCAGAAGTGACCTACAATTCTTTCACTCATAGCCCAACAGGGCCCAACACAACTGGAAGACTAGGCAGTGTAGGGGCCCACAAAGAATATTTGAAGAGTCTCTGTTGTAATAAACTTAGGACTTTAAGAAATGGACGCAGCAAGTCACCATAAAACGCAAAAACAGAAACCTGAAAAACTCTTCAGGGGAAAGGATTCCACATAAGCCTGGATGGAGTCTCTGACTAAAAATATCTACCAAAAATATCTGAAAATCTCGACTAGGTTCCTCTGCATAAAATTCTACCAACAATAGAGGCATTTGACTAAACAATTTTCTTCTTGAAAACTGCAGGTACTCAGAAATCTAAGTGGTTGTATTCTTTCTCTTTCTCTCTCTATCTGAATTAATTCAAATAAGAGTTTCCCCACAATCCATAGTGAGGTCACTGAGAGAAAAGGCACTTTGTTGGGGGAATATAACGGGGTGATTTTGGAGCAGGGATTACTTTAGAAAGTGGGCATGCCTGGGGAAGATGCCAGCTACCATGAAGAGCTCAAGGTAATGGGAGAGAGGAAGAACAGCAAAATGGAAGGATAGAGGAAGGCCCTATTTCCACATTTTTACTTTATTCACCTCTGGAAAGGGAGCAGATACTCTTCCTATTTCTCTTTCTTATCACTTCCTCAGTCCTACTCTATCCTCCTGCTCCTAGAGTGCAGATTTCAGGCTGGTTTCATAGTGAGATGTAATCCCTTTGAGAAGCATAGCAGAGTTCATAATTAAGTAGATTGGCCTTATATTTTCAACTACTTTGTGGGCTATATAGGATTTTGTCATCTCACCTGGGGATCAAAACAGCCATTTTAACTGTTTGTATAGAAAAAAAATTATAATATTCTAAGTTCCAAACACCTGGATTACATCTTTTTTTTTTAAGATTTTTTTTTATTTATTCATTTGACAGATAGAGATCACAAGTAGGTAGAGAGTCAGGCAGAGAGAGAGGAGGAAGCAGGCTCCCCGCTGAGCAGAGAGCCCGATGCGGAGCTCGATCCCAGGACCCTGGGATCATGACCTGAGCCGAAGGCAGAGGCTTTAACCCACTGAGCCACCCAGGCGCCCCTGGATTACATCTTTTAAAATAAGATGTACTATTTTCTTCTGATTATAAAAGTAATACATGTAATAATAGTGAAAAATATAAAGAAATATAAAGAAGCTAATCTAAATAATCCATAGTTTCATGTTAGAAACACAACCCATTCTTTAACTGGGGCAGGATACAGTGCCAACTACCTGCCAAAATTTTTGTTTTTGCCTCCCTGGATACAAGGCTGGAACCCATTTCCTCTATTGCTGTCAGATATGGCTATGTAACCAAATCCTAGCCAATGAATGTAAATAGAGGCTACATTTCTGGGCAAGGCCCATAAAAAGCTCCCACATCTGTACTTCAATACTTCCTTCCTTTCCAGGTGGCTGGAATGAAAATGGTCTCCAAGGCAACCTTAGAAGCCATGCATTCAAGATAGAAGTATCCCTATCAGCCTGTGTCCTGCAACAGTTTTACAGAGGAGCAGCCTATGGCAATCTGTACATCCATCCAGTAATGCTAAGGAAAAAAAATGCAATCTTCTCTTGTATTAGTCTTCATACTTTTCGGTCTGCCCCTTCCTACATTTAACCTGTCCTATTAATAAAGCTAAGGATTGCCTAGATTTCCCCAGTAGTCTGAAAACTATCTACCATGGGCCTCTCATAAAGCATAGGCCCTCAACAAATATTTCTTGTTTGATTATAGATCAATCAGTTGACAGAACATATACATTTTTAATGAAATGATTCTTACAGAATCCCTTCCTTTCTACAGCTGCAAAATTTTCACTACTGGAGTTGAGGACTTGCTATCCAAGAGCCCCATGGCCAGCCTCACTTTTGGTGGGCCATGGAATTTCCCATTTTCTCATTTCCTCCACTGGGATACAGGACCATAAATATCTCAAACCACAGTGAGGTCTAACAAAGAAAGAGTTTAATATCGATTTTATAAGTCCAGAGTGTCCAGAGGAATGTCCTATCAAATATCTAAATTCTAACTAGTGGGGTGCCTGGGTGGCTCAGTGGGTTAAAGCCTCTGCCTTCAGCTCAGGTCATGATCCCGGGGTCCTGAGATGGAGCTCCACATCAGGCTCTCTGCTCAGGAGGGATCCTACTTCTCTCTCTCTCTCTGCCTGCCTCTCTGCCTACTTGTGATTTCTGTCTGTCAAATAAATAAATAAAATCTTAAAAAAAAATAAAATAAATTCTAACTAGTATCTTTTGACAGGAGTTTCAGCACAATAAGCATGCATTAATAATTCAATCTAAATACAATTCTCCACACCTAAAGTACATGTTGGTTCCAAGCATGTAGACAGATGACTTTTAGAACATCCACAATAAGCAAATGTCCCCCCAAGTAAAGAAAAAAAATAAGGGGAAAGTGAAATAAGATGATTGAAAATTAGAAAATTAGAGCAAGAAAATAAAAGAAAGAAAATGCTTAAACTGAAAAGATTTAGAAACAGACAAATGTATGTTAAAGAAAAATGAAAAGATGAGACAAAAAGGTGAAAAGAAATCTGGGGATCCAGGTAAGAGTCCTGAGATTTTTCAGCTTCTCTTTTGCCACTGGCTTGGTGACCTGGATGGAGTCTGATTCAGATTAGCAGGGAGTGACCTTCCCACAGTTGCTAGATTTAATGGGTGTCCCAAGACCTTCCATCAACTTTCCCCTCAATAAACATATCTCAGTGTGGAATTATGCTAATTACTCTGGAATTGCCTCTTCAAACCAGTTTAACAACTTGCTTGTGCCAGAGTGATGCAGTGCTGAGATTAATGGAAACCAGAAATGGTGCCAGATTATCACTCCTGTATGTTACACCTCTGTCACTGAACAGACATAAAGGGCATCTTCCAAGGGGACTTGTTGCCCAAAACCCACCCTTCTTCCCTGCAAGTCAGACCCTGACAAAGGCCACTGCTGGTCAAGGTGGAACACTAATGACTATGTCAATGAAAACTGCTTGGCTGGTGGTATCGAGCTGGTCTTAGTAGTCACCATCAAACACCATCTTCTTGAAACCCTAGAAGGACATATGTCAGTATCTAAGTAAAGGGATAGCAATCTTTTTTTTTTTTTAAAGATTTTATTTATTTATTTGACAGAGAGAAATCACAAGTAGGCAGAGAGGCAGGCAGAGAGAGAGGAGGAAGCAGGCCCCCTGCCGAGCAGAAAGCCCGACGTGGGGCTCGAACCCAGGACCTGGGATCATGACCTGAGCCGAAGGCAGTGGCTCAACCCACTGAGCCACCCAGGCGCCCCAAGGGATAGCAATCTTGAGAAAGAAGAACAAAGTTGAAAGTATCATAATCCCAGATTTCAAGATATACTACAAAGCTATAGTAAACAAAACAGTATAGTACTGACATAAAAATAGACACATATACCAATAGAACAGGACAGAGAGCTCAGAAATAAACCCACAATTATATTGTCAATTAACCTATGACAAAGGAGGAAAGATTATACAATAGCAAAAAGACAGTCTTTTCTATAAATGGTGCTGGGAAACCTGGACAGCACAAGCAAAAGAATGAAACTAGACTACTTTCTTACACAAACACAAAAATAAACTCAAAATGAATTAAAGAACTAAATGTGAGACCTAAAACCATAAAACCCCCTAGAAGAAAACATAGGCAGTGATCTCTTGGATGTTGTCCTCAGCAACATATTTATAAGCATGTCTATTCAGGCAATGGAAACAACACAAAAATAAACTATTGGGACTACATCAAAATTAAAAGCTTTTGCATAGCAAAGAAAATCACTAGCAAAACCAAAAGGCAACCTACTGAATGATGAAAGGTATTTGCAAACAGCATATCCAATAAGGGGTTAAGTCTCCAAATAAATAAGGAACATACACAACTCAACACCAAAAACACAAACAATCCAAGTAAAAAATGGGCATAGGGTCTGAATAGATATTTTTCCAAAGAAGACATATAGATGACCAACAGACACATGAAAATATGTTCAATATTCCTCATTATGCAAATCAAAACTACAGTGAGATATCACCTCACACCAGTCAGAGTGGCTAGTATCAAAAAGATAATAAGACAAGATAACAGGTATTGGGGAGGATGTAGAAAAGACAACCCTCATGCTCTATTGGTGAGAATGTAAATTGGTACATTGATGGAAATGCAAATTGGTATGGAGATTCCTCAAAAAATTAAAAATATGACCCAGGGGCGCCTGGGTGGCTCAGGGGGTTAAAGCCTCTGCCTTCGGCTCAGGTCATGATCTCAGGGTCCTGGAATCGAGCCCCACATCAGGCTCTCTGTTCCACAGAGAGCCTGCTTCCTCCTCTCTCTCTCTGCCTGCCTCTCTGCCTACTTGTGATCTCTGTCAAATAAATAAATAAATAAAATCTTTAAAAAAAATAAATAAAAATATGACCCAGTAATTCCATAAGATATGATCCAAATCCATAAGATATGATCCAAAAATTCCACTATTGGGTGTTTAACCCAAAGAAAACAGAAACACTAGATTTAGGGGTACCTGGGTGGCTCAGTCAGTTAAGTGTCTATCTTCAGCTCTGGTGTGATCCTAGAGTGGTGAAATCAAGCATGGGACTCCCTGCTCAGCAGAGAGTCTGCTTCTCCCCCTGCCTCTTTCTGTGCCCCCAGCTCATGTTCGATCTCTCTGTCTCAAACAAATAAGGAAAATCTTTTTTAAAAAACCCACTAAATTTATATTCAAAAATATATTCACCATTATGCTTATTGCAGCCTTATTTACAATAGTAATTTTTTTTTTACAATAGTAAAGATATGGAAGAAACCATATATATATATTGGGTATGGAATATTAATCATTATACCATATGATTGCACTTATATGTGAAACCTAAAAAACAAAACAAATAACAAACAAACAAAAAAACCAAACAGACTCTTAAGTACAGAGAACAGACTCATGATTGCCAGACAGAAGGTGGGTGGGTAGATGAGTGAAACAGATAAAGGGTAAGATTAAGAGGTACAAACTTCCAGTTATAAAATAAATAAGTCACTGAAACGAAAAGAGTAGCATAGGGAATATAATAACAATACTGTGGTAATGTTGCATGTGACAGTGACTACACTTATCATGGTGAGCATTGAGTAATATATAGTAATATATTACTGAATCAATATGTTGTATACCTAAAACTAATATAACATTATATGTTAATTATACTTCAGTATTTTTAAAAGGCAAAAAAAACCCTGATATTCACAACCAGGATATCTAATCACAATTTCTTAAAATTAGAAATCAATAATAAATACGGTTTTTTAAAACACATATATGTAGAAATATAAAAGTATACTTCGATTATCATTTGCTCAACAGAAAAGCATCATGAAAGTTTTGAAATATTTCTAACTTAACAGAAAAACTGAATTTTAAAAATTTGTGGAAAACCCTTAATGCAGGATGTAAAGGGAATTTACACCTTATACGCATTTAGGTAAAAACATGAAAGATTTAAAAATAAGCACAATAAACTATGAAAGGACAAGAGAACAAAGGCAAAGGAAGTAGTAGGAAGAAAGTAATATAGATAAGGGTAAAAAGTAATGAAATAAATAATTTAAAAACCATAGACAATCAACCCAAGAAAAGGTAGTTCTTCATGAGGACTATAAAAGAGACAAACTCCTTGTGAGCTTGATAAGAAAAAACAAAAACAAGTTACAAATAAGCAACTTTAGTTGTATGACATACCTACATATTTAGTAAAGTTTTTAAAATCATAGGAGAATACTACAAATTTTATATCAATAAATCTGGAAACTTCAGTGAAATAAAATAATTCTTAGTCAGGTATAACTCACCAAAATTGACCAATGAATTAATAGAAAGAATGGGGAAAAAATAGAAAGAAATTAATTCAGTACTTAAAAATTTTCTACCTAATAATGATATCAAGTAATAAATGAATAAATGAGGAAAATAGATAAATCTCCCATACAGACGCCTTTCAAATAATTTATGTAGCTACTCCATCCTCAGGAAAATGAAGCATAACTCCTCACTCCTTAAGTGCAGACTGCACGTAGTAATTTTCTTTCAAATAGTACAAAATGGATTGCTGGGGGTGTGAGTGGGGAGAGTGGCCTTATAGAGGACAAATCTAATAAGCACTACCTAAGTCAGGTGATAAAGGTCAATATCATCAGTGAAAAATCATACTGAATGTATGTACCTTTGATTTGATATGATGAGAACAACAATTCATGTTTATGGTCATCTTCCCCAAAACCCATAACCCCAATATAATAATAGGAAAAACATCAAAGGAAACCCTTATGCACTGTTGGTGGATATGCAAACTGGTGCAACCTCTGTGGAAAACAGTATAGAGAGTTCTCAAAAAATTAAAAATAGAACTACCCTATGATCCAGCAATTCCACTTCTGGGTATTTATCAAAACATATGAAAACACTAATTCAAGAAGGTATCGCAGTCTCATGTTCATAGCAGCATTATTTACAATAGTCAAGAAATGGAAACAGCCTAAATGTCCACTGATGGATGAATGAATAAAGAAAATGTGGTACACATACAATGGAAATTATTTGAAATTATTTGACCATAAAAAAGAATAAAATCCTGCCATTTATGACAACATGGATGGACCTTGAGGTCATTATCCGAAGTGAAGTAAGTCAGAGAAAGACAAATACCATATGACCTTCACTTATGTGTAGAATCAAAAAACAAAAACAAACAAAACCCAAACTCATAGATACAAAGAACAGATTGGTAGTTGCCAGAGGCAGGGGTTGGGAGGTGAGTAAAATGAATGAAAGAGGCCAAAATGTACAAATTTTCAATTAAAAAATAAGTCCTGAGGATATACTGTACAGCATGGTGACTGCAGTTACTAAGACTGTATTATATATTTAAAAATTGCTGAGAGAGTAGTTCTTAAAAGTGTGCATCATAAGAAAAAATTTTTTTAGCTATGAGTGGTGATGGATGTTAACTACTCATTATGGTGGTCATTTCAAAATATATGCATATAAAAATCACTATGTTGTACACCAGAAACTAATATAATGCTATATGCCAATTATATCTCAATTTTTTAGATAAATAAATCAGTAAATATTTTTTAAAAGGAAAAAAAAATCAGCTGAATTCCAACTGAGGGACATTCTACAAAATACCTAACCAGTGTGCCTCAAAACTGCCAAGGTCATTAAAAACAAGAGTATTCTGAGAAAGTATCACAGCCAAGAGGAGTTGAAAGAGACTGGGTAGTTTAGTGTAATGTGGTTTCCCGAGAAGGAACCCTGAAATGGTGAAAAGGCATTAGGGAAAAACTAAGGAAATTCAAATAAAGTATGGACTTTAGTCAACTATAATGTATCAATATTGGTTCATTAATTCTAGCAAACATACCATACTAATGTAGATATTAATAACAGATCAAAGTGAATGTTGGTGGGGAAGCTGTGGGCAGAGGTAGAGGGAGAAAAATCCTCAAGCAGACTCCCTACTGAGCAGGGATCCCAGCATGGGGCTCAAATCTCCAGAACCCCAAGATCATGACCTGATCCAAAACCAAGAGTCGGTCCTTAGCCAACTGAGCCACCCAGGCATCTCTTATCTACTCAATTTTTCCTTAAGCCTAAAGCTTCTAAAAAAATTGTCTACTAACAAAAAAGCAGAAAAATAATTAAAATTCAACAATTGTTCATTATTTGTTAGCTTCTGCTTACAGATATATTATTAATTAAATAAATAAATAATTTTTAAAAAGTTCTTGGCAAATGTGGAATGAACAATAATTTCCTTAATCTGATAAAGGACATCTACTAAAAACATCAAACTTTACTGTACAACCTTAGAAGTAGTCCATTTAAAGTCAGAGGCGAGACAAAGGTACCTACTCTCACCAATCTTTTCACCATTATCCTGGAGGCTAACTCAATGCAGTAAGAAAAGAAGCAAAAGATGTTAGAATTGGAAATAAGTGGGAGGAAAAATCATTATTTGCAAATGATAAATTTTATCTAAAAATGGAATCCACAGAGCAGCTCTTAGAGCCCCACTCTGTAACCTGCCTCTGAATAAGGAGAGAGTCTGGGAAGTGGCCTCAAAGGAAATGGAGGCTGTTGGTCAGGTTCTTCTCTCCCGTTTATACATTTCTCAAACCATTTCCCTCTACTGTTCCCAAAAGGATCCTCTGTGCAGTTGTCCACTGTGAGACGAGAGGAGAATTTAACAGATTTGTTCCACAGCTCCCCTGAAGCTAGCTTAGCCAAGCTGGAGGCAAGTCAAACTCCACAGTGTATAGCACCAAGTAAGCCAGTAGTGCAGCATTGTACTCCCCAGATACTTCCCCACCAAGCCCCTAATGCCTAACATTTCATAGTTAGGGTTTCCTGTCACCTACATCAAACCAATAGCAGTTTTGTCCCTCTGGGAGATAGAAAACTCCAGGGACAGAGGGTCTCTCCCCAAACACTTTGAACTATATAAGTCCTCCATACCACACAGACCCAATACTCAGGGCAGCTGAGGTGACCTCCATTATTATCAATGCTGACTTTATACCACCTTGCAAATGGATTTTGAAATAGAAATTAAACTTAGTTATAGAAAAACAAAGTTCTATTTCTCATACTCTCAAATTTGTGAACTGAGTCTCATTCCCTCTACATGAACATTATAGAAGCTCAAAAATTTTTAGGGGTCATGACTCAGTTTAAAGCACATGTGCTGCAGCTTGGGTGATCTTGATAAATGACAGAAACTATCTTCCCCAGCAAGCTGTTAAGGTAATGATTTCTGAGAACAAAGATGGAGGGAAGGCAGCATGGAGCCTTTCATGTTTACATTATATAGTGCTACATTATTTTTATAACTAAAAAAGAACTTCTAATCAATTGTATCTCAATTTTAAGAAAAAAAATGAAATATGTTTATACTATACCTAGTACATAGTAAGCACTCAATAAATGATAGCTACCAGTGAGAAGATCAATGTAAAACAATTCTTGGAAGCCCACTGTCCACAATCCATGAAATTATGTCCTTTCCCATGAGGATTTGTCCTTATTACTGTTGTTTATCCTGCCCAACCTTTATCTATTTTTTAAAGACTTTTATTTATTTATTTGAGAGAGAGAGTGAACACAAGCAGGTACAGGGTCAGAGGGAAAGGGAGAAACAGACTCGCTGCTGAGCAGGGAGGCCAATGTGATGCTTGATTCCAGGGGACCCTGGAATCATAACCTGAGCCAAAGGCAAATGCTTAACCAACTGAACAACCCAGGAGTCCCACTGCTCAATCTTTAAATAGAATATTTTGACTCACTGATCAAGCATTTAACCAAATGAATTAATGTAAATATAAAAAAATTCTAAACAACAGAATATAGTATATAAATTCAAATAAAATCTGATATTTAATCAGGTATTCCCCCAAATTATGCAAGTATGTTTTACTTTATGGAAATGCTAATTTTTAATAACATGATCTCTAAGATTATTCCCTAATTCCCACTGTTTTCTATTTTAAAAGGGGAGGAGTAGATGAAATAATATACCAGTCTGAAATTTATTGTCTAAGGCCATTAAAATGCTGATATTCATTAAAATCAAATAATTGAACATTAACTGATGATTCTGGTCACCTGTTAGTTCACATTTCCCATATAGCAATGAACTGAACCTCTTTTGTCTGCTATCAGCTGCCCACTTCCTTCTGAACCACAAAATTTCCCATAATTCCTAGCTTTATACCCACTGCCTCTATTATCATGATTTTGCCTTCCTTTGTTGTCTTGTAAGGCTGGACATTACTTTCACTTCTCCAGTCCAACAGATGGCATTTTAGTTTTGAGGATGAAGAATACATAAAATGAGTTATAAATGAGTTATAAAATGTTTTATTAGGCTTAGCACATTGTATGCTGTGTTTACTTAAAAAGAGGATTACTCACACTATATGTAACATCCAAAGATGTTATATAAAGGTCTTTATTGGATTCATAGAGCTTTCCTTATATAGCCAAGGTCATCATAAATTGTATTTGTGAAGTGTAAATGGACGAACACTTCCTAATTCTAGTCAGTGCTGTCCCCAGTCTCTGTCAGGGAACAACAACAACAAAAAAATCTGCATTAAACACACACACACACACACACACACACACACACACACACACACACATAATCAGTATTCCTCATTAGAAAATAATTATTTCTTCATCAGTGATTGATACTACCAAAATGATTAGTTAAGAGCCATGGATTTTTTTCAGCTTTTACATTTTAGTGAATGCATCAGATAGCTTAATTTAAAAGGTTATCTCACTAACTACCTGAGTCCCCAAAAGTTATGAAAATAGTGCAGATTCAATCAACTTCATATACTTGCTGAGAAAGAGAAAGAGCCATGCTCACCATAAAACTAAATTCTTCTTTTTTAAAATTTTATTCATTTATTTGACAGAGAGACACAGTGAGAGATAGAGGGAACATAAGCAGGGGGAGAGGGAGAAGCAGACCTCCTGCTGAGCAGGGAGACCTACGTGGGGCTTGATCCCAGGACCCTGGGACCATGACCTGAGCTGAAGGCAGATGCTTAACAACTGAGCCACTCAGGCGCCCCTAAATTCTTCTTTTTTTAAAGAGAGAATGAAGATGCTTGTCACCAAATTATAAAACTAACTAAAGTATTCTGAAAGTATCTAAATAAGTCCTTCAAGACCACTTAGAAAAGGAGCACTACTTAAACAGTTGTTCAGTGGTGTTTTATTTAAGTTACATCAGAGGCCCTGTATATTGGATTGCACAGGATTCCTTTCTATTCTCAGTAAAACAAAAGCAACTCAGCTTCTGCTGCTGCTATAATTGGTACTTCAATAAATAAATAAATAAATAAATAAATAAATAAATAAATAAATAAATATCCTTCCATCCTTTTTGGTCCCTTGCTCCCCAAATGAGGGGATTACCTGAGGAAACTGAATCCTTTGCTCCAATCACACATCTGGCCTTGAAGACCTAATTTCCACCCAACATTAGGATCTATATTTACACAGCCTTTATGAGAACACAGATGAAAATTCTATTTTTAGAAACATAAACTCATAAGGAAACTACAAAATTTATTCCAAGTAAATATATTTGGGGAGGGTTCTCTCTCTACTTAAGCACAGAGATTTTTCTAGTTTGGGAGGAGCTATCCTCTGCCCTCAAGGATGAATTTTGTACCTCATTACATACAAACTCATTTTTCCTGGAAGGAATTTTTTAAGACTTCCTTGTGTATCTCCCTGTCTCTTGAGTAAATGAAATTTTTCAGGCTTCCAAGAAAAAAATGCTACATATTGTCCATGAGAAAGTATTCTACACACCTCCCTCCCATTGTCCTTGGGTCTGCTGGCTGCCATCTTCAATCCAGTGAAGTACTTAAACTCTGGGTACCAAAATTCCTGTGTGTCCATGAGATGGGAAAGGAGTTCACTCAGCTCCAATGGTTGGGTCACCTTAGAATCCCTTTTTGCCACCCCGTCTTGAAACACTGCCTGTCAAGTCCCCAAGACCCCTCAGGGAGGCTACTTGTGTCTGCCTACAGCACTTTGAAAGTGAGCAACTGAAGAATGGATCCATATGCCGGGAAGTTCTAGAAAAGCCTGTGCTATTCTTAGAGTGTGAAGAAGGGAGAGGGCTAGCCAAATAGTTCTTGCATTTCAAAGAAAGTTTTCCTGCTTCTATCAATTCTCATAAACTTTACAGAGAACATTCAATAAATTCTCCCTTCCCTTTTGCCCAGAGTCAAAAAAAGGAAGAGGCTACATAGCAGAAATAACTCCAGGTTGCAGTCCTAGATCTGGTCCTTGTGTTGTCACTCAGTTGACTGTGATATTGTGAAAGCCACTTACCCCAAGGAATTTCCACCTGTCCACCTACAAAGTGCTTGTAGCAACTGTATCAGTCTGAGTTCCACCAGAGGAAAAAAAACCTATAGGAGATAGATAGTGAGAAACTGATTACAAAGAATTGGTTTACACAATCCTTGGGGCTGGTGAGGCAGGTCTAAAGGCTATCAGGAAGTGGGGCTGGACCTCTGGATGAGAGCTGAAGCTTCTGGAATTTCATGTTCAGGGAAGCCTCAGCTCTGCTCTTAAGGTCTTCACCTTTTTGGATTGTGCCCACAAAGGTTCTAGCACAATCTTCCTTGCTTAAAGTCTACTGATTAGAGACTCCCATCTTCAAAATACCCCACGATACTTAGATGAGCATCTGATTGAATAACTGGGAACTGTAGCCTCACCAAGTACACACATCAAACTGACCTTCACATGAATGTTTGTCCTTGCCAAGACCCATGAAATGTGGGTCATGTGAAACAATGACCCACACTTCACATACCTGGGAGGTTTTAAACTTGCTCTCTCTCTTTTTAAATAATTAAATTAAATTAAATTAAAATAAATTGATTTACTTTAACAGTGTACTATTATTTACAGAGGTAGAGTTTAGGAATTCATCAGTTGCATATAACACCTACTGCTCATCATATTACATGCTGCTCTTAATGCCCAAATGTCCTACACACATCCCCTCCAGCAACCCTCAGTTTGTTTCCTATAGTTAAGAGTCTCTTATGGTTTGTCTCCTTCTCTGATTTCATCTGATTTTATTTTCCCTCCCTTCACCTATGATTCTCTGTTTTGTTTCTTAAATTCCACATTTGACTAAAATCATAAGATGATTGTCTTTCTCTGATTGACTTATTTCACTTAGTGTAATACCTCTAGTTCCATCCACGTCATTGTAAATGACAAGATTTTATTTTTTTGTTGGCTGTATAATATTCCATTATATATGTATATACCACATCTTCTTTACCCATTCATCTGTCAATGGACATCTGGTTCTTTTCATAGCTTGGCTATTGTGGACAATGTTGCTAATAAACATCTGAAGGGGTGCAGGTGCCCCTTCAGATTGCTACCTTTGTATCTTTTGGGTAAATACCTAGTACTGCAATTGCTGGGTCATAGGGTAGTTCTGTTTTCAACTTTTTGAGGAACCTCCATACTTCTTCCAGAATGGCTGCACCAGCTTCCATTCCCACCAACAGTGTAGGAGGGTTTCCCTTTCTCTGCATCCTTGCCAACACCTGTCGTTTCCTGACTTGTTAATTTTAGCCATTCTGAATGGCATGAGGTGGTATCTCACTGAGGTTTTGATTTGTATTTCTCTGATGCTGAGTGATGTAGAGCATTTTTCCCTGTGTCTGTTGGCCATTTGTATGTCTTCATCAGAGAAATGTCTGTTTATGTCTTCTGCTCATTTCTTGACTGGATTATTTGTGTTCTGGGCATTGAGTTTGATAAATTCTTTACAGATTTTGGATACTAACCCTTTATCTGATAAGACGGCTACAGTTACCTTCTTCCATTCTGTCAGTTGTCTTTTGGTTTTGTTGATTGTTTCACTTATTGTGCAAAAGCTTTTGATCTTGATGAAGTCCCGATAGTTCATTTTTGTCCTTGCTTTCCTTGCCTTTGGTGGTGTTTTTAGGAAGAAGTTGCCGTGACAGAGGTCGAAGAGCTTGCTGCCTGTGTTCTCCTCAAGGATTTTGGTGGATTCAGGTCTTTTATCCACTTTGAGTCTATTTTTTGTGAGGTATAAGGAAATGGTCCAGTTTCATTCTTCTGCATGTGGCTGTCCAATTTTCCCGCAACACCATTTGTTGAAGACTGTCTTTTTTCCATTTGACGTTCTTTCCTGCTTTGTCAAAGATTAGTTGACTATAGACTTGAGGGTCCATTTCTGGGTTCTCTATTCTGTTCCATTGATTTACGTGTCTGTTTTTGTGCCAGTACCATATTGTCTTGATGATTAAAGCTTTGTAATACAGCTTGAAGTTCGGAATTGTGATGCCTACAACTTCAGTTTCCTCTTTCAGCATTCCATTGACTATTTAGGGTCTTTTCTGGTTCCATACAAATTTTAGAATTATCTGTTCCATTTCTTTGAAAAAAAGTTGATGGTATTTTCATTAAATGTGTAGATCGCTCTAGGTAGCATAGACATTTGTTCTTCCAATCCATGAGCATGAAACCTCTTTCCATTTCTTTGTGTCTTTCTCAATTTCTTTCATGAGTATTCTCTAGTTTCCTGAGTGCAGATTCTTTGTCTCTTTGGTTAGATTTGTTCCTAGGTACCTTATGGTTTTGGGTGCAATTGTAAATAGGATCAACTCCTTAATTTCTCTTTCTTCTATCTTGTTGTTGGTGTGTAGAAATGCAACTGATTGCTGTGCATTGATTTTATGTCCTGCCACTTTGCTGAATTTCTGTATGAGAGCTAGCAATTTTGGGGTGAGTCTTCTGGGTTTTCCATTTACAGTATCTTGTCATCTGCAAAGAGTGAGAGTTTGACTTCTTCTCTGCCTATTTGGATGCTTTTATTTCTTTTTGTTGTCTGATTGCTGAGGCTAGGAATTTTAGTGCTATGTTGAACAATAGTGGTGGGAGTGAACATCTCTGGCAGGCTCCTGACCTTAGGGGAAAAGCTCTCAGTTTTTCCCCATTGAGAATGATATTAGCTGTGGGCTTTTTGTACATGGCTTTTATGATTTTGAGGTATGTTCCCTCTATCCTTACACTCTGGAGAGTTTTCATCAAGAAAGGATGGTGTATTTTGTCAAATGCTTTTCCTGCATCTATTCACAGGATCATATTGTACTTGTCTTTTCTTTTATTAATGTAGTGTATGATGTTGATTGATTTGCAGATGTTGAACTACCCTTGCAGCCCAGGAATAAATCCCATTTGGTTGTGGTGGATAACCCTTTTAATGTGCCGTTGGATCCTATTAGCTAGTATTTTGGTGAGAATTTTTGCATCCATGTTCATCAGGGTTATTGGTCTGTAATTCTCCCTTTTGGTGGGGTTGTTGTTTGGTATTGGGATCAAAGTAATGCTGGCCTCAGAAAATGAGTTTAGAAGTTTTCCTTCCATTTCTATTTTTTGGAACAGTTTCAGAAGAATAGGTATTAATTCTTCTTTAAATGTTTGGTAGAATTCCCCTGGAAAGCCATCTGGCCCTGGGCTCTTGGGCTATTTTTGATTACTGCTTCAGTGTCCTTGCTGGTTACGGGTCTGTTCAGGTTTTCTATTTCTTCCTGGTTCAGCTTTGGTAGTTTATATGTTTCTAGGAATGCATCCATTGCTTCCAGATTGTCTAATTGGTTGGCATGTAATTGCTCACAACATGTTCTTACAATTGTATTTCCTTGGTCTTGGTTGTGATCTCTCCTTTTTCATTCATGATTTTATTAATTTGGGTCCTTTCTTTTTTCTTTTTGCTAAGTCTGGCCAGGGGTTTATCAATCTTATTAATTCTTTCAAAGAATCAGCTCCTAGTTTCATTGATCTGTTCTACTGTTCTTTTGGTTTCCATTTCATTGATTTCTGCTCTGCTCTTTATTATTTCTCTTCTCCTGCTGGGTCTGGGCTTTATTTGCTGTTCTTTCTCCAGGTTGTGTATTAGAGACTTTTCTTGTTTCTTGAGGAAGGCCTGTATTGCTATATACTTCTCTCTTAGGACCACCTTTGCTGCATCCCAAAGGTTTTGAACAGTTGTATTTTCATTTGTTTCCATGAATTTTTAAAATTCTTCTTTAATTTCCTAGTTGACCCATTCATTCTTTAGTAGGACACTCTTTAGCCTCCATGTATTTGAGTTCTTTCCAACATTCCTCTTGTGAATGAGTTCGAGTTCCAAAGCATTGTGTTCCAAAAATATGTAGGGAGTGATTCCAATCTTTAGGTACCAATTGAGACCTGATTTGTGACCCACTGTGTGATCTATTATGGACAATGTTCCATGTACATCAGAGAAGAATGTGTATTCTGTTGTTCTGGGATGGAATGTTCTGAATATATCTGTGAAGTTCATCTGGTCCTGGGTGTCATTTAAGGCCTTTATTTCCTTGTTGATCTTTTGCTTAGATAATATGTCCATTTCAGTGAGGGGCATGTTAAAGTCCCCTACTATTATTTTATTATTGTCAATGTGTTCTTTGATTTTTATTATTAATTGGCTTATATAATTGGCTGCTCCCATGTTAGGGGCATAATGATTTACAAATATTAGTTCTTCTCATGGGATAGACACTTTAAATATAATATAGTGTCCTTTTCCGTTTCTTATTACAGCCTTTAGTTTAAATTCCAATTTGTCTGATATAAGGATTGCTATACCAGCTTTCTTCTGATGTCTATCAGCATGGTAAACTCTTTTCCACCACCTCACTTTAAATAAGGACTTTTCTTTGAGTCTAAAATGAGTCTCTTGCAGACAGCATTTCAATAAGTCTTTTTTTTTTTAATCCAATCTGATATCCTGTGTCTTTTGATTGGAGCATTTAGCCTATTTACATTCAGGGCAACTATTGAAATTATGAATTTAGAGCCATTGTATTGCCTGTAAGGTGACTGTTATGTGTACCGTCTGTTCCTTCCTGGTCTATGTTACTTTTAGACTCTCTCTTGGCTTAGAAGACCCCTTTTAATATTTCTTATAGGGCTGGTTTGGTGACCTCAGATTCTTTTAGTTTGTTTGTTCTGGAAGCTTTTTATCTCTCCTTCTGTTTTCAATGACAGCTTAGCTGGATATAGTATTCTTGGTTGCATATTTTTCTCATTCAGTACCTTGAATATATCATTCCCATCCTTTCTGGCCTGCCAGGTCTCTGTGAATAGGTCTGCTCCCAATCTAATGTTTCTACCATTGTAGGTTACAGACCTCTTGTCTTGAGCTGCTTTTGGGATTTTCTCTTTGTCTCTGAGATTGGTAAGTTTTACTAATAGATGTCTGGTTGTTAACCTATTTTTTATTGATTTTGAGGTGGATTCTCTCTGCCTCCTGGATTTTGATAACTATTTCCTTCTGTAAATTAGGGAAGTTCTCTGCTGTAATTTGCTCCAATATACCTTCTGCCCTTCTCTCTCTTTCTTCTTTTGCTGGGATCTCAATTATTCTAATATGGTTTTTCTTGCTGGTATCACTTATCTTTCAAATTCTCTCCTAATGATCCAATAATTGTTTATCTCTCTTTTTCTCAGCTTCTTTATTCTTCATTATTTCATCTTCTATATCACCAGTTCTCTTCTCTGTCTCATTTATCCTAGCAGTTAGAGACTCCATTTTTTTATTGCACCTCATTAATAGCCTTTTTGATTTTGACTTGGTTAGATTTTATTTATCCAGCAAGGGATTCTCTAGTATTGCCTATGCTTTTTTCAAGCCCAGCTAGTATCTTTTTAATCATCATTCTGAAATCTAGTTCTGACATCTTACTAATGTCCATGTTCATTATCTCCTTGGCAGTTGGTATTGCCTCTTGTTCTTTTATTTTTTTGAGGTGAGTTTTTCCATTTTGCCATTTTGTCCAGAGAAGAATAGTTGAACAAGAGAACAAAATGCTACTAGGGTAACAATGACCCCACAAAAATATATACTAAACAAATCAGAAGAGATCCAAAACTGGCTGTAGGGGAAAGAAGGGAGGGAAGGAAGAAAGGAAAAAAAAAAGAAGTCTATGATCAGGCTGGTGAATAGAACGCAGTCACACACTAGATTTTGGGTGTATTTTGGTCTTTTGGAAGAAGTTGCCTCCCAAAATTTTAAAGAAAGAAAAACTATATGTGTACAGAAATAAAGGTGAATACAATGAAAGGATGGAATATGACTGCAGAAATGAAAATTTAAAAAGAATTTTAAAAAGGATTTGATAAGATAAGAAGTTGGTTGAAAAAAATGAAGAAAAATTTTAAAAAAACGATAGACTATGATCAAGCAGGTGAATAGAACAAAGTCATACATAGGTTTAAGGTATATTTTGGTCTGTTAGAAGAATCTTCAAAAACATCAAGGTTAAATACAATGAAGGGATAGAATATGACTGTAAAAAATGAAAATAAAAAATATTTTAAAAAAGGAATTGATAAGAAGTTGGTTGAAAAAGGAAAGAAGAAAAATTTAAAAAAATAGAAAAAGAAAAAAAAGAAAATTTTAAAAATTAACTTTGGAAGACTAAGAAATCACAGGGAAAAAGCCATGAATTCTATGTGCTGTATTCTAGCGCTGGAGCTTTGCTGTTCTCATTGATTGGTAGACTTGGCCTTGGCTGGGAGGAGCCTATTGCAGTGTTTCTCAAATGTCTTTGCCTGAGACAGAATTACACTGCCTTTTCCAGGGGCCAGGCTAAGTAAATGCTGGGTTTGCTCTCTGTAGCTTTTTTTTCTGAAAGGTCTTCTACAGGAATGAAAATGGCAGCCTCCCACTCTCTGGTCCCTGGAGGAGCTGAGGAGAGGAGCCTCCGGGATTCATTCCTTACTATGCCCTCAGAGAAGAGCAGTCAATCACTCCTGTGTCCCTGGTCTCTGCCCACACTCCATGCTCACCTGGCCTGTGAATGAGAGTTTTTTTCTCTGGCACATGACCCCATTTGTCATCTCCAAACCCAGCAGATTCCTGTGGTGTGCTCCTGTGCTTCTCCTCCCAGGATAGGAAGAGCAGTCTCCTTGGATTGGCCACTTGTTGGGTCCCTGATAAGAGTAGTGGCCCAACTGTGCCACAGATCATGGTTTATGGCAACCCTGAGCTGAGAGCCCACTCCTTGGCTCAGTCTTTGCAGCTGGCTTCCCTGCTTTGAAACCTGGGAGCTCAACCACACTCAGGCACCCCTGGTCTTTCTGTGACTCTGAAGGTCCTGAGACCACACTGTTCCAGTGAGGGTTCTACCCCCTGCTTAGCCACCAAAGCAATATCCCTCACTGGTGCAAACTTCCAAAAGTTCTGATTTTGTGCTCTATCACTTGCCAGGAGGCTCCCTCCCCCCACAGTCTATTTTCCTGTATCTCACTTCAGTTTCACTTCTCCATATGTCTTACTTTCCAGAAAGTGGTAGTTTTTCTATTTATAGAGTTGCTGCTATTCTTTTCTTCAATGACCTGTTGAGTTTGTAGGTGTTCAGAATGGCTTGATAATGATCTAGCTGAATTCCTGGGACCAGATGAAATTTAGGTCTCCTACTCTGCCATCTTGGAGCCCCTCTTGTCACAAACTGTTCTTAAAATTCATATGAATGAGTAAATGATCCAAGAATAGCTAAGATATTTCTGAAAAAAGAAATTAAGAAAAAGGACTTAAACTATTGAGTGTAAGAAATTATGAAGCTATAATACCTACGAAACAGTGGTACTGAATCAAAAAAGACCAATGAAAATAGAAGAGATCCAAAATAGACTGATGGGATAGCAAATAAATACATATAATATAGCAGAATATTACAAATTGGTGGAGAATTGATATGCATAAAAATTAAATTAGATTCCTTCTTCATACCATATACAAACAAAAGAAAGAAAAACACAGGAAATATAGCTAATCTTGGGGTAAGGAAGGATGGTATAAGCAATGGAAGAAAACACAAAAGGGAACATCAAGAGATTTGCCTATAAAAATTTACTAATTTCTAACATCAAACAAACGAAAATATATGTATAATATTGATAGAGAAAGCATTAAAATTATTATCTAAATAACTCTTTTAAATCAGTGAAATGACTCATATAGGAGAAAGACAATGAACAGAGAAGAAATTCAAATTGGATAGCAACAAACAGAGAAACATATTATTTAACTAGCTAATGTATGCAAAGTAAAATGAGATGCTATTTTTTTGAGATGCTATTTTTTACCTACTAAATTGGTGAAGTTAAAATAAAACAAAAACCTGTATTATTCAATACTGGTGAGGGTGTGAGGAGATAGGTATTCTCATCCATTGCTGGTAGAAGTATAGATTGACAAAAATTTCTGGAAAGCAATTTGGTAATGACTTTAAAAAAATTTACACCTAGTGGCACCTAGCTGGCTCAGTTGGTTAAACATCCAATTCTTGATTTCTGCTCAGCTCCTGAGCTCAAGGTCATGAGATCAAGCCCTTACTGGGCATGGAGTCTGCTTAAGATTCTCTCTCCCTTTCTCTTTGCCCCCTACCCTCCCCCCGCCACCTGGTCATGTACACACACTCAGTCTCTCTCTCTCTCTCAAAAATTATTCCTATTATATTAAAATTTATAACAGTTAAAAGTGAAAAAATTAAGTGTCTAAGAATTAAATCAGTGAAGTTATATTCATATTATAGACTTATGCAGCTAGCAGAGATCATGTTTTGAAGATATATTTAGTTGTCATGAGGGAAATAGTCAATATTGATGGTCAGTGGAAAAAGAAATCTCTAAGTTTATATAAAATTTATTTCTAACATTTTAAACAAAAAAATATATGCATACTATAAAAAGAAGATTGGTGGTGTACTTGGTTGGCTCAGTCAGTTGAGCATCTGCCTTTGGCTTAGGTCATGATTCCAGAGTCCTGAGACTGAGCCCCACACTGGGCTCCTTGCTCAGTGGGGAGCCTGCTTCTCCCGTTCCCTCTGCCTGCTATTCCCCTTACTTGTGCTCTCTCTCTGTGTCAAATAAGTAAATAAAAACCTAAAAAAAAACAAGATTAGAAATAAATATAACTATTTTAATAGTGATTGTCTCTGCTAAAATTGTGGAAGATTTATATTTTCTTCTTTATATTCTTTTAAGCCAACTTTTCTACAACAAACATGCATTAGTTTTGCAAACAGAAAAAATATCTAAGATATCAGCAAGAATAAAGAGACATATGTACAAGATACCTCAAATAAATGACTTATTGAGAATTTAAAAGAAACAGCATTAAGGATCTGGAAATCAAAACAAAAGGAAACAATCAGGTTACACAGTTCAGGTAAAAGCAGTGAGCAGTTTTGTCAGGAGAATTTACCAGAGTGTGTTCCATGAGTCCTAGTGCTGTTTATATTATTGCTCAGTATGTAATATTAGGAAAATTATGGACTGATGCAAGGGAATGTTCCCTGGCTACTAAGGTTGGGTGCAAAAGCAAAATAGTTTCTTAACTTCTCTTAAACTTCTGATAAGCTAAGTCTTTGAAATACTATTATCATCAGTTGTTAATGTTCACATGTGTTAGATTCCAAATTGTAGACATTGGAATAAACATTCTGTTTTATAAATTCAAGAACCAAGGTTATCTTTTAGCCTAAACAGAAGCCCGTTATCAGAGTGCCAATGGAGAGGGTCAGGTTTTTTTCAATAAAGGTTTTCAATCTGTTGAAGCTCTTCATTAAATATTTGACCCAGATTCTAATGTTCTGTGCTGTTAACATGAAAGAATCCATGTTAGTCTGTAAATATCAGAGCAAATGTGAACAATTTACCCTTAATCATTATCACATCAAAACCTGGCCCTTGAGGTAGATGTGATTTTATTTAGTGTCTTATACTGCAGCTGTAAACAATATAATTGTTTAACCCCAAGTTGTTTAAACTGTTAAGTGGAATTATTTAGCTGTATCTGTTAAACTTGGAGAAACTTTGCTCAATACACGGACTTCTTTTTTTTTTTTTTTTTTAACATGGAATGCTTCATGAAGTTTTGTGTCATCCTTGTGCTGGGGTCATGCCAGTATTCTCCATATTGTTCCAATTATGTGCGATGAAAGTGAACATCATGGACTTCTGTTTTAGTTCACCGGGTATCATGATCTTCCCAGGGACAGGCCAACAGATCCAGTTTAGTTTGTTCCTGGTTTGAACAGAAAAGGAAGCCAAACAGGCATGCGGGTAACTCTCCCGGTAGGCTTAGCAGGTTATTTAAATTTAAGTCAAGAAGAGGAGAGGTGAGCACACAGTTTTGTTTTCTGGTGTTTAGAACTGGACTTTGATCCTTCAGAAGCTTCCTTCAGAAGCTCTTTTTAATTATTTTGATGCTGAGAGAAGCATTCTGGTACAAATTTTGAAGGCCCACTAAGCATAAGTATAGGTCAATGTCAAGAGAAGTGATAATTTCCATCTTCAAGAGTTTATGAACTAAATAGACTCCCCATAGTCCGAACCTGTGTTCTCCTAATGTCCTGTGATCTCACGCAGTTACCAGTAAAAAGTTTTTGCAACCGACCACAATGTATGTATATTAATTAACTATGGTGTATAGATACTATAGTGCTAATACATGAGATATGTTATAAACATGAGTTAAATTAAATAAAGATAAAGTAACTTTGCATTTTAAATGATATCAGTAATGATATCATCATGTATTTATTAGTTAATAAATCAAGGCAACACATAGCGTGCAATTCATTATTAAGGATAGTCTATATAAAGCCAGATTTGAAATGGTTTTCTTAGATGATTCACAATTTTTGCATGTTATTTCTTGGCTAACCTCATTAGAATTAGCATTGTGTTGATTGGTTCTCGGCCTTCAGGCTAAGATCAAGTGTAGAATTATCATTGTGGTTTTTTTTTTTCTTCAAGATTCTTTTTATTTGTTTTTAAATTATTATTATTTTTCTTAAGTAAGCTCTATGTGGGACTTAAATTCATGACGCTGAGATTAAGAGCTGCATGCTCTACCAACTGAGCCAGGTAGGCATTCCTTGTTTTTTTCTTTCTTTCTTTCTTTTTTTTTTTTTAAGTAAACTCTACACCCAATGTGGGGTTCAAACTCATTGTTTTTACTTCATAGTGAAACTTTATAGAAAGCTTGCACTCGAAGTAGAATTGTCAGCTTGTTCATTTTCTTTTTGTTAGCTTCTGTTCACATTACTAGCATTACAATTCAGGAGTCTCACTAGAAACTTTTAAAGCCATTTGTCAAGTATGTCAAACTAAGTCTTTTAAAAAGCAAATGTCTCTGGGAGGGTAACACATTCAGTCCTTAGTTTTGAGTGTGAGTTTGTCAGAAATATTAACCTGTCACCTTCAAGGCCTGAGAAACTAGTCTGTTAGTTATTTGAGGGACAGAATTTTTTGTATCCTCTTCAGTTCTTAGGAGAGCATCTGAAAACCCTTTTGTTCAATGCAGTTTTTCCTGAATAGATAGGCGTGGTACTGTTTTGGTGGTGGATAGTTTGAGGCAGGGTCAGTCAGAAGGACTAACTTCCCAAGACAAGGAAGGCATGGAAGGTCTCCTTTGAGTCTGGGAGCCAACTGCCACCTTAGAGAGGCAGGAGAGCAGTGGGGCTTTTGTGTGGGAAGGAGACTCCACAGGACGGGGCAAAGAAGAGCAAATGGCCAAATTCAAAAGGAAAGAAAGACTAGATTCTGGGAGATGGTCATTCCCTGTAGAAGTCTAGAATACATTATTAAAGAGTTGTCTTTAAATTGTGTTTTGAGGAAATAGAAACAAGGCTAGTAAGAAAAAGAGCAAAGACTGGTGTAAAGTTAAATCAGAATAAGACTTCGGTTTCCTTGATTGAGTTTGAGGACCTGGAACATACCTGGACATAGTGTCCTATTATACATTAGTAGGAAGAGATGGCAAAATGTGTATAATGGTAGCCTCAGTGGATTTGAAACTGTTATTATCATTTGTGGCTGTCATGAGTATGTTGAAAGAAGGCTGCTCTGTTTGTCTACCTGAAGTGCAAAGGACATGAGTACAGCAAGCCAAGCTGAGGAAGAGTCTGGGACTTGCTGTCAAAGGCAGGATGGATATCCTGGAAGGTTCTCAGGAATAAGATGCAGGAGAGTGAGGACAGAAGAGTTGAGCAACAGCATAAGACAGTGGGGATACTCTGTGAAGAGTCAGAAAGAAAGCCTCACGGGCAGGGAAGGGTGCTCCCTGAACATCAGAGGCAATGATGAGCCTTGATATCAGTTGGGAATGGTGCTAGTGTGGACCCACCTTCCCCTCTGTGGGGACAATGGGGTCAGGGTTAATTTTAAAAACATGTAGCATTGGGGCGCCTGGGTGGCTCAGTGGGTTAAGCTGCTGCCTTCGGCTCAGGTCATGATCTCGGAGTCCTGGGATCGAGTCCCGCATCGGGCTCTCTGCTCAGCGGGGAGCCTGCTTCCTCCTGTCTCTCTGCCTGCCTCTCTGCCTGCTTGTGATCTCTCTCTGTCAAATAAATAAATAAAATCTTTAAAAACAAAAACAAAAACAAAAAAAACATGTAGCATTGCAGAAGGGGTGCCAACCAACCCCATGGCTGGGACCAGTGCACCAGGCCAGCAGTAAGTGCCACCTGGTAACAGCCCTGGGGGATTCAGCCTTCTACTCACCCCTCCCTAGCCTTTTAGTAGCCAAAGGCATGTGTTGCAAAGAGGCTGACTGTAGCATGCTCTAACTATCTATTTAGTTCCAAACTATTCAAGTGGTGACCCTAAGAGTTAAGAACTCTCTAGTTTAGGCATAGGGAGAGTTTGCATCAACAAACAACCCACAGAGAAATGCCTCCTGGAACCTACTGTTGGGCACGCCTGCAGCCACCCCCAGGTGCACACATAAGCATAAACCGCAGAAGCATTTATCAGGTGTCCCTCCTCCCTCTTCCCACTGTCAGGCTTCTTTCAGCACCTCACCTCTAGATGACATTCACACATTGCTTCCCTGTTCCACCCCACTTAAGGGTTCACAAGTGAAACATTTGCATAGTTTTTAAGAATGATTATTTACCAACAGTGGTTTTTCCTCTCCATTTCTTAGCCCATTAAATCTGCAGTAGAAAATATTCTTTTGTCAGTTGCTCTATGCTCAACTTTAAAAAAAAGCTTTCAAACCCAAGGAATGGCCAGGGAATAGAAAGCTAATTTATGGTTCAGCCCATCCTGGTATCTGAGTTGACCTAGACTGTTATGCAATGCTCCCTGCAGGGGAGGATATTGTATAGAAATACCGTCCTGGGCTGCAGTTTAAGACGGTTTAATAGCTGTGTAATGATCCTTTGTTGAGAGAACCTTGGAGAACCAGTGGGTTTTCCCCATAGGGGCTACAGCACTTCCTGGCTCACTTGTCTTAGGCTTAAGTACTAGCGATCTCCTATTTTTAGTGTTTTCTTCCTGCAGGCTCTGCTGCAGACAGTTCTGCCAGGCTTCACATCATCCTTATTGGTTCAATCCTCTAGACTAATACAGAACTCAGGTGTACAAGGGAAATGGCCAAGAGTCACTGCATTGTGTATTGGGACTTTGGTTATTACCAGAAACAGTGAGATATCTTATGCATATGATACTCATCTCCATTAAACAGTCTGCAATTGTGATGGGAAAGAGCCTTAAGACTTCTCTGGATTCTTTGTATTTTGCTGTACATAATTTCTTTCTAGCCCCAAAGGTTGAGATACAGAAATATACAGAAATTGGAACCATGTTTGTCATGCTTTATGAAGAGGCAGTATTCAGTGGAGGCTCAGAGCTGCCTGCACAGGAACCCTTTTGCAACCTTTATTTCCTCATCTGTAGAATGGGATCAACATACTCACCTCCTAGGAATGCATCAGCACAGGATTTGGGAGGTAGTAAGCACTTGTCAATGTAGCTATTATTGAGTCTTTTGTAGAATAGAAACCTAAATGTCCCTTAATATGGGATGCAAAAGAATCATGATTGGTATTACATACATCTCAGAAAAATCTGTGTTTCAAAATGGCAGCAGTGACTTTACATATGAAAATGATCAGGTCAACTTGTGAATTGATATCAGAAAGAAATGCTTTCTCTTAAATCCTTGTGATATAAATGGAAATACATTCATATGCAGTCATTTAAACATGATTAAAGAACTCTATAGAGGCCATTTTGGGGGACAAGGCTTGTTTTTTTATGATAGGACAAAAGCTAGATATACTTTGAAATATATGCTTATTATTTTTGTTAAATGAACAAAAGTCAATATTGGAACAGAATATATAAAACCAAAGCCTGAGTAATGAGAACATTTCTTTGATTCATTTTATTGAACTCTTGATTTTAAAGTACAGTATTTCCACTTTAATAAAATGGGGGCATATTTGATATTTGAAAATGTCAAAAGGGTTATTAAAGTCATTCTTATAGATGATCTGTTCTAGGGAATTTTAAAGAGGATAAAACCAGGATCTCTGTACTTGTTGGGTGATTGTATAACAGCTCTAAAATTTGGGACGCCTGGGTGGCTCAGTGGGTTAAGCCGCTGCCTTTGGCTCAGGTCATGATCTCGGGGTCCTGGGATCGAGTCCCGCGTCGGGGTCCTGGGATCGAGTCCCGCGTCGGGCTCCTTGCTCAGCAGGGAGCCTGTTTCTCTCTCTGCCTCTGCCTGCTTCTTCTCTCTCTCTCTCTCTCTGAGAAATAAATAAATAAAATCTTAAAAAAAAAAAAACAGCTCTAAAATTTGTCTATGTGCCACTTCCTTCCTGATGGTGCACAGGAGAAGAATGAGGCACAAACAAGTCAGCTTCAAGAGAAAGGGAGCAGGGGTTGACAGCAGAAGACTGTCACCCTGAACAACCCCTCAGTCCTGTATTTATTAGATATTAAACAGTAATCAACAAAGGAGTTGAAGAAGACTATACACTAATTATATGCCTTGTAGGTAAACAAGAAGGAATAGTGGTTATACATTGATTATAAGTCTTGCAGATAAGCAAGAAGAAAAGCAGGATATGCCTGGTCAAGCAGTATAAAATTTATAGTTGAGCAAGCACATTCAAAGGGATCATCTAATTAGCCACAGGTGGTCTCTGGAGTAGGGGAGATAACAGAAAATAGAAGCAGGCAGCATTCTGTCCTGAGTGGCGGGGTGTTCCAGGCTGCTCAGGTTCAAGGATGTATATCATCTTCTCCCCCAGAGGCTTATTGCCAGTACAGGTTTTTTGTTTGTTTGTTTGTTTGTTTGTTTTGTTTTTTGTTTTTTTAAGGCTATATCTAAACATGCCTGATGGCTAGTACAATTTCTTATAAGTTATATTTTAAGTAATACATTGTTCTGAAGGACAGTTACATTTCCCTTTTTTTGTTTGTACAGAAGTAGGAAAGTTGATTTTGCAACTTCTCAATCCTTTAGTCACTAGAAGGATTTTTGTGTGCATCTGAGGACTAAGCATTAAAAGATGATAGCAATAAAAGGAATAATCATTGCACCTATAATGCCAAGGTCAGTTTGTTTGATCCAAGTAAAAGGGTTTAGATCAGACAGAATATCATTAATCCTTTGCGCAAAACTCATTCCTGGAACTGATTGTAATGATGAGTGAGTGATGTCTTGAATAGCATTTTGAAGCTATTTAATATCTAAAGTTAAATTATTGCCATAATAATTGGTAATATGATAGCAAATCTTGCTCAACATTATTTTTGATTTGTTATAGGCATGGGGAGTAACACAGAAGGAAGAAAAATTTCAATCACATAAAAGGTGGAGCCTAAGTTTTGTATTTTGAAGACCATCTCCTATATATATTATGGCTGATTCTAAATCAGAGATTCTGTTATCTAATTTTTGATCTATGACTGTTTGTTGATTCCAAGCTTTGCTAGCATTTTTGTGCCACTTTTGTACAAATTGTGTGGTTTGTACAGTCTGATATAAAATTATTCCTGCAGTGTAGCCATAGCAGTAATGGCTATAATTCCTAAAATGGCTGCTATAAGCAGCCCAAGAAATCTTTTTGATCTACAGACTCAGTCTTTCAAAACTGTTAAAAATTCCTTTCCTTGTATTTTAACATGATAAATCGGTTTATCTTGATAAATTTTCTCAGTCAAATATGCCCCAGTTTTTCCAGTGCTTCCAAACCCATTAGTTTCTTTGTTTTATTTTATCTTATCTTATTTTATTTATTTGACAGATAGATCACAAGTAGGCAGAGAGGCAGAGAGGCAGGCAGAGAGAGGGGAAAGCAGGCTCCCTGCTGAGCAGAGAGCCCTATGCGGGGCTCAATCCCAGAACGCTGAGATCATGACCTGAGCTGAAGGCAGAGGCTTAATCCACTGAGCCATACGGGCGCCCCAGATCTTGTTCCTTCTTATCTGCATCAAAACTCACATGAGTTCCAGGTTGCAAAAGAGGATTTATTTTTTGTACTTTGTCTAAGTCTTTGTTCACAAACTAAACAAAACAGCACAAGTGCAATTCTTTGTTTGTTTTTAAATTGACCCTGGAGATAGGGTAAAAGTAGCAACCGGGCAATGGAATCTCTTTTTTGAAAATGGTATGGAGCCACAGTAGTTATCATCACTGAAATTTCACTGGTATAGTCTGAATCAATAATGCTGGTGTGAGCTAGTATTCCCTTTGAAGTAAGGCTGGATCTCCCCTAAAGTAGCCCAGTGGTTCCCTTCAGTAAAGGGCCAAAAATATTAATTGGAATTTTAGTGGGAAGCTTGGCAGGCATTAAGAGATGATTTTTGGGAAGGGGGATATCTAGTCCAGCACTACCAGGCATAGCATGTAATAAATTTAAAATGGTACAATTGTCCGAAAGCTGGGTATTAAGGGAGAATTGGTCCCCTTGTTTTTTCAGGGCTGAGGACTTGCCCCAAAATAAGTTTCCCTGAAGGGGAGATCCATCCTTGTGAAAGTTAGAATGACACTGATTTGCCCAATGTTTTCCTTTTTACACTCAGGACAAAGACCTGGTGACTTATTTCTTGCATTTCGTGGAGGGAATTTTCCTTTTTGCCTACACTGAGTTTTAGTAGATCCTGTCTGCCCACAGCTGAAACATTGTCCTTTTAATTTTCCTGTGGTCAGAGCAGCTGCTGCTTGAGCTAACAAATCAGCTTTACAGGTCTCTCTTTCTACTCCTTGGCATAGCTTAATATAATCTGTCAATGTTCCCTTGCCTTTAAAGGGTGTAATCGGTTTCTTACAGTCAGCATTGGCATTTTCATAAGCCAACTGCTGAAGAATGGTATCAGCAGCCTCGAGATTATTTATCTTTTAACAGCTTCTTGTAATCTCGCAATAAAGTGAGTATTGGGTTCTTTTGGACTCTGTACCACTTTTTGAAAAGAAGAGCAATTCTCTCCTTGGGATTCTGTTCTCTCCCAGGCTCTCAAACAACAATGCCAGAGCTGCTCAATAGCTTGATCATTCATTTGTACCTGATCTTGCACTCAGGCCCATGGCCCAATGCCCATGAACTGCTTCCTGGAAATAGGAACATTGCTAGCTCTGTTATGAGCAGCTGCTATATCTGCATGATATTGCTACCATGTTTTAAATTGCAAAAACTCCTGTGAGGATAGAACTGTTTTTGGTAATAGTGACCAATCAATTGAAATAAGTCGATTGCCTTCTGCAATGCCTTGAATGGTTCCCTTTGTAAATGGAGAATTAACTCTATCATTTTGTACTGCTTGTTTTAATTCCTTCAATAAATTGAAGGGAAATGGCTCGTGTATGGCCTCATAAATACCATTAGGGTTGTTAAAATCATGTCCTAGAGTGACATGTTCTCTAATAGTAACTGGGAAATTAAAATGTAAGGCATCTGGGTCTCTTGCTCACTTTGCTTCAAGGAGGCCCTTTTGAATGGCTGATAGCATGGGTTTTTCATCCTTTATGCTAAATGGTGCCTTCTCATAGGATGGTGGAGCTGATGGCGATGGTGCCAAGGCATAGTAGTAATTGTTCTCTCTTTCTGTTTTGTTATTGGGGTGGGGGGAGAAGACTCCTCCTTTATATATTTCTTTGTGATGACTTTAGTAATTTTTTTTCCCTCCAGGATTGCATGTTCAGCTCCCTCTTTTTTAGTTTCTCCTGAACATTCATTATCGCTATCTGAATCAGAGGTTTGTAAAGGCTCCAAAACGGAGTGAATAAGGGTCCAAGTGGACCATATAGTAATCAGAATTGTTTTTTCTTTAGCATGTAAAAGTTTTAACTTATGACCTACTTTTTCCCATGTCTGTAAATCTGAAGTCCCTAATGTAGGCAACCAGGAGCAATGTTCTTTAATTACTTTTAAAAGCTCCAAAAGTTGGCCCTCACTGAATTTTGCTCCTCCAACCTTTAGGAGCCATCTCAATAAACATACTTAAGGGCGATATTTGTTGGTGCTTCTTTATATTACCCATACCCTGCGATAAGTACCACAACTCACCAGCGGGAGAAAAAGGCACGGCCTTGCAGGCAAACACATTGGGACTTCTTATCCTGTTCCGTTTCAGATCCCTGTTCCAGTGCTACTTGCCACTTCCTGACGGCCCATGGGAGAAGAATGAGGCACAAACAAGTCAGCTGCAAGAGAAAGGGAGCAGGGTATGACGGTAGAAAAGACTGTCTCCCTGAACAACTCCTCAGTCCTGTATTTATTAGGTATTAGTAATCAACAAAGGAGTTGAAGAAGGCTATACATTAATCATATGCCTTGTCGATAAACAAGAAGGAATAGGAGTTATACATTAATTATAAGTCTTATAGATAAGCAAGAAGAAAAGCAGGATATGCCTGATCAAGCAGTATAACATTTATAGTTGAGCAAGCACATTCAAAGGGATCATCTAATTAGCCATGGGGGTCTCTGGAGTAGGGGAGATAACAGAAAAAAGAAGCAGTTCCCCACTGCTCAACTTCCATGAAACAGGTGGCATTCTGCCCTGAGCCAGTTGGGCATCCCCAGCTGCTCAGCTTCAAGGACCTATATCATCCTCTCCCCCAGAGGCCTGTTGCCAGTATATGTTTTTCTTAAGGCTATATCTAGGCATGCTTGATGGCTAGTACAATTTCTTATAAGTTATATTTTAAGTAATACATTGTTCTGAGGGACAGTTACATCTATGCTTATGCTCCTATGAGAGAATAAAGAGGGGAAATTTGAGTATAACTTTTAAATATTTTATTCCAAAAATATTACTCTGTATTAATTTCCAGTGCAAACCACTTATTAACCAAATAGTTATTCTAAAATCAGAAAACTTTTTTTTGGTGGGGGGAACTGGGAAAAACTTGGGGGGAGAGAATTTGTGGATAGTTTTGAATGTGAGTACTAACCACAATTGTCTGTTCATGGCCTGAACAGGAAAAATGACATTATGATAACAAATAGTTGTGCCTACAGGCCTTTTTTGTGGGACACTGCACTGGTTCATTTTGTTGATAACAAGGCTTGAGTGAAAACAGCTACACTTTCTCCAGTGTGAAACAGGGGTGCAAGCTGAGGGGGAATCAAGTTGTCTTAAAACTTGTCAGCAGCAATATCACCCGTACTTTTCCTATGGACATGTGTTAATAATCATAATGGAAATTTTGATTTCCATTATGTTAATATTCATAATGGAAATAATCATAATGGAAACACAGTATGTATGGCAAAGAAGAAAGCCTCTTTCCCAGTGATAAATATTTGGTAAATACTAATGAAAATGTGTGATTTATTTTTATTAAACTATGCTCCTGTTCCCTCACCTATCCTCCCCTACACATTGCTTTCTTCTTTCCTATACCCAGTCTCAGCAGCACCCTCAGAGAAAGCCCCTCCCTCTGCTCAGAAATGCCTCAGGCTTTCTTCTTCTAATACTTTCCCCTCCAAGCCCTCACCGTCCCCACTTTTCCTTTTCTACCTTCCTCCTGCCATCCTGCTCTGCTTTCATAGAGCTTCCCTCTACTCAAATTTCTTACTCCTTGCCAGTTCTACTACACTTAAAGTATGTCCCGCTGATGACAAAAAAGGAAATTCATCTTTAGTGTATGGTAACAGAAATATATCTGGTCAATAAAGCAACTGATTGCAGTTTTGAAGTGTGCCTGTTGTAGTTAAAATGTGCTTCCTCTGGGGTGTCTGGCTGGTGCAGTTGGTTGAGTGACTGACTCTTGGTTTCAGCTTAGGTCATGATCTCAGGGTCCTGGGATAGAGCCCCATGTGGAGCCTACATTTGGCTCTGCACTCAGTGGGGAGTCTGCTTAGGATTCTCTTCTCCCTCTGCCCCTCCCCTCCACGCACTCTCTTTCTGAAATAAATGCATAAATTTTTTTTAAAAAGTGCTTCCTCTTTTTCACTTTTTAGTCCATTAAATATACACACATCTCTTAAAGATTTTGTTTACTTATTTGCCAGAGAAGAGAGCACAAGCAGGGGAAGGGGCAGGCAGAGCAAGCAGTTGGAGAAGCAGGCTCCCTGCTGAGCAGGGAGCCCACAATGCCGGACTCAATCCCAAGACCCTGGGATCATGACCTAAGCTGAAGGCAGATGCTTACTGACTGAGCCACCCATGTATCCCAGTCCATTAAAACCTTTGCATTTCAATTTATACTGTTTTAAAAAGGTTTTTTTTTGTTTTGTTTTGTTTTTAATTTGAATAAGAGTGACACACAATGTTACATTAGTTTCAGGTGTACAACACAGTGATTCACAAATTCTGTACATTATGCTATGCTCATCGCAAGTGTAGGTCCCATTTGTCACCAGACAACACTATTACAATATCACTGATGGTATTCCCTTTCATCCCAGTAGCATATTTTATTACAGAATTGGAAGCCTGTAACTCCTACTCCCCTTCACCCATTTTGTCCATGCCCCTAGCCCCTCCCTGCTGGCAAGCATCAGTCTGTTCTTTGTATTTATAGGTCTGATTCTTTTTGTTTATTCACTTGTTTTTTTGTTTGTTTTTTAAGATTCCACATATGAATGAAATCATATGGTATTTGTCTTTCTCAGTCTGACTTATTTCCCTTAGCAGGATACCCTATAGGTCTATCTGTGTTGTCATGTAATATTCCGTATGTATGTGTGTATGTGTGTGTGTGTGTGTGTCTATGTGTGTGTTTATAATGATTTATACTGTTTGAGACTTAAACTTTTTGAATTTCTCTGTCCATATCTCTTTGGATATGGCCCTTTGCTTATATCCTTCTTCTGCAATGCTTGTTAGTGTGATGGACTCTTTCATTCTAGTCTCCATGTAACATTACAGGCACGGTTTTGATCTTTCTATTTCTCTCTGCAGCATTCAGAGTAGTTTCCTCAGATGTGCTTTTCAAATCTAGTAAATCTCTAGCTGTCTATGTTCTGTTATTTAACCTGTTCATTGAATTTTTAATTAAAATACTCTATATTTTTCATTTCTGAAAGTTCTACCTGGTATTTCTTCATAATTTGCTCCCCCACCCCCCACACTGATTTTTAAATAAGATTTTGGGTTTTTTAAAAAAGAAATTTGACTCATCCTTTTAAAATTTTAAGTAGTCAACATACTGTTTTTTAATTTAAATTCAATTAGCCAACACAGAGTACATCATTAGTTTCAGAGGTAGAGTTCAGTGGTTCATCAGTTGCATATAACAGCTAGTGCTCATTACATCAACTGCCCTCCTTAATGCCCCGCACCCAGTTACCCCATCCCCCCACTTACCTTCCCTCCAGCAATGCTCAGTTTGTTTCCTAGAGTTAAGAGCCTCTCATGGATTGTCTCCCTCTCATATGGTTTCACTCATATGCGGAGTATAAGGGACAGTGCAGAAGATCATAGGGGAAGGGAGGGAAAACTGAATGGGAAGAAGTGAATATACTTTTTACATACTCTTTCACATTGCCATTCTATTATTTCAAGTACTTACAGATCTAATTTTGCTTTTTTTCTGTTCACTGACTTTCATTCACTGTTGGCTGTTCCTTGCGTGTTTTGTCAGTTTAGCTTATGAGTTTGTGGTTAGTGGGCCTTATTTCCTCCATGAGAATCTCTTCTGGCTTCTTTGTGAAAGTCCTTCTAGACCAGTTTTACAGCCAATTTATTATAATATTGTGGCTTGGGGTTACTGTGGTAATATAAGTAGCCAAGCTCCACCTCTACTTGAAGAGAAAGCCTGGAGTTCTAAATTCTCAGAGAAACTTTTCTTTTCATCCAGTGCCTACAGCAGATAAGCTTCCTTTCAACAGCCTGTGCCTGTGGGTAAGTTTCTCTTAACCCACCCCTCATGTGAACTAAGGATTGTGTTTAGACTGTGTTCACAGTCCCATGACCCGTTTCCTTGTGAGGATTCAGTCACACCTTCTGTTCAAGCTCCCAGGGGCCTGGGAACACCCTTCTCTGAGGGCAGCCACAGCATCAGCTGAGGCACTCACTACTCCACTTTTCATTCCTTCTTAGTTATGGCACTTGGAAATTACCCTTCCCCACCCTGCTCCACACTTCCTTCTGTTTAAAGATCAGCCTTGCATTAAAAAGTTATTCTGGGGACGCCTGGGTGGCTGAGTTTGTTAAGCGGCTGCTTTCAGCTCAGGTTGTGATCCTAGGGTCCTGGGATCGAATCCCACATCTGGCTCCTGGCTCAGCAGAGCGCTTGCTTCTCCCTCTCTCCTTCCCTCCCTCCCACTCTGCCTGCTGCTCTCCCTGCTTTGTAATCTCCTTTTCTGTTAAATGAATAAATAAAACCTTAAAAAAATTTCTTAAGAAAAATTTGTTCTGTTTTCGTAATCTTAAGGATTTTAGACAAATTATATCAGCCATATTGTCAGAAATAGGAAACATCACCAATCACCTCAGATTAACTGTCAGGATGTATGATTCTTTCATACATTCAGTGACAGGGCTGGAAGGCCCAGCTGCTGGTGTTTTAAAATCATGTTTTGCACATCCTGTCCTATACATATTGATGCTCTGTATCCGTTTAGTCAGATGTAGGTGCCAATGCATAAGCAAACTTTCTGGAAGTGTGATGCCCTCCCCTCAGCTTCTGCACTGTCCACAGAAGAGCAGTATGCTATAATAATTCAGAGCATTACCTTTGTCATTCTCTATATCTGGGTTTCAGTTCCAACTGTCACTAATCTTTCTGTGAGATCATAAAGATAATAGGCTGATTGTTTTCTGAACTTCAGTTTTCCCAGAAATAAAATTGGGACAATAGTACCTGCCATACCTGATCATAGCAAGGATTAAATGAGATGCCAAATACAGAGCACTTAGAAAAGATAGAGTGCCTGGCACATTGTAACTGTCATCAACAAATGCTAAGTATTCTTGCCATTACTCCTTTATCACCCTTGAGACTGACACCTGTGGTAAAACCATTTCTTAGCACACTCACACCTTAGTTTTAGAATCCAATTTTCTGACTCTCCCCCTTTTTATTTGTCATCTGAGTCATCTAAGGTGAGTAAGTTTTGGAGAATGAGGAGGCCACAGGCTTCAGGTTAAGAGCCTTAGGTCTAAATCTGGCTTTGCTGCTTGTTGGCTATGGGTATGTGTGACAACTTCTCCAAGACTCATTTTCCTTTGCTGTAAAATGGGGATATGAATGGGGTTGCCTGTGTGGCTCAGTCAGGTAAGTGTACAACTCTTGATTTTGGCTCAGATTATAATCTCATGGTTGTGGGATCAAGACCCACGTTGGACTCCATGCTCAGCAGGGAGTCTGCTTAGGACTCTCCCTCTCCCTCTGCCCTTAACCTCTATGAGCACTCTCTCTGAAAATAAATAAATAAATCTTTTTTTAAAAAGGGGGGTATGAACAACTTATGTCATGATTGTGTAGGATAAATGTGGAAATGCCCACACAGAATGGTACATGGGGGTTTCCATAGGGACTCTGAGCCTTCTGTAGGCAGGCCCCATGCATTCCTTCCTGCATTCTGGGACTCACCTGCAGCACCATTCAGGGAAGGCTGAACTGAATTGAATGAATGAAACCAGGAAGGAGAAATGAAGCACCGATATAGCAGGATAGGAAACAGTATGCACAACCTGCAGGAAGTGACTCCCTATGCGGCCACAGGAAGTCAGGGCCTGAGTTTCTGTTTTAGCAGTAATAGTTTTGCTGTGTTTCTGTACCTGAGAATGGGGACATTGTCTCCATCCTTTCTATCTTTCCATGGTGACCAGAATAGGTCCTGCACAAGGTGACGTCTGCAGCTGTGCCGAAGCCCTCACTCAAGGCCCGCCATGTAGTGGGTGGAGAAGCCCTGAGGAAGTTTGAGTCACTTTGGGCTGGTAATGGGGAAGGCCTGGACTCTGTTTCTGCCAGAGAAGCTAGCGAAGGGTGTGGAACCTGACTTGATTCTCTTCTTACTTTGCATAAGAATCTTGAGCCTGACATTTTCATTTCAATAGGAGGGGGAAATAAGGGAGACTCATGAAGGATAAAGCAATTCTTCCTTCTCAAGTTGCTCTTGAGTTTCATTTGAAGAGTAGATGGAAACTTTTACATAAAACCAGGACAAACTCATTTGGACATTGTTTTGGAGCTGTAAAAATAGAGCTCTAAAAATAAAAACTGATTGATTGGAACATCAATCAGTTGCTCAGATTCCCCAGCTTTGCAATGTTTGCATCTGTCTACCATCTCCTCAATGTTTTCCTCCTCTTCCTGGTAACAGCGGCCCTTTACCAAAGTGTGCCAGGTGCTCTGTGTTCCCACCCATCTTCCCAGTGTCTCTGCACCATATGTATTAACATGCCATTTTCACAGATGGGAAGCTGAGGGTCAGAGAAACTAAGGGATTTGCCCAAGGAGGAGACACAGCATGTAGGAGTACATGTTTCCAAAGATGTCTTTGTCCATTGTCTCTTGATTCCTTGTCATCCAGCAAAGCCCAGTCAAGAGACCTATGGTCCAGGCTCTCCACTTCTTCTAATAAAGTATGTGAGCTTGGGGAAGTCACTTTAGGGTATCTTTCATCTCCAGCTTCTAGGTTTCTTCTGACTCAATTTCTAGGAGATTTCTGGTGGACCATCTCCAGTGTCCCTTTACCTCACAAACTGTCATGTGAAAGTCTCATGAAATCACGCAGAATACTAATATTTATTAAGTGCTGATTTTGAACCAGGGTTGTGCTGGGTGCTAACCAAAATTCCTGATATTTATTAGTCCTGACACTAATATCCTTTAATTTCTGTTATTTTTAAACACATGATCATTTCTATGATTTGCTTTCTACTCCTTATATCTAGAATGTTTTCTTCCTGTGCCTTCTGTGCCAGAGAACTCAAGTAAGAATAATTTGCTTTGGATGGGACCCCACAAAAATGCCTCACTATGTTAATTTTTGGTAAAGAGCTGGAGAGAAAAAGGCTGGGCAGGTAGTTTGGATTGAAAAGAATGAGCATGAATGATTTTCTTTATAAAGGGCAAGGGATGGTTTTCTGACTTCTCATTAATTTAAACCATTTGGGGGAACTCAAGGCCATGAACCCTTGATTCTTTGTGTGAAAAGTTGTAAAAATGATCTTTTCTGTTTCTTTATATGACTTCCTAGAAACCTTTTTGCTGTGTGGAAGTATCTTGCTCAATAATCACCTTTAATACTTAATTTAAAGTTTGAATTCCTAGATGACTTGTTCTTTCTAGAAGAATGCCAGACAGAGAGGTATCCATGGAGACCACCTTTGGCCTGTAAGTGCTTTAAAGTATGCTTTGCTATTCAAACTCTTATGCCACATAATTTCTCTGACTTGCCATCTTGTAAAAAGTCTTAGAGATAACGATCATACTTTAAGAAAATGTTCAGAAATTATTTAAGGACATCAAATCTTAGGCAATCTCCATGGTGGTGATTGAGAATCTGGAGCCCTCCAAGTTCACATTTATTTTAATATGCAGGCTGAGCTCTCAGGAAGGTTGATGCTTTAACCCTCCTTCTAACTACACCTAGCTAGAAGGACAGCTATACAAACATACATATAAAAAATACATATAAAACCCCACAGGCACAAAGAGTTTGGTTAAATTCATAGCAATTCAGCAGATTTATCTAAATCCCCAAGCTAAATCCCCAAACTTCCATAGTTTAGCATGATTGAAGTTGATTTATCGTATGAAATTCAGGGTGGAAGGCAAGAGCTAGGATGGAAGGGAGGGGATTTCTTTACAGTAGTTTTGGAACCTGGGTGAGGGAGCCTCTGCTGTGTGGCCCTGCCCTGTGTATCAACAACCAACTGGGGGAAGGAGGAAGAGAGAACAGGAAGATTTCTTGGGAAGGTGCCATGGACTACTCATGTCAGCCCACATTCGGTGGCCCAGACTCACTTCCATGTTACCACCTAGCTACAAGAGGCTTGGGAAATGAGATTTCCCAAGTTGGCCAACAGCTCTTCATTCTGAAGGGGAGCAAATGGCTGTCTCTAGCTATCTCTGTCACCTCTCTACTGTGTGCATGGCATTGTGCTCCCAAAGGGCTGACAGTGTAGGTGGTGAGGATGTTCCCTTCCCTTCCTTCCTGTGCCCCTCACCATCCCCTCTGTACCTTTCCCCTCCTTCCACCATTCTCTTCCATCCTTTCTTACCTCCAACACACCCATACACACACACATCCCTATTGCTTTTCTTCTGCTTTTACATGGAAAATCTGCTCTACAGGGACCTTACATATAGAAGTTAGTCTGAAAGTACAGGCTGAAAGGAAATCAACCAATATGCACTACCCTCTCCAAACTAGGCTGGAAACCTAAAGGGGTTTTCTAAAGGGTATTGGCTCAGGCCTCATGCTATTTTCCCAAAATGTAGTTTTTAGCAGTCACTAACTTGCCAAGAACTTGAGAGGACTTCCTGTTGCTGCCCCAACCATATACTCCTTTGCCTTTTGCCTTAGACTCATTATAATATGGCCCCTACTCCCTTGTCCAAGCTTATCTCACATGCTCCTTTGTTCCTCAACAGGGAATAAATCCTGCCCACTGTGAGGTGTTTATTCATTATCTTGCGATGATTCTGTACTCAATGTTCTTGAAGGCCCATCAAAGCTCCACCCACAGTATAAAATCTTCCAATAGATAGAGACTTACACGATTTATACTCCCATTTGGTTAGTGGTAATCTGGCAGTGTAACACATTTCCCTCTCACTGTCTTATGGCTGTTTCTGTGTCCTTTGTTAGGTTATATGTTTCTGAAGCAGAAAAAACAAGGCTGATACAGACAGCTCCTGCTTCTCAATGCTTAGTGTTCCGCTGTTATATTTTACAACTTTGCATTTTAAACTACACTTTGCTCGTTCCACACTTTAGAAAAGCTGAAAGTAATCATGCATTGTCCTATTCAGGAGTGAATGCCATCTGGCTGTAGAGACCAGTAACTGCAGATTTAGAGCAGAAGTTTCCTGACTGAACCGGGGCTAATGATGGCTAATTCTTCCCCTTGTTGATGACTTTTCTGAGGGAATGTCAAGAATCCATTTCAGCCAGAGAAGGGGACTGTTATTCCTCCTTTGTGTTCCCTGAGTGCTTAGCAATGGATACAGACATGCTGGTTACTTATTTAAAATTAAAACCCGCTGCTGTCAAAATTTATTTAGTATCCATTGTGGACCAAGCATTTTATCTATTGTGCATTCATGTATTTATTTTATTAAAGTTTCAACAACTCAGTGTCTTGGGTATTCCCATCCTTATTTTTAGAAGAAAACTAGGGCTTCTTAGCAATGAGGAGCAAAATTGCAGACTAGTGAATTCCCTGGAGAACCAGGGCTCTAAATTCAAGTCTTCTGACTTCAAATCCTATGCTTTTTTTTTTTAATTCTACTCTTCTATAAAGTAGATTTTCTATAAAGATCATTGATATCAATACTGGAACCCTTACAAGTACGGGCTAAGGGATCAGGAAGGAAAATTATATAATAGAGCTAGGTTTCAATTCTAAATCTGTGATTGACTTTATTGAAGCCACAAACTTCTAGAGTATCAGTCTTCCTCTGTCCCAGCCCCTCAACCTGTGCAAATCAAATCAAATATGCAGAAGAGATGTTAAAAAAAAAAGACTTTTGTTCTTCTAAAGTAATATTCTTTGTTAGAAGCTTTTATTTAAAAAAAGTAAATATATTCTAAGGACAAGGAGAAAACAAACTTAAAATCCATTTGAGTACAAAGTGCTTGACCTGAGTTTTTTCCAGGGTTTCGCTGTCTTCTATATATATGTACTGATACTGAGGACTCTAAGCCAGCATGGAAATTCAGATTACAAAAATAGGCTAATCACAGCTTTGTCTCATGGACCAGCACCAGAGTTTGGGGTAATGGTGGTGAATAGAAGCATCCCACAGAAGCTGGAAATGCTCACAGCTTGAGTCTGCCTAGCTGGTTTCTCTCCTCTCCCCAGTGTTGCAATGGATTCCCAGAAGGCCACCTGGCCCTTGCCTTGCTCAGACTCCTAGGAGGGCCCACAACAGAGAGATTACCAATGTTTGCATAATGCTTCACAGTTTACATACCACTTCCTTTTTTTTCTTTTTTTTTAAGATTTTATTTATTTATTTGACAGACAGAGGTCACAAGTAGGCAGAGAGGCAGGCAGAGAGAGAGGAGGAAGCAGGCTCCCCACAGAGCAGAGAGCCCGATGTGGGGCTCGATCCCAGGACCCTGGGATCATGACCTGAGCCAAAGGCAGAGGCTTTAACCCACTGAGCCACCCAGGTGCCCCTACATACCACTTCTTAAACACAGCTAAGGATTTGGTCTTTGCAATCACCTGGTGAGGTGAGGGTGTTGTATCACCCATTTTACATCTGAATAGTTAGAAGATCAGATATTAAATAATTAACTTAAGGTCCCAGTAAGAAGTAAAACCCATTCTCAAATCAACTTCCTTGGAAGCAGGTCCTGCTTTGTTCAGTACACTTCCATACGTCCCACTGAATCTGCTCAGGGTTTGCATCCCTCACCCAAGCATGATTCCCTGAACACACTCCCTCCCCAGCCTCTAGGCCCTGTAGGCTATCTCTGCCTGGAAAATTCCACCATTTCCACCTATAGAATCCCAACTTTGAGGCCCACCTTAAGTGTCAAGTTGTCCACAAAGGTTCTCCAGATCTCTCCTAGACTCTCCTTCCCTTGTGTTTCCACAGCCCTTTCCTGTACTTAAAAAAGGAGCATTCACCACAATCTATTGAGTGTTCTACTTACTACACAAGTGTCAGCCTCATGGTGTATGGAGGGCAAGCCCAGTATATCTAGAAAAATGCCTTATATACATCAGATTCTCAATAAACATCAGGTTTCTTATTTATCATAGTAAAAATGCTTATTTAATTGAATTCTTATTATGGACCAAATAAAATTGTAATAGTTAATATTTGTTAACACTTTCCATGTGCCAAGTGCTGTTCTGAAAACTTTGTTCATCTACCCAGCCCCACCACCAACCTTTGAGGTGGGTCTTGTCACTGTCCACATCTAGGAGATGAGAAAGCTAAAGTTGAGGAGGATAAGAAACTTGTCCAGGTTTACCCAGCTAGTAAGGGGTAGAACTTGTTTTGAACTACTTTCCTTGTAAGGCAGGGACAAGTCCCTGAGTTCTAAGAGTTTTATGTTTATTTCCTTCTACAAGAAAGAAACCTCCACTCCTGAAGGAGGCTGAACTGGGGCAAAGACAACTTCTGACTTTCTTGGTTTTACTTTGTGCAGCGAAGGGCAGCAACCCTGTTGAAGGCTGGTACTCACTCTGGTCCTTGGCCCAGAACAAGCCTGAAAACGAAGGCTGATCTCTCTTAAGCTAGCAGTATGAAAGAAAGGGAAGAGAAAGTTCCTGCTTTCTTTTGTTGCTGTCCCTACACATCTTCTTGCCTTTGATGACACCAAGGGGTTCCCTTCCTTGCCTTCCTCTTTTAAAGGACCAGAACAGGAGAAGCACAAAGCCCAGAAGCCAATTGCATGTTGGGGCAGTGTGCCCTTGTGTGGCCCTGGATAGGTTATACTTAATCCCTTCACTTATCTACTTTCCTGGGTACCTCCAGGGTGATCAAAATTTTCTCCTGGTGAATGTTCCTCTGAATACAAAAGAAGACGCTTTTGGGGGCACCTGGGTGGCTCAGTGGGTTAAAGCCTCTGCCTTCGGCTCAGGTCATGATCCCAGAGTCCTGGGATCGAGCCCCTACATCGGGCTCTCTGCTCAGCAGGGAGCCTGCTTCCTCCTCTCTCTCTGCCTGCCTCTCTGCCTACTTGTGATCTCTCTCTGTCAAATAAGTAAATAAAATCTTAAAAAAAAAAAAAAAAAGAAGACGCTTTTTAAGTTCAAACACTGGTGTTTGCAGCCTGTGGTTGGAATGCTGCTGAGTGGGGTAGTCTCTGTTTCCAGGACTGCAGGTCCTATTCTCTGAGCTGCTTTAGCATGGCCTGCTTTGCCTCGGAGATGATCAAACATGTCTATCCTACAACCAGAAAGCCTGGCACATTTGGGCCAGACCTCTGTCTTCGCTCCTCTCTTTAAGATCTTAACCTCAACAGAGCCCATCCATATCTCTGTGTTCTAAAAGAGTTTGGATATTAAAAATAAGAAATCTATTGAGAATTTTTGATCTCTGTCTCTGAAGGCAGGCCACTGCTGCCTGGGATTTTTCTTTTTTTAAATTTCATTTTAAAATTCCAGTACACTTAACATACAGTATGTTAATTTCAAGTGTACAATATAGTGATCCAACAATTCTATACATTACTCAGTGCTCATCATGATAAGTATACTCTTAATCCCCTTTACCTATTTCACCAATCCCCTCACCCACCTGTCATCTGGTAACCACAAGTTTGTTCTCTGTATTTGAATCTGGTTTTTTGTTTGTTTGTTTTGTTTTGTCTGTCTTTTTTTTCTTTGTCTTGTTTTGTTTCTTAAATTCCACATAGAATGAAATCATATGGTATTTGTCTTTTTCTGACTGACTTACTTCACTTAGCATTATATCTTTTAGACTTATCCATATTGTCGCAAATGGCAAGATTTCATTCTTTTTTATGGTTGAGTAATATTCCTCTGTGTGTGTGTGTGTGTGTGTGTGTGTGTGTGTGTATCCTTATCTATTCATCTATTGAGGGATATTTGGGTCACGACCATTTCTGGCTATTGTAAATAATGCTGCAATAAACATAGGGGTGTATATATATTTTTGAATTAGTGTTTTGGGTAAACACCTGTTAGTGGAATAACTGTATCATATTGTAATTCTATAATTTTTTAAGGAATCTCCATACTGTTTTTCACAACAGCGGCACCAGTTTGGATTCCCACCAACAGTGTAAGAGGGTTCCTTTTTCTCTACATCCTCTCCAACACTTGTTGTTTCTTGTGTTTTTGATTTTAGCCATTCTGATTTAGCCACATCTTATTGTGGTTTTGATTTGCATTTCTTTGATGATTAGTGATGTTGAGCATCTTTTCATAGGTCTGTTGATCACCTGCATCTTTTCTTTGGAGAAATGTCTGTTCACATCTTCTGTCAATTTTTAATTTGGATTATTTGGTTTTTGGGTGTTGAGTTGCATAAATTCTTTACATATTTTGAATACTAATCCCTTATTGGCTATATCATTTGGTATATTCCTCCCATTCAGTAGTTTGTCTTTCATGTTTTGCTGTTTCATTCACTGCGCAGAAGCTTTCTATTTTGATGTCACCCCAATAATTTCTTTTTGCTTTTGTTTCCTTTGCCTTAAGAGATAGATCTCAAATAGTGTTGCTATGGCTGATGTCAGAAAAATTACTGTCTGTGGTCTCTTCTAGGATTTTATGGTTTCATATCTCACATTTAGGTTTTTAATCCATTTTGAGTTTGTTTTTGTATATGGTATAAGAAAGTGGTCCGTTTTCATTCTTTTGCATGTGCCTGTTGAGTTTTCCCAACACCATTTGTTGAAGAGACTGTCATTTTCCCATTGGATACTCTGCCTCCTTTGTCATAGATTAACTGACCATATAGTTGTGGGTTTATTTCTGGACTCACAATTCTGTTTCATTGATCTATGTGTCTATTTTTGTGTTAATGCCCCACTGTCTGTCTGGGAATTTTTATCCCTTGGCAACTCCCCCAAGCTGCTTGTTTTTCTGTAACTTCTTCATTTCTTTGTTTCTTCCACAGATTCTCTGTACACACTAAGCTTTTCAAGAATAGCTTTGAATAATAATAATAATAATAATAAAAGAACAACTTGAATAAAAACTAGAGCAGGGAAATCCATGGCTTTTGATAAAGAGGAGGAGGGCAGGGTTGGTGTTGGGAGAGAATACAATGTCTGATTTTCTTTGACATGAGTTGTTTACACTTTATTAATGGCCTTTGTGTCTTAAATCAATCACTGTAACTCCAGTCTTAAAACTTATTCATGTAGAACTAGAAGAGTCAAGATTTACAGTCTTTCATAGGAAACTGATCTACTGATGCTTTTAACTGGTTTGAAAAAAATAAAAATAAAAAGGTTTTAGAAGTCCATAAGCAACTTTAGCAAATCCTTGCCTCTAGAGATGTACCAAAGGGCAGTTCAGAATGTCCCATCTTTCATACATTTTCCCTGTTTATCATGGCCCATGAGATGAGGCAAACATCAAGGCAAAAGATGAGGGGTATGGAAATCAGTGCTAAAGCTAGTGATTCCTCACTGGGAGACACATCTCACTCTCCCAACCTCTAAGGATGTCCAACACCACCAACACCACTGCTTCTTCTTCCCTTGTCACCACCTTCAGCATGAGCATCATTCTTTTCAGACCTTTGTAGAACAATTGAGAGTTGAAATGGATTCAGATTAGCTTGACTAACAGATTTCCAACCAGTCCTTTGTTGTTTCTGGGGCCTGTGGCAAGTTATGAAATATCCATGAACTTCAATGTTTTCATCTTCAGATATAGGGATGAGAATGACCTCCTTTTTTGTAAAAATGAAACAGGGTCTTTCACATTATAGACACTTAATCAATTTTATTTTCTGCCTTTCACCAAAGAACTAGGTTGAGAAGACACATGCCTGAAAACAGAATAAACCAAGCTCGCATTGAGTGCCTGATGACTGGTGCAGAGGTAGTTCACAGAAACGTGGGCCCAGCTGGCAGGGATTACTTACATACCATGGTCTCCTCGGAGCATCATCTTGGCTGTATTCTGCCTTGGTGGGGGACACAATGTAGGTTCAAGGGTCAGACATAATTAGGCACAATTGAATTTGAATTGAATTGAAAAGCAGCCTGACAATATAAACAAAGCCAAAAAGCCACTCAAACCCTTTGACCTATTAATGCCACCTTAGAAAAACACATAACAATAAAATAATTGAAAAGAAAAAACTTCTACTTATTTTAAAGACATTCATCATAGCACTCTTCACATAAGTAAAATTAGAAAAATCAAATAAAGAATAAAAAGAGAATGTCTCAGATGGACTTAACAGATATAGTCAGAGCATTTCATCCTAAAGCAGCAGAATACACATTCTTTTCAAGTGCACATGGAACATTCCCCAGAACAGGTCATATACTGAGTCACAAATCAGGCCTCAATTGCCAAGAAAGGACTGAAATAATACCATGTGTATTTCCAGACCATAATGCTATGAAACCTGAAGTCAACCACAAGAAAAAACTTGGAAAGACACAAATACATGAAAGCTAAAGAACATGCTACTAAAGAATGAATGGGTTCACCAGAAAATTAAAGAAGAATTTAAAAAAAAAATACATGGAAGCAAATGAAAATGAAACACGACAGTCCAAAACCTTGGCATGTAACAAAGGTGGTTCTAAGAGGGAAGAATTGTAGAGCAATACAGGACTTCCTAAAGAAGCAAGAAAAGTCTCCAATACAAAACCTAACCTTACATCTAGAGGATCTGGAAAAAGAACAACAAAACCTAAATCCAACAGGAGAAGGGAAATAATTAAGATTAGAGGAGAAATCAATGACCTGGAAATTAAAACAAACAAACAAACAAAACAAAAAACAGTAGAAGAGATCAACAAAACTAGGAACTAGTTCTTTTAAAGAATTAAAAGAATTGATAAACTACTGGCTAGTCTTATCAAAAAGAGAAGCAAAAGGACCCAAATAAATAAAATCATGAATGAAAGAGGAGAGATCACAACCAACAACACAGAAATACAAACAATTATAAGAGAGTATTATAAGCAATCATATGCCAACAAATTAGACAATCTGGGAGAAATGGATAAATGATTAAAAGAATTTAGATAGAGGACCTGCTCTAGGAAGAGAGCTGTCACCATGGAAACATTGTAATATGAATGAGGTATGGTGGGCAGGGAGAAATGGAACAAGGCCTGTTTGAACAAAGTCTCTCTGTGTCCTATTTTTTCTAGATGGTCCAAAAAAATTTATTGGTCAAACATTTACTCTTTTTCATCTTCCTGTGAATTGCGTTTCTTCCTTTGAATTCCCTATCGCCTTCTCTTTAGTTCAGAATGATACATACACCTCATCTTGTCTGATTGTCTTTGGAATTTCCATGTCTTTGTGGATTTCCTGTATGTAAGAAATGAAATTTAATTTCCCCCTGTTAATCTGTCTCATGTCATCTGATTTTTAGTCTAGCTAGAAAGACATTTGGAGGCAGAGGGAATTCTTCCTCCTTGACAACATCAAAGTTGAACAGTTCATGTGTGTGGAGCTGGGCCTTTGAGGCAAGGCCAGTGTCTTACTGAGGCTTTTCCAGACCCCAGAGACATCAACATGAATGGGTGGTGTACACTCAGAAGCCTCTATGCAAACCCTGGGAGGACTTGTCACCTAAACCCAAGTTCCTCCTATCTCTCTCCCTGGCTACGTGGCCCCAACTTTCACATCAGGGGAAAAGATCCCTCCCTTTCTACAGTTGGCGAGGAAAAATTTTCCTAAATTCTTTCAGGCATTTAGGGAGGAATATCAAAGTTTCTTCCTGAATCTTTCAAGACTTGATCTCAGCTTGAAATAACCTGCATTCAAAGTGGCACATTTTGGGGCAACTCACCCTTGACCCTTACAGCACAATCTCCCAACCTTTTCAGAGTGAAAAAATAAACAAACCAGCTTACCATTTATAGAATGCCAGTCCCTCATCAAAAACTTAATGCATAGTATTTCTAATTCCAGCAGCCACCCTGCCAAGCAAGTGCTGATCACCTTTGTTTTACTGACAGGGAACCTGAAGCACAGAGTTTAAGGAACTTGCTCACTGTTGCTTTACCAGGAGGTGTCAGAGCTGGCCATAAGCCAGACACTGTCTCAGACTGCAGCTCTTTCCTGCTGAGGAGGAATCTACAGTTCTCAGATGACAGGGAGTTTTCATTTGCTTCCAGCTCCACCTGTGTGTGAATGCTGATACTTCTCTCAGCATTGTCCATGTTGGAGTATCATTGTCTTGTGCAGCACAGGCCCTTCAAGCTTCTCTACTCTAGTGGATCATCTCTCTGAGGGTAAAGCCAAATGCAGGAGCTGCAAGGGTGAGCCACTCCTTCTTGAGCTGAGAGTGGTTTGCAATGATTAAGAAGGTGGTGGAGAGCAAGTTGTTGTGTTTGTTCTCTGACCTTCCTGATGCCCTAGCAGTGCTTGGGAAAGTGGGAACAAGCTGGGAGGCTGGATTGTCCTTAGTGTGTCAGTGCCAAGCATTATCATTGTCAACAACATCAGAAAGAAGGAACGCAGGGCGGGATGGGGCAGGCCTACAGAGTTCTGGGGGCAGTCCCTTTTCTGTGGTAGGGCCAGGCCAGGGCTGGTAGCACCATCAAACACGGAAATGCTGCAGTATTTTCCCCAGAGATGCTGCCCACACCAGGGAAATGACAAGGCTTTTAAACAAAGATTGCCAACGCCCAGGGCATTCCCCTGAGGGGCATGGCAGGTCATTCTGCCAGAACCCAGCCCCAGAGCCTCAGGGCTCAGATGGGACCCACAGGCAGGCAGAAGCTCTCTTTAAGTAAAGGAATCTTACTGCCAACAAAATCTTATGAGAAGGCAGTAAACAAAGTTGAAAAAAAAAAAAAAAAGAGAGACCACCTTCTAATAGTATAAGTTGTTTTATAAATTCAAATTGAACAAATTATTGTAAACTGGTCAACAAAAGCATGAGGCTCTTCTGACAAATACAAACATTTAATGGGAGGTATGGATGGCTTCGGCTGACATATATGCAAGCCAACATCTCACTTACTTATGTTATTTTGTGACGCATTATTGAGAAAAATCTGGATTCATACAGATCAACTATTTAAATTCTGAAAGTTTAAAAATATCTTGCTTTGCAATTTCAGGATATTTTAAAATTAAGAGGGCAGGAGATTGATTTTTGGAGTCCATGTTAAAACACACTAACCTGGCAGTTGAGACTTGGGTGTTTTCCAATGATTTGTGTGTTGGCCATTATATCTTTGAATATATTTTAGCTTTAGAATAGTTAAATTAGACTTAAAAAACTGAAGTAAATCCTTGTAGAACTCTCTGATACTGGAAGACCCGTAGGACTCAGAGTAGCTTGCATTAGATGCCACTGGTCCAGGCAAGTCAAAGATGGCCTTCATTTGAGACTCTGTGAGTATGTGCTGGGCTGTTCATTTCTAACTACCTGTAGATTTCAGAATGTTCACTGGGTAGTCAGCACTGTAACATGATGGTTAGAACATGGGTTTTGTTAGATAGAGCAAGGTCTGAATATGAAACCTGCTATGCAGTTCCCGAGATCACTGTTTCTTTATCCTCCATTTCCTCATCTGTGGACTGAAAATGATGCCACCTAAGCAGTATGATTCCTGTGAAAATGAAATGAGATTATGTATTTAAAGCTCTTAGACCAGGCTTTGGCATTTAGAAAGTACTGTCCAAGGGGGAGTGGGAGCAGCTACTTTGGGCAGGGCAGCCAAAGGCTGAGTGCTATGCAGGTTGCTGAGGGCTGTGTGTCTTTAGGATGTCAGTGTCCTTTGGAGGCTCTCCTGTATCCAGTTCCCATGTCACCGAGCTTCAGGATCACATGTATAGCTTATAGCAGATTTGGGTGTCTAGTAGCATCTCAAATTCAGGAACAAACAGAATTTAGGACCCACTGACCTCCCAATGCTGTGTACCCCCAGATCATATTATTCTCCTGGCTAAAATACTATTGACTTTCCTCACTATTGACTGCCTGTGAACTTGGACTCAAAGTGAAGCCCACAGACCAGCAGCCCAGGTGTCTCTCTTGGAGCTTGTTAGAAACACAGACACTCTGGACCTCTAGAATAGGAAGCTGCTTTTTAACAAGACCCCTGGCAATTTTCCTCCATGTGCAGTTTGAGATGCACTGAGCCCAGCACTATGAAAGTCTGGACCAGCCTCTCACCCTTTTGGATCCCCTTCCGTGAATGAAGGTAGTATCTGAGTTTGCTAAATGTCTGGCCGTTCTAATGGTTGATTTAGGATCCATGAGAGGTGGCCATGGGGTCAGATCTGAGCCCCCATGTGGACTCCTTCCTGGCTGATCTCCAGACCCACAGGCACGAACCGTCCCATAGATACATATCTAGTGAAATCCCCCAGGCCTCTTGCTCACAGCTCAGTTCTGGGCCTTGGTCCACTCTAAACCATGTATCTGTCAATGAATATTGTCAGATAGACACACCTTTGGGTTGTGTTGTAGTGTTTGATGGTGGCAGAAATAGGATTTCTAGGTCTCTCAGGGTCAGCAGTGTCAATCCTAGAGACCACATTAGGAAGCAGTTTGATTATATGGAGAGTTGCCTGGAGGCCCAGGGAGCAGTAGAAATACAGCATCATTGGTGCTTTTTCCTTTTAGCCTAAATGGGGAGTGACCTTTCTTGTGTCCTAGCCCAGAGACTTGCTGCTACTAAAAGAGACAGCAATCATTCATCTCCATAGAGAATGATGATGAATATTTCAGACCAGCCAGAGAAGTAAAAACCAGCTGACAGTCAGCAAAGCACCTCCTCTCATCCCATACCCTAGTGAGGACTTGATGGGGGACTTTGGCCCCCATAACAGCCTGTTTTTCTTTAGTGGCCTGGAGCTCTAAACTGTAGGATCTCACAGGCAGAAGAGACTTGGAGACCTACACCCCCTATGGTAGTGATAGCTCTTGGCTGGGGGGAGAGTCATGTGAGAAAGCTCCCTCCTGAAGTGTTTAAGGCACAACTGTGGGTGGCCACCATGACAGACCCATTGAATAGCAAGAGGAGGTCTGCTCCTCCAGGCCCTAGGTGAATATCTGCTTGAGACTCCCAGGTTCAGGTCCATGGTGAGACAGACACATACATGTGCAGACATGTATGATCAAATTGACAAGCTATCAGAGTCCACGAATGCCTCTTTTCTGGGCCCCTTACCCACAATCCATGTTTCACACCCTTGAAGGCTTGGTTCAGATCCTGACCCCTCCTTGAACTTGTCCCAGGGCTCCAACTCTGGAGCTCTGCTTCTTTGCCTCTGAATGCCTCTCTCTTTCTTAGTGGTGTTCAGTTTCCCATGTGTTGGTCATTCCAACATGACTATGTGACATCAGGGTTAGTGGCTTTGTCTGTACAGTCAGTTACACTCATGAAGTATGGTACCCTGTACGTGTAAAGGAGTGTGCTGTGGGATGTGGTGTGTGTGTGTGTGTGTGTGTGTGTGTGTGTATGTGACACACTCTGCTTTTAAGGAACTTAAAGTCTAGAAGAAAGGATAAACCATGGCACAAATGGCTAACGTGGGAATATGATGAATAGTAGAGACAAGGCAACATGAGGATTCAAAGGAGAGAAAGATTGCAAAGAAGGTTGAGAATTGCTGCAGGGAGTCTGGCACCTCTGGGCTAGGTGTTGGAGGGTACAAAGAGCTTTAGCTGACATAAGCAGACAGAGAGAGGAGAGACCTTCTGGGAAGAGAGCTGCTTGTGCAAAGACACAGAGGGCAGAAAGTTCAGGCTGTCCTGGGGAAGCAGAGTCCCTTCTGGGGCTGAGGCCTTCAGTATGGCACAGGAGGCTGGGGCTATCCAGCTTGGCATGGCCAGCCTTTCTGTGCTGCAGGAGATCACTGAAACCAAGCAAGGAATGTGGCTTATGGGATCCCCTGAGGACTCAGAAGTGCTGGAAGATGGGTGTGGAAGCTCTGTGCTATGGCTGTACCTAAGTCCTCATGGTCCCCATCCCAAACACTTCTCACTCCTGAAGCCAGGCTCCCCAGTAAAGCTGTTGGGGGCACTTGGTCTGGACTAGAGCACACAATGACCAGCACCCTGAAGAGAGAATGGGGGATAGACTCAGTGATGGGATACATGTCAATTTTCTCAACCTGTATAACTTTATTTTCCCTTACCCCAAAGATGGCAGACAGAAATCTGGACAAGCCAAGGTTTAGGCTCTGGAAGAAATTTGGGTATTACCCAAAAGAAGCATGTCATAAAACTGAGAACATGCTTCAGGCTTGTGGCCCCTTAGACACCCACTCCTTCCTATCAGGAGTGAGCTGATTAACCAGGTTATGTTCTCTGTGGAGAAGGCACTCCTACAGATGGCCACCGCAACATCCTGTGTGACTCAGTGTCTCCCCAGGCTGGGCCAGCTCCCTCTGACACACACACTGCCATCTGTCACCTGGAGGAGCAGGGACAGCTCCCACTCCAGGTCTTCAATCCTCTGAGCCAGGTGGGCTCTTCTAACTCCCAGCATCAGGGTCTGCTCACTCTTCAGGGCCCAGGTCCCCAGACTGTCTCCTTCTGGGCCACTTGCCTCCACTGGGTAGGGTCTTTCTTCTTGCCACTCACAAGGGAAGATGCTGGGAACCTCCTGAAAAGGACACAAATAGAAAAAGGAGATGTGGCCCCTGTGAATTGTAAACTCACTTTTTCCTGAATCTACCATGTAACATTGGCAAGATGCTTGTCACTCTAACAGCCTCTAGGCATTACCACCCTTCCAAATACTTGGGCAGATGCCAACAAGTTACCTCCAGGCACTGACCTCACAATTAACTAATAAAGACATAGTGTTCCCTGAGTTTATGTTGCTACAGTAATGCACAACAACTAATTATATCATTACATAATTATCATGGTTAATAATCTGGAATAATTATTGAATAATTAAATCTTGCTGCATTTTATAGCCCCTCAGCTCATCCTGTTTTTTTTTCCTTCCTTAATACTAGAGATATTTATATAATGTCTCTTTAATCTTGAAGTATCCCTGTTATTTTATCCTCACCAAATCATCTGAGCCCCTCAATGCAGTCAATGATAGATCCTTGTGCTAGATCTCTCTGCAGTGGAACTGACATCATAGCTGCCTATCTGACTGGAGGGTGGCTGTCTAGAGACCCCACAGCTTAGTGTGACTTTTTTGGGAAAAGTCTAGATGAAGCTCAGGGAAGGAACAATAAACACACTGAGGAAAGAATACAATGTGAAGTTGGCATCTGCATTTGGGTTTCATAAGGAAGACCCACCTTGGGGGTTCAGGGAATCTTTTGGGCCTCAGGAGACTGTTCCTTCAGCCCTGCTGGGAAGGGCATCTGTGCATTTCATGGCTGTTACACAGCTCCTGTTGTGCCTTTGTTTGTACACAAGATAAATTTTCCTTTATTCATTTGGGAGCACAGGTGACCTTTCTCGTTGTTTTTGTCTGAAGAAGGAGGTCAGCTTGACCAAGAACAGATTTTCCAAATCTCCCAACATTAAGGCCCAGGCACATACAATGTTCTCATGGAACTCTCTGTATTTATGGAGTACTGCAGTGCCCCAATGCTGTTCCTCCTGGGTCCTCACTCCCAGGGCCCTTCTTAGCTGAAGAGGGGATTCCTTGGTGACAGAGATGCCCATTCTTGGATGCCTGGTGAGAGGAGGTGTCTATGCATGCTCCTCCACCACTCAGAGCATTGCCTGTGTTTAGCGACTTAGTAAGGCAGGGAGTAGGGTGAGATGATGGAGGAATGGGCTTGGGTGCAGAAATTAAGAGTATGCAAAAAAATTCAGGTCAAGAAAAATGGTATTTTAATGGAGTATTAAAAATCTCCAAATGGAAAACTAAGACCCACAAGCTGGCTGCCTGCTTTAGTGGATAGAGTTTTATTGAGCTCAGTGCAGGTACAACTAAATCATCCCTTTTGTCTCTTTTCTTTGTCCACTCCAACCTTCCCTGTGTTGATACCTCCTAAGACCCAAGTTAGGTTGGGGGAGCAATCTAGATGACTGATGCATCTTGTGAAAAAGTCACTGTTCCAGAACCATGTGCTACTGGTTAGGCTGCATCTGAACTGCTATTTTTATTGCTCCCTTTTCATGTTCTTCCTCAATCTTTCCAGGCCATAAGTTTACTTAGAGACCCCAGCTGCAAACCCAAGCTGATTGAGTGGGCTTCCCTGTCACTAGAAGTACTTGCTAAAGCAAACAGGCAAAACCAAACTATGGCTGGTGGGATTTCTGATCAGAACTGGTTGTTCTGGTCTCAACCCCTTCTATGGCAGACTGTGAGACCCAGCTGTCTGTGGGCACCTCAGGAGCTGAGGCAGTGGTCTGCTAGTCTTACCACAAATGTATTGCCTTCACTTGGGAGCAGTTGTCCTGGTTTGTCTTTTTCTTTCTGGAGCTCCAGGGCTTGAGCAGTGAGCCAGAAGAACTCTTCATTCATCTCATCCAAAGTATCTTCCACCTGCCAAATCTTTCTCTAAAAACAAGGTACACATGGTAAAGGCTGCTGTGGAGGGATGTACAGGGACCACAAGAACAAATAGCAGGACACCAAATCCAGGTAGGTGTGACCAGGGAGAACTTTCTTGTATGGGGCACATCTCAGTTGAATTTTCATGATAAACAGGATTTAGCTGGGTGGACAATGGAAGAAGGGCATGCTAGGCAAAGGGAACAGCGTATATGAAAACAAAGAGATATGAGAGAGAAAGAGAACACTCATCCATCTATCACTCCATCTATCTGTCCATCCACTCATAAGTAAAGAAAGATTTATTGAGCACCCAGTATATGTCAAGCCAGTGATTAGTTCTGAAATTCCATTTGTGAACTTCCATGGGGTTTAGAGTCTATCAAGAATGGCAGACCTAAAACAAGGAATTATGAGTGACGAATGTTACCTGTGGATTGCTGTGGGAAGGTTGCTACAGGAAGTAGTCCAGCTTCAGTTTGGTGGTAGCAAGGAATTTGTTTGTAAGAGTAGAAGAAGATGATACTGGAGAAATGGAGGTGATGAGGGGGCTAGAGACAGTAGGCCACAAAGGGTCTTGTGCATTAGTCTCAGCTACTATGGCAGAGAATTTCTTATTAATAGAATTCAATTTATGGGGAGTGTTGTGTGCTCAGCTAAAAAACTGCTTATTTCAGACTCTATTCTAGATTGAGATTTCCGTAAGTCTTGGCCAATGAGATGTAAAAGAAAATTGTTGAATGGATGGATTTTAGAAAACCTCTTTAAAAAGAGAGCTGACTCAGTCAGCCTGTGCCCTTTTACCTTCCTACCTTTCCAGCAGCCATCTTGTGACCACAAGGACCATGAAGATGAAAATCCTGTGCTAAGGGTTATGGAGCAGAAAGAACGGTCCTAGACTTTGTAGATCATAGGTGCTGATGGGTTCGCTTTTGAACATGTTACATTTAGGCTATTTGTGGCATACCCTCAGTTAATACAACATCCAATTGCCTGGCCAACTTGGCTGTCATGGATAGTTCACCTCTTGCTCCACACATGAAATGCCAGATAAAATATAAATACAAATGCAGAACCACGTTTCAGTAGGAACTCTCTTGACACCAGAGATGAAGAGACAAGTCAGTGGTAGGAGGAAGCTGAAGGCACATGGCATGTAGGTATTTTTTCTTAAAGGCTGAGGTGTTAACTGCCATCTTGAGGCTATTTATGATGGGAACTGGCCTGTGGCTGCCTGAGTAAAGTCTGGGCTCAGGAACTTCTCTGAACTTGAATTAAAAACTCCTTCTGGCCTGAGCACATGGCCCATTGCTGAGCAAGCTCGTTGCTCAGGGCTGAGGCTGGAACAGATTCGATGTGAGAAATTGGAACCATGAAGTTGAGCACACTGTAAGAGGCCAGATGAGAGAGAGAGAGATGAGGGATGTGGAAACTAACCTCCCAAGAGAACTGGAAGCAACAAACCTCATAGTGTGCAAGTGGAGACAATGATAGTTGCCCCACAGGGAGGCATGCACAGAGGATAATCCCCCTGAAGATGACTTGTGGATGAAAACACAAAATATGGAAGGAAACCCAATGGCATAAAAGTGAGCAGATTTGATGAAAATACCCTCAAGAAACTAGAGATAACAGTAAAATCTGAGCATGACTATCATAAAAGCATGTTTAAAGTGTGAAGGAAGAGGGGCGCCTGGGTGGCTCAGTCAGTTAAGCATCTGCCTCTGGATTTCAGCTCAGCTCATGATCTCACGGTTATGTGATTGAGCCCCATATAGAGCTTCTTGCTCGGCAGAGAGTCTACTTGAGATTCTCTTTCTCCTTTATCTCTCTCCCTTCCCCAACATGTGCACATACTCTTTCTTTCTCTTTCTAAAACAAATAAATAAATCTTTTAAAAAATGTGTGAAGGAAGACAAAAAGAAGGAATAGAATTCATAAGGCAAGCACAGGAAGATTATGGAGAAAATAAATCTAGAAATGAAAACACATGAAGAGAAAAACAATGGCTTACATATAGACCCAACTGTAGTGGGTTTGTAGAAACTTATGAGGACATCACCTGGAATATGGAACCCAGAGGCAAATAGAAGGGAAACATAATGGAGAAGTGAAGAAATACAGAGGTAGAAATTTTAAATGTTGTCTAGCAGTATTCATTAATAGATGGTGTTTTTTGCATATGCAATTTTATACATGTCCGTATTGTGTGTTCATTTTGCCATCTCACTGGACACCAAGATGCCTTCCTGACCTGTCAGTTCTTTGAGCAAAGGAAATGGATTTGACCTATTTTTAGATCCCTAGCTCCCTCACACTCAGCCCTTCTTCTGTAAAAGCTGATTGAAAAAGATGGGGATCAGGGTAAGATCTCTGTCCCCTTCCTCATTTGTGTTTCTGAATAAGATCAGGCAGCATGATACAGAAGAAAAAGCAGAAGTTTCTGATGTGGATAGAACGGGACTTAAAACTCTCTTGGGCAAGTTTACCTCCCTCTCTGACATTCAGCTTCCACAGCTGAAGAGTCAATGGGTCTGTCTCAGAGGGATTTTTTGAGATTCACATGGGTGTTCTCTGTGAAAGCAATCAGCGCAGTCCTGGCTCATAGGAGGCTCTCAACAAATAACACCTTTTCTTTCTGCCTTTTTTGGACACTAATGTGACTCCCTGTGTATTTGGCAGAGAGAAAATTAATCATGGCTTAGTGTGTGGGGATGATAGTTAAAATCATTACCATCCATGGGGGGACAAGATGGTGGGGAAGTAGGAGGAGGCACCTTTTCAACCTGTACCCTAAAGTGAGCTGATTACCAGCCAAAGAACTCCGATCACCCGTGAAATCAGCCTGAGATCAGAATTATACACATCTGGATCTCTACAGGGGCAGAAGACACCAGTGGGCAGGTAAAGTGGAGTGGGAAAGGCGGACTGATAACGGAGGATAAACAAAAGGGGGAGGGAGCCACCAGAAGTGACTGGTTGGAAAGTAATACCCCTAATACGAGTGAGAGTGCCCTGCGTCTGGGGACCAGCATTAACTGGGAGACTGGTTGAAAGCACTCCAAAAGAGCAAAAGATCGAGGGGGGGAAATTGTGGGAATTAGGGTGGCTAGGGACAGGGGCGTAAGTCCCCGGTCTCAGGACAGCCTCCCCTGGCTCGGAGCCAGAGAGAGTGCGGCGGAGAAACCAGGTCTTGGTCCCTGAGCCGCCAGCGCGCCCGAGATTGCGTGGGTTCTGGCCCCTGTGAGGGGATGGGAGCCACGCCGGATGGCAGAACGCGCGAGCCCTGCTACAGAGCCTGAGATGCGTGCTCCCTTATCCTCCCCTGAGAGAGGTACAAAGGCCCAGCCGGCGCTCTTTGACACGCGCCATTGTTTCAGAGCCTAAGACCGCGCCCCAGACTCTCCCCTGAAAGAGGTACGTGCAAGCCGGGCGCTCTTAGACCCAGAAAGACCAGGCACTCCCAGCCCGGGCCAGCGGGAAAATCTCAGTGTGTGATCGCTGCTTGGAACCTCTCTGGCGGTCTGGAACTTCCCAGACAGCCGCCGCTGCTGCCGTGGTTTTGGGTACAAGCGGAAGATCCTGCGTCCCCAGGAACCGTGACTCGGAACCTGCTCTGCCAGCGGCCCAGGGGGGATTTATATGGGCTCTGCAACACCCACAGAAGAACAGACTGAGGCTTCTCTCTGAGAGGGAGGTCAGGGTGCAGTTTGCTTTCCTCTAAACCTACAAAAACCATCAAAAGCGGTCAAGGCGAGAGGGAAAAAAAAAAAAAAGGTGAACAAACATAAAAACCTCCAGAGAACAAAAGCCTGAAAAAATCGGTTTTCTCAGAGCCCACTCCCTTGAGGGGGACTGGAAGACTTACCTCAGGGAACATCATTGATTGAAAACTCACGTGGCAGGCCCCTCCCCCAGAAAACCAACCAGGAAAGAAAAAAAAAAAAAAAAAAAAGACTACAAGAGAACCACCACCACTACTTCATAGGACAACTTTTATTTTTAATTTGTTCCCACTATTCTGGCTCATTTTTTTATAGATAATTTTTTAACCTATTTACCATCACAGCGAGCTGTCCAGTACATCAAATTCCATAATAACCTTCTAACCTGAACTTTTTGATACATACACCTGTGTTTTTCTTTTGCATTTCTATTTTTTGAATTTTTTTAAATTTTAGTTTAGTTTAGTCTAGTTTATTCCTTTTTTATTTTCTAATATTCATATAGAGTTAAACTTCAAAGTAATCCCCTTTCCCCAATCAATACTACCCCTATAGGTAAACCAATTTTTAATCCCCCTTTAGCCTAGGAAAGTTGGGTCTTTTAACAAAGAGATCAAGATACATCCAGGAAGAATCAAAACAACCTTCTTCTGAGAATTTATAACCACTCTCCCATCTTTTTCTTCCACCAGTGTTTCTGTGTTTTTGTGTTTGTCCTGATAGTATATAAATCTTACACTTGGGGTTCTTTTCGACAAGGTTCTTCCTTTATTTGCATATATATAATTTTTTTCTCTTGTTATATACTTTTATCAATCTTTTTGTTTGTCTGTTTTTGTTTGTATACCTCATAAATCTTACCTTGGGGCCCATTTGGGCTGAACCTTCTCTTTCATCTTCCCTTTCTTTCCTGTCTCTCTGTCTCTCTGTCTCTCTTTTTTTTCTCTTTCCTTTCTTTTTTCTCTCATTTGGGTGGGGAATCCTGATTGCTCAGAAGTGTCCCAGGGTGCACCCAGACTGCACCACGGTCAATACAACCAGCTACATCTGTTCAGTCATCTCTGACCAAAATGACTAGGAGGAGGAATGCCCAACAGAAGAAAAATACAGAGGATGGACCTTCTGCAACAGAGCTAATGGCTATCAACATAGACAATATGTCGGAAAGAGAATTCAGGCTAACAATTATCCAGGCGATAGCTAGGTTGGAGAAAGCCATGGATGACCAAACGGAATTGATTAGGGCCAAGCTGAAAGCGACCAGACAGGATGTTCACAACGTTAGGGCAGAGCTAAAAGCTACCAGGGCTGAGGTTCACAATGCTCTCAATGAGTTCCAATCTAATCTAAATTCTCTCAAAGCTAGGGTAACTGAGACAGAAGATAGAATTAGTGATCTGGAGGACAAACAGATAGAGAGAAAGGATCAAGAGGAAGCTTGGAACAAACAACTTAGAAACCATGAAAACAGAATCAGGGAAATAAATGACACCATGAAATGTTCCAACGTCAGAATCATTGGAATCCCTGAAGGGGAGGAGAAAGAAAGAAGTCTGGAAGATATAGTGGAACAAGTTCTTCATGAAAATTTTCCCAATCTCGCGAATGGAACCAGAGTTCATGTACTAGAGGCTGAATGGTCTCCACCCAAGATTATAGATTCCAGAAAAACATCAAGGCACCTGATAGTCAAATTGAGGAATCATAATTGTAGGTATAATCTCTTGAAAGCCACTAGGAAAAAGAGGCTCCTTATTTACAGAGGAAAGCCCATCAGAATATCGTCAGACCTGTCCACAGAGACCTGGCGAGCCAGAAAGGACTGGCAAGATATATTCAGGGCACTAAATGAGAACAACATGCAGCCAAGAATACTTTATCCAGCAAGACTGACATTCAAAATGGATGGAGAGATAAAGAGTTTCCAAGACGGGCAAGGCTTAAAAAACTATGCAACCGCCAAGACAACACTGCAGGAAAAATTAAGGGGGGTTCTATAAAAGAGGAAAAATCCTAAGAATAGCATTGAATAGAAATACAGAGACAATCTACAGAAAGAAAGACTTCAAAGGCAACACAATGTCAATAAAAACGTATCTATCAATAATCACTCTCAATGAGAATGGCCTAAATGCGCCCATAAAATGGCAGAGGGTTGCAGATTGGATAAAACAACAGGACCCATCCATATGTTGTCTACAAGAGACCCAATTTGAACCTAAAGATACATCCAGACTGAAAGTGAAGGGATGGAGAAGCATCTTTCATGCCAATGGGCCTCAAAAGAAGGCTGTGGTAGCGATTCTCATATCAGATAAATTAGATTTTAAACTAAAGACTGTAGTCAGAGATACAGAAGGACACTACATCATTCTTAAAGGGACTATCCACCAAGATGATCTAACAGTTGTAAATATCTATGCCCCCAATATGGGAGGAGCCAATTACATAAGAAAACCGTTAATCAAGATAAAGAGTCATATTGGTATGAATACATTAATAGTAGGAGATCTTAACGTGCCTCTCTGAGAAGTAGACAGATCATTGAAGCAGAACATCAATAAAGAAACAAGAGCATTGAATGACACATTGAACCAGATGGACCTCATAGATATATACAGAACATTCCACCCTAAAACAACAGAATACTCATTCTTCTCAAGTGCACATGGAACCTTCTCAAGAATAGACCACATACTGGGTCACAAATCAGGACTCAACTGATACCAAAAGACTGAGATTATTCCCTGCATATTCTCAGATCACAATGCTTTGAAACTGGAGCTCAATCACAAGGGGAAGTTCAGAAGGAACTCAAACACCTGGAAGCTAAAGACCACCTTGCTGAAGAATGCTTGGATCAACCAGGAGATCAAAGAAGAACTGAAACAATTCATGGAAACCAATGAGAATGAAGACACTTAGGTCCAAAACCTATGGGATACAGCAAAGGCGGTCCTAAGGGGGGAAATACATAGCCATCCAAGCCTCCCTCAAAAAAATGGAAAAATCCAGAACACAGCAGCTGTCTCTACACCTTAAAGAACTGGAGAATCAACAACAAATCAAACCAACTCCACACATAAGAAGGGAAATAATCAAGATTAGAGCTGAGATCAATGAGGTAGAAACCAGAGATACAGTAGAACGTATCAATGAAACTAGAAGTTGGTTTTTTGAAAGAATCAATAAGATCAATAAACCATTGGCCACACTAATTTGTATGGAATCAGAAGAGACCCCAAATCGCTAAGGAAATGTTGAAAAACAAAAATAAAACTGGGGGCATCACGTTACCTGATTTCAAGCTTTACTACAAAGCTGTGATCACGAAGACAGCATGGTACTGGTATAAAAACAGACACATAGACCAGTGGAACAGAGTAGAGAGCCCAGATATGGACCCTCAACTCTATAGTCAGTTAATCTTCGACAAAACAGGAAAAAATATACAGTGGAAAAAAGACAGTCTCTTCAATAAATGGTGCTGGGAAAACTGGGTAGCTATATGTAGGAGAATGAAACTCGGCCATTCTCTTACACCGTACACAAAGATAAACTCAAAATGGATAAAAGACCTCAACGTGAGCCAGGAATCCATCAGAATCCTAGAGGAGAACATAGGCAGTAATCTCTTCGATATCAGCCACAGCAACTTCTTTCAAGATATGTCTCCAAAGGCAAAGGAAACAAAAGCCAAAATAAACTTTCGGGACTTCATCAAAATCAAAAGCTTCTGCACAGCAAAGGAAACAGTCAAGAAAACAAAGAGGCAACCCACGGAATAGGAGAAGATATTTGCAAATGACAGTACAGGCAAAAGATTGATATCCAGGATCTATAAAGAACTCCTCAAACTCAACACACACAAAACAGACAATCATATCAAAAAATGGGCAGAATATATGAACAGACACTTCTCCAATGAAGACATACAAATGGCTATCAGGCATATGAAAAAATGTTCATCATCACTAGCCATCAGGGAGATTCAAATTAAAACCTCATTGAGATATCACCTTACACCAGTTAGAATGGCCAAAATTAGCAAGACAGGAAACAACATGTGTTGGAGGGGATGTGGAGAAAGGGGAACCCTCTTACACTGTTGGTGGGAATGCAAGTTGGTGCAGCCTCTTTGGAGAACAGTGTGGAGATTCCTCAAGAAATTAAAAATAGAGCTTCCCTATGACCCTGCCATTGCACTACTGGGTATTTACCCCAAAGATACAGATGGAGTGAAAAGAAGGGCCATCTGTACCCCAATGTTTATAGCAGCATTGGCCACGGTTGCCAAACTGTGGAAAGAACCAAGATGCCCTTCAACGGACGAATGGATAAGGAAGATGTGGTCCATATACACTATGGAGTATTATGCCTCCATCAGAAAGGATGAATACCCAACTTTTGTAGCAACATGGACAGGACTGGAAGAGATTATGCTGAGTGAAATAAGTCAAGCAGAGAGAGTCAATTATCATATGGTTTCACTTATTTGTGGAGCATAACAAATAGCATGGAGGACATGGGGAGTTAGGAGAAGGCATTTGGGGGAAATTGGAAGGGGAGGTGAACAATGAGAGACTATGGACTCTGAAAAACAATCTGAAGGGTTTGAAGAGGTGGGGGGGTGGGAGGTTGGGGGAACCAGGTAGTGGGTAGAGAGGGCAAGGACTGCATGGAGCACTGGGTGTGGTACAAAAAACAATGAATACTGTTATGCTGAAAATAAATTTTAAAAAATGATTAAAAAAGAATCATTACCATCCATTTTGGGTACATTTGGGTACCTTCCATGTCATGTAACTCCCATTATGTCATGGACTGTCACAGTATCTGCTATTTTACTTTCATAAAGAAGGAAAGGGGGAAAATGTTCTTTCCATAGAAAGAATTTCCCAATCTGTGACCATCCTGGGTTGTGTGAAGGAATAGTGTCAGTGACATCTGTAGGTGTTGCTATACCTTATAGGGGTGGCACTTGTTTTAAGTTAATGAGCAGAAACTGTAATCTCTGAGGATGCCTTATGGATACAACATTAGGTTTCATAGGCTTCTTTCTCATTTCCATTCCCTTTACTATCGGATCTGCTCAAGTATCTTTTGATTAAAAAGAAATGAAAAACAAAAGTATGCCAGAACAAAAGAATCTCCTAACTTACACTTTTCTTATCATAAAAGGTAACCCTGGTTCAGTGCAGAATATTAGTGAATATAACATTTAAATGTATAAATGAGTACATTAATATCATGATAACCTACTGAGGAGGTCTGCACGGAGGGTCCCAATTCTTTGCCCTCTCTAGACTTATGGCCTTCACCACGTTCTTCTGTAGTGCTCTCCTACTGTGTGTGGGCTTTTTTCTCATAGCTTGAAGCTGAACTCCACCATCTGACTTCCTTTGGGATTAATATAGGCAGAAGTCACCTGGTGCCAGTTTTGAGCCCAGGCCTGAAGAGGTCTTTTGTGATTCTACCAATAAATACTGTAAGAACATGTCCAGGCTAGCCTGCTGGCCCTGGGAAGAGGAGGAGAGACCCCTGAAGCACAGTTGCCCCCAAACAGTGTCTCAGGCAAGCCCAGCCTGGATCTGGGGCCCAGGTGAAATGCAGATACCCTGTGAGATCTGGAACTGTGGGGCAGGCCCAGACCAAATTAGGTGAACCCCCAGACATAGGAGCATTAAATGTTTATTGTTCTTTGCTGCTGAGAATTTGTGTTGTTAGTCCTGCAGCAAAAGCTAACTGATACTCAGTAATCATTCTTACATTTTTGGGTCTTCTCATTTCAGTTTTTCTCTCTCTTTCTTCCCTCAAACTACTCTCACTACTGTTTTTATGGCCCTCTCTTTCTGTTTTTCCCATGTGTCTTTTTAAGAATATATACACCCACATGTGAAATCATTCCACATGTGCAATTCTCTGTCTTCATCTTTTACCTTAATAATGTTGAAAATTCTCTATAACCTTGTTTTTCATAAAGGCATTAATATCTCATAGTAGAGCTCTACCGTAATTTAGGTAAACCCTTATATTATCAGAAATTTAGATCATCTCCATTTATTTTTATAATATAAAAAATTTCAATGTCCTTGTTTCCTCATATTTGTCTGTATTTAAGTTTTTTTCCTCTTAGACAGATTCTTAGGATTAGAGATACTGAGTGGACTGAATATTTTAGAGGCTTTTGACACAAAGTGCCAGATTGCTTTCCAGCAAGGTTTTAACTTTTTATCCTCAATTAGCTGGATGTGGTACGTCTATCTCAAACAATATCTCAAACGTCTATCTCAAACAATAAAAAAAATTTATGTAGATATAAAAGGGCATCTAGTTTAACTAACATTTAATTAAGATTTCTTTGATTCTTTGAATATTTTTCATATAAATTTATCTGTTGGTATTTCCTTTCTCTTAGGGCCTTTACATATTTTTTTTTTCCTCACAGAACAAAAGTATCTGTTGATGGCAAATTTTGACCTTGAGAATCCTGTTTTATATTATTATATGATCATACTTATTGTTGCCTTCCTTTGGGATTCTTTTAAACCTTCACAGTCTCCCACCTCTTGCCCTTATGAATGTTATAGATATAGGGGCCAGGGGCTGTCACCCACCAAGACCAGCCAATTTGGCATAAAGTTCATGCCAAGTTTAAAACAATCAAGGCCAAAAAGATTCCACAACCACCTAAAATAATTTAGATAGAGGAAGAGAGTGGTCACCATAGAAAACTACACTGTAATATGAACTAAGTGTGGTGGACAGGGAGGAATGGAGCAAGGCCTGTTGCATCAAAGTCCTCTCTATGTCCTATTGTTTCTGGATGATCCAGCAAGCATTTGTTCACCAAACATTTACTCTTTTTCATCTTCCTGTGAATTGCATTTCTTCCTTTGAATTCCCTATCTCCAGCTTTAGTTCAGGATATACCTTCTTTTGTCTGATTTTAGGATCTCATGTCTGTATGGATTCTCCATATGTATAAAATTAAATTTGATTTTCTCCTGTTAATCTCTCTCATGTCAATTTAATTCTTAGTCTAGCTAGAAGAACCTTGAAGGACATAGAAAAAATGATTTCCTCCCCTATATAGACAATCAGTGAACACTTAATGAGTGATTTTTTTGACCAATATTCTCTAATCCTAATTGGATTGGATTGAACAATATTCTCCAATCCTAATTTTATCCTAATTTCTTTTCCCACAAAATATCCCTCCCAGTCATGTTTTCTCCACCTCTGTGTTTGATTTCTGAGCCCCAGAGTCACATACAGTGTGTAGGTAACAAGGAGGGCTGAAAGATGGGACAGCCAAACAGCTCAGAATCCTTAGAGGAGGCAGAGGCCCATATCACTCCCTGAGGTGAAGAGGACATTGGTCACAGAGTCAGACTCCTACCTGCAGCTCAGGAAATGCTCTGTGCCTGTGTCCAGCTGTGAGGATCCACAACATAGAACTTGGGCTCATTTTATCTCCTCCTTTGGTGGCACATTGAGGGAGCTGTCCAGGTCCCAGGTCCTGCTGGGATCTAGGAAAAGGGAATGAGAAATATACTTTCAGGCCTTTGCTACCCAGTAGTACATCTCCCCAACCAGAAAAAGAACATATTGGCCACTTTTAACTCCTCCCTGAGATGTCTGGGATTAGAGAAGGATGAGATTATTAACATGACAGAGAAACTGACAGACACACATAGATTCCCTGAAACTGCACCCACAAAGCTATTCTTGTCTCAGCAGGTGAATGACTTCTCAGTAATGGGTACAGAATATGCCATCCAGAAATATGCCAAATATGCCAACTTGGCATATTGATTATTTTCAGCTGAAGGCAATTGAGAAGAAACAGATATAAGACAAGTGCTCTGCTCTCACCCTATTTATCTGAAAGCAGGACATACATTTTAAAGGTGCCCTCCAACATTCTCTAGGAAGGACAGGAGTTACATTGAGATAACTCTAGATGCTTATCAGCCTGGAGATGGCACCAGAGGAATTTACACAAAAACCTTGCTAAAACTGGCCCTTTTTCTCCACTAGTTCTCCCATATATTTACCTTCTCACAGTTTGATGCCCTAGAAACTCAAAGACTTTTTCTTTTTTTTTTCTTTTGTTTTTTCACCTCTCTTAAAATTTACTGTTCTTCTGTTAAGATGCTGTGTAAGCCCCAGTTCTAAGGACCCTTCCTTTACATTTCACTGAGTGCTTTCATGTGTATGTGCCTATAAAGTGTCTACTTTATAGGTTATTGTGAGGATTAACTTAGAGAGCAGATAAGAGTTTGCCTCAGGTCCAGTACATACAAACAGTCACTATGACTATTACCACTTATTGTTATTAAAGAGGGACGTATGGAGGAATAGATCATGCACCTAAATGCATGGAGAGAAATCAAGTTAACAGATCCATTTCAGCCTCTTGGTTGACTTGGAGAAAGAACAAGTCAACCATGAGGCTACGTTGTGGAGGAGACCGTGTGTCAGAGGAAGGAAAGTTGGAAGGAGATAGGGTGGTGTCTGGTAAAGTCCAGAGTCAGCCAGAGCAAATGTGGCCTTGTTCCCATGGGTGGGAATAAACCCAGTAAATGACATGAGTTCTGATGAGTTACTCAAACCAGCGAATCCCTTGGCAAACCAAGGTAGCCAGGACAATGGGTAAATTACTATGGGAAGAGCATCTCAGAGCCTTCAGCTAGATATGAGTGGGTTAAGGATTTAAATCTGGTTCTGGTTACGAAAAATACAATTCTCAGTGATGACGGAACAAAAGGCTGCCTGAAGACTGGATAAGCTCACACTCTACAACCTCCCTACCACCCTCTACTCCTGGATGAAACATATGTGATATTTTTCCAGAATCTCCCAAGTAACTTAATGTTAATGCAGTATCAGAGGGCCATTATCTTGTAGGTCCTCCTTAGCATATGAAAGTTCTTTCAAAACCTCCCTTTTTCTTTACCTCTCCCAATTCCCAAGTATATAATTAGCCACCCTTCACAACCTTCACAACCCTGTTGCAGCAGCTCTTTCTGCTCACGGGACCTGGCCCTGTGCTTTAATAAAATTACCTTTTGTACCAAAGATATCTCAAGAATTCTTTCTTGGCCATAGGTTTCGAACCCTAAAGTTCTTTCCCATGTCATCTTTACTAAGGACCACAACCAAAGAATATAGCAGCTGTGTGCAAGGCTTGATGCTGATACCTGTCCCCACCTTGTACTTTGGTGCTCCTCATCCAAGGGCAGAGGCTGTGGCTTCAGGGTCATGTTACTTGCCAGGTGAGAGTCTTGTTGATAGGTAGGGAGAGGCTGTTCACCAACCTGACGAGAGGCCTTGGAAGAACAGACAGTTTTGCAACTTTTCTTCAGTTTTGGGCCCAGAAAAGAACTGTGATGGACAGGGGCATCATTGCTGAACCACCACGGGCACCTGCACTGATTTGAGCTTGGGTTTCCATGTCTTGGTGTGGCCAGACCACTGACTGCTTAGTTCTCCTGGGGGCCCCAAGTGCCTGGTCAGTAGCCATGATACGTGTTATGGTCTTCCTTTTCTTGCCCCCACAGGCACTTTGGGAACAAATGTGGCTGTGATGGATTCTGCCCAATTGCACTGGGGATGTACCAGGCAGGGACTCCTGAACAGAGGCCCTCTGAGTCTTTCTTCCCTTTGACATGCTGTTCTCAGGGTAGGATCCATGAATTGTGCTTCCCTTCTGAGCTCTGTGTAAGAGGCCAGATTATCTAGGGGACTGGGGAGATTGTCTCTGACACACATCTTAGAGAAGATAAAGAGCTAAAAACAGGGGTTAACCTATGAGCATGGGCACTGCACCCTAGATTTCTGAATAGAGCTTAGGGCCACCAGAAGAGTGTCAGGTCCAAGTGTGTGCGTGTGTGTGGTGTGTGCAGATGTGTATGTATGCATGAATTTGGTGTTCTGTGTGTGAATGTGCACATGTGTGTGGTTGTGTGTGGTGTGTACATGCATGAAAGTGTGCATGAATGTGTGCACATGTGTGTGTGTGTGTGTGTGCCTGAGTGTATACCAAATGAGTCTCCACAAGGTTGGGGTGATAGTGAAGCTGTCTGGAAATAGAGGTACACTTTATCACCCTGGGGGGTTTTCACCTTTCTTCTGGCCCCAGTTGGTTGCCCACATGCATGAGAAAGTGCTGACGCCAGGGCCACGATCACTCTGTCAAGCTCTGGCTGCAAGCCCAGGGGTGAGACACTGGTGGTGCAGCCTGGGGAAGGAGGACACAGAGACCAGCCTCAGACACAGTCATCTCATCTGACCACAGATGACCCACCTTACATTTACTTGACTTTTTCCCATTTTTGAAGCTTTGTTGTGAGCCTTTTGCCTTTTTATTCCATTTCTACCTCCATCTCCGAACCCACTTCCATCTCTCTCCTTCCTTCAGGCAGTCTTTCCAATGTGCTAAATATATGTGGATTGAACCTTGACGACTACATCATGGTTTTTTATGTGTGAATAAAATTTTTATACATAATCTCTTCCCTTCTTATACAACTCCTTCTGTTTCTTTTTCTTCTTCTTTTTTTTTTAACTCAGAAATGTTTAAAGATCTTTTATCTCCATACATAATCTGTTACTTCTGACTGCTTGAGCATTTTTGAGTGCTGCATTTGGCTTGTGTGCCCTCCCCTCTACTCCCCTCAACTGCCAGGCCAACTTAGGATACCTGCTGCCAAGACCAAGGCTGTGCTGGGATTCACACCCAGCAGTCTCCAAGAACTGCACTGTGACTTGCTGAAATACCTACTCAGAGGGAACCTGATAAGCTGCAGGGTGATTTTGCCAAAATATTATTTAATTGCTTTCTTCTTTTTAATTTTCTAACCTTCATTACATAATTTTTTGGAAAAAAGTGATCCCCATCAAGAAATAATGGAAGCCTCTACCTTCAGTTAGCTAGGCAAGGAGTAGGCTTCATTTAGTCCTCTGTATTCAGCACACATGGAGAGGATTTTTAGGACATGAAGTTTTAAGGCTTAGTCCCAGACCAATTTCAGAGGAAGGTAGCCTTTTTTGTCCTTCTTCTCATGATCACTTGGCCAGGTGTTCCAGCCCAGATGTGTATGGATGAGAAGTTTAAGAAGAGGAAATGGTATTGAGAGGTCAAGGAAAGCTTTTAACAACATTGCTCCATCTCTATGGTTTCACAGACCACACATGCACACAAGTACACACACATATACACATGTGCCAGGCAAGGTTTCTGGCATCTGTCTGACCTGCTTCCCCTTTTTGCTAGGGCTTTTGAGGACACATGGCCATCATCATGGAAAAAATAAGTGCTTGGATCTCAGCCTCAAACACATTCTTCCAGTGACCCACTCCTTTCTGTAGAGTGATCTATACTGAGGGGTGAGACCCTAGACCAGCCTGGCCAGCCTGTCTCCCCAACAGGGCCAGGAAGCTCAGTGGAAAGGACTGTGTCTGGGCTCTTGGAACTGGAGCCTGGTGGCTGAGTGGTGGGCCCTTGGGTTCAAGTGAGGTACATTCCTTCATGCCCTTTCAGCCAGAGGCAGCAGAGATGTTTAAGGGCTGTGTGGTGGAGACTGGGATTCTGGCTAGCCCTGCTCTATCACTCTCCATGTAACTTTGGTGGAATTGACTTTTTAGCCTCTTTAAGACACTGTTCCTTTATCTATAAAATTATGGTAATGTCACTCATAGATTTCCTGTGAGAACTGAATGGGTTAATTGAGACAGTGCTTGCTCAGTGTTTACAACAGCCCTCAGGACTGTGGAGGAGAGCGCTTGGAGAAGCTGAGATCCCAGAGCCCCCAGAGCCCCCAGAGCCCCAGAGCCCCAGACAGCTGTGCAAAGGTGGGTGGGAGCCCCCAGAGTCCCAGGCAGCTGTGCCTAGGAGGAGTGGGGCATGCTCCCTTCCTTGGCCAGATGACCCATGTGTCCAGATCTTCTCCTGGGGGTGCTCCTTGGTCCCCTCTTGATGCTAATGAGACAGCATCCTGGCCTGATGTCCAACAGCTGAGACAGGCCTCTGGGGGCCATCCTGTAAGGAGCTTCCATCAAGTGTTCTAAATGCTGAGTTAAGGGAGGGGCTTATTTTCTGATTGGACTGAATAGACAGAATAGATAGCCATCTGGTGGGATGCTGCCATATTATGGGCTACTTTAATTCTTTTTCCTTCCCAAATTAGAGACTAAAACAAGTTTTCTTCCTCTAAATAAGTCCTTTAACATGAAGAAATTTAAGGAAACATTAAGCCAGGCAAAAATTGTCTATCAGACTTAGGAATCATGTGTTTCCCCTTTAAAGTGGCTGTCTTCTCCCTACCTTCCTTACAACACACCCTGGGGATGAAGAACAAGGGGTGTGCCCCTCAGAACCTGTGGGAATAAACAAGTAATCCATCAAGTTTATTCTCATTACTATGACTTGATGTTGTCCTGAGGGATATAATGTAAATTCTGCAGGTTTATCTTAAAAATGGTTATGTTAGGCCAGAACTGGAGACCCTTCCTTCTTGGATCTGAGATTTCTTCCCTTGTGAGGAGGCAAACACAAATTCTCTGAACTTCTCCCCCGAGGCTCTTGCTGACCAGGTGGGCCTGAGGCCAGTGGGATTCTGATTTAAGGGGATCTTCTGGGGGCAAATCCTATTACTAGATTCCTTGTAGACAGTGGCTTCTATACTTAAGAATCACAGTGCACACTAAGAAATTCATTGTTTGCACACTTCTCCATATATGTATGTATAATACTACAAGGAGAGTTGTATGAAGCCATATCACTTTTTATAAATGTGTGGCTTCTGGTAGTTTTGATTTTATTCCTTTCTAGGTTCTTTTTTTTCTTAATGCTTATTGCAACTTATTAAACTGATTTATAGTAAGCTACAATCTGCAGTTTGGTAAACTGCTTCAAGAGATGGAAAGTCGGCTGATTTTCAATGAGATACCAACTCACACCTGTCAGGATGGCTAAAATTAAATACCCAAGAAACAATAGGGGTTGGTAGGGATGCAAAGAAAGGGGAACTCTCTTGTACTGTTGGTGGGAATGCGAACTGTTGCGGTCACTCTGGAGAACAGTTTGGAGGTTCCTCAAAAAGTTAAAAATGAATCTGGCAATTGCACTACTAGGTATTTAGCCAAAGGATAAAAAAATACAGATTCAAAGGGTTACATGGACCCTGACATTTATAATAGCTTTATCAACAATAGCCAAATTATGGAGAGAACCCAAATGTTAAATCAACTGATGAATGAATAAAGAAGATGTGGTATACACACCCCCCCACACACACACACGCATGTGCGCACACTGGAATATCATTCAGCCATCAAAAAGAATGGAATCTTGCCATTTACAATGATGTGGATGGAGCTAGAGTGTATTATGCTAAGTGAAGTAAGTCAGTCAGAGAAAGGCAAATACCATATGATGTCATTCATATGTAGAATTTAAGAAAGAGAACAAATGAACATATGGAAAGGAGGAAAAGAAAAAAAAAGGAGAGAGGGAAACAAGCCATAAGTGACCCTTAGTGCTAGAAAACAGAGGGTTGATGGGGGGAGGAGGGCAGGGGAAGGGCTAGTAGTGGGATGAGTTTTAAAGATTTTATTTATTTATTTGACAGGGAGAGAGAGATCACAAGTAGGCAGAGAGGCAGGCGGGGGAAGGGGGTAGAGAGCAGGCTCCCCCCTGAGCAGAGAGCCTGATGTGGAGCTTGATCCCAGGACCCTGAGATCATGACCTGAACCAAAGGCAGTGGCTTAACCCACTAAGCCACCCAGGTGCCCCGTGGGATGAGTTTTAAAGAGGGCACTTGTGATGAGCACTTACTGTATGTAAGTGAGGAATCACTGAATTCTACTCCAGAAACCAATATGGCACTGTATATTAACTAACAAAATTTAAATAAAAGAAAAAAAATCAGCTGATTTTATGCTGAGGTCTGTATTCAGAAACGGATGACTTAAGCAACAAGCTTAGGTTTTCCTGCCTTGAGGTTGGGCCATCACAGAACATGCTTTGGGGCTGGGAAGTCTTTGCTGAGCCCAGGAGTGCTTGTTCCAGGAAGCACACAGCCTCCTCCAGTGTCCATGCTCCTGGCATGGGAGTGGACACCCAGGCTGTCTCTAGAGTGGAGGAGAAGGCTTGCATACTCTCTAGAAGCATGCAGCTAGGCCAGTGAGAACTGTGGGTAAGCCTGTTGGATGAGTTGCTGGGTTAGTTTGCCTCCTGGGGGACACAGTTTTGCAAAGAACAGCTTGGTGGCCCCCTTCTCACCCCAAACTGGTGTCCACTGGACACTCACAGGGAGGGAGAGGGGCCAGGAGCAAAGGGGATGACAACCCTTACCACTTACAACATGGAAGCGGGTTTCTCTACCATGGCAGCTAGAGCTGTGCTTTATCTAGTGCCCTAAACACAGGGATGTTGGGGCCATTCAGGGGTAGCTTGGAGACTGCACACCCAGAGCTGTCATCTGTCAGACCCAACCAGGACGATGCTCAGTTTTGGGCTCTAATATCTGAGTGTGACTGTAAGTCAGACCATGCAGGAGGACCCAGGGATGTCCCTCCACACCCTAACCCTATTCCCTATTCCATCATAAGCCTTGTCTAACACATGCTTCTTTACAGTGAACCTCAACACCCAGGTTGTAAAAGAAGAAGCCTTTATAACATGGAAAAGGTTGGACTCTACCAGATGGCAGGAGTATTTCAGAGTATAGGCTGTTGTGGGAGGAGCTTCCACACGGTCCAAAAAAGAGCCAATAAATATTCATCTACAGACCTATGAGGATGCTGGGATTTGGGGTCAAGTGGTCTTTACCTTTCCATTATTTACTCTTTTGTACTGATGAAACTTTTCTAAGGAGCATGTATTGCTTTTGCCCTATAGAAAACAAAACTAAAAGTATAAATTAAGGAGACTCTCAAGAGCCTTAAGGCCCTTGTCACCCTAATTTCCTACATAAGGACAGCTCTTAAAGCACAACGGTGCATGTGGCCAGGAGGAGAGCTGGGGCAAACATCGCTCTGCTATGTTTTACCCGAGTCTCCCTCCCCTTCTGGCAAATCACGTCCCTCTCCAGGTCCAGGACCATCTTCTGTCATCAGGGTTGATGTTTTCCAGTTATGACATGGGGGTTCTGAGCACCAAGTGAGACGATAAATATGAGATGTACAAAGTTAGGTGCTATACAAAGTTAGAGTTAATATTATGACATCATAATCCCACCCCTGGGCACCTGTCTCTCACCTAGAGGATGCTGCCAGGGCTCCCTGGGTGAAGCTGCAGTGTGGCGGCCCCAAGATTCCTTGCTCAGCCCAGTGGCTGTCCTGGTAGCAGCTGTGACCTCCATCTCTGGGTCTCCGTCCCTCCCCAGAACATGCTGCTCAGTTGCACTGAAGTGCTGCAGAATGTCCTGGAAAAACCATGGCTGTGTCACTCTCTCAGTTACAAGTGTTCTTGGTTCAGGCAATTTCCAGAAGTGGGTGGGGGGGGGGGCCCTGCTCCCTGGGATGGTGGGGGTGACAGTGGCTTGGTTGTCTGGGAATTGCACTTGACCTTGAGGCCCTGGAGCTGCTGGCTGGCGCCCCTGTAGAAGGCCAGGGCATTGCTCCGGTGCTTGTTCAGTTGGGCTGCCACGTGCAGGCTCTGGTCCTCGAGCTTGTCGTAGAGAGTACGGATGCTGAAGTCCTCTAGGGTCTTCACAGGGAGTGGCTCTCCTGCAGGAGGAAGGCATGGAGTGAGACTGTGGGATGGAGCAGGAGCTGGAAGCAGAATCTGGGCCCGAGGATGCTGACTCTGCAGCTTCTCTCCTTCCCTTGGGGATTTTTCAGGTAGGTATGCAAGGAAAGAAGAGCAGAAGACGCATGTGTAGGCAAAGGGTTAGTGTTGGCAGGAAAGACAGGGGCTAGGCTTGATGGGAGCTGGAGGAGGTGGGAAGCCTTCCTAGAGGCAGGTAGCAGTGGCTGTGGAGAGAATCTCTTCTGTGTGGGTGTGACCAACAAGGATCCTTACAGCCTCTGTCCATTGTGCCTGGTGACACATCAGAGTTGGGTGGTGGGCACTGCCTCCCTGCTTTGCTGAGGGTGGGTCTCCCTAGGCTGGACAAGATGGCAGCGCCCTAAGGAGGCTGTTTGCAGGGTCCTGCAGGCCACATCTGGCTGTCCCTTCCCTCTGCTTGAGTTCATCTCACTGTCCTCATGTCCCTATAACCACTCTGTGCTCCCCTTCAACAGCTCTTGCCCCACCTGTCCCCACTGCTCTGTAGACTCCTGCTCAGCCTCGGGTATCCCACAGCACCTGGCAGACAGTAGAGGCTCACTAAGTACTTGTCTGACTGAGGTGTCTCCTCTAGGCTTCAGGCTGGAGTGTGACCTAGACAGACCCCAAGGGAGTAAATCAAGCAACTCCACTAGGCTGCTGGGCCCCAGTGGGGTTCTGTCACTCCCTGAAGGAATGTCCCTTGGTTGAGGGTCTTAAACCCCTTGACCTTCTTCTCCCTCAAACCCATTCTGCTCTGCTAGGACACATGTGAGTGAAGGGGCTTCCCTTCCAACTGCCTTTCCTGGTGGAGCTGAGTCTCGAAGGAAGAAAGAAGAAAGAAAGAAGGTGGTGTGAGGGCTCATGTCGGCCTAGGCCTTGTTCAGAGAGTGGCCTGCAGGAGTGTGAATATGAAGCTGAGTGTGTGTCCACTGCCAACCCTACACTACTCTTTCCCAGACCTGGTGGGTGCAAGAGGGGAGAAGGGTAGTTCCATTCATGCTGGCACAGTGATGCAGGAGTTCTTGGTTTGGGTAACAAACATGGGCCAGACCCCTGCACAGCCAGCTTTGCCTTCTTTTCCTTTCTCTGTAGCCCAGGTGGGGTCTGTTCCCTGAGCTATCAGCTGTTCAGGTGGGAAGGGGGGGGAAAGCAGCTTTTCAGACCGCCCTTCACCATCAAGATCTTCTATGTGCCCTGTCACATGCCCCATTGTATAGGGGCAATTCACCCTCCCCTACATGGCCAGTGCTTTAACCAAAAAAACCCTGTGCCAGCATCTCCCCCTGTGGGAGATCCCTGCAATGAGCTCCCAACCCCCAGCCCTGACCCTGAATGGAGGCTTCCTTTGAAGATTAAAATGCTGGCATTGACCTCTGATTCTGTGTACCCTTCCTGGTGTCCATACTGTACATGTTCTGCACAGCTGGGTTTGCTGCTCACCCCCCAAGGGGCGACCTAGGGTGGGAGGGATAGATTTGTCCTGGACTCAGTCAGTTCTCCATGCCTGCTGTCCTCACTATCCAGAGCTATCACCAGGAAAGAGATGAATAGCCTCTGATGCCCATGCAAAGTCATAGTCAGTGACAGCACAGAGGCAGGCCTGCCTTGGATGGTGTGTGTGTGTGTGTGTGTGTGTGTGTGTGTGTGTGCATGTTTGTGTGTGTCTGTGTGTGGGTGTATATGCAATGTGTATGTGTGTGGATGCATGTGGATATGTGTGTTTGTGTGGACGTGTGGATGGTAGGAGGAGAACTGTGTTCAAGTTCACACAGCTAGCAAGACTCTAGTGCTGGTTTGGTCCCATGGCTGTGCCTTGTAACTACTCACTTCACTGCTTCCTCCAGGTCCCTGGCACTCAATTTGCTTCCTAGGGTTTTTGCAACATGGCACTTAAGGACAAAATGGAGGCAAACTTGAAGCTGTGTCAACCCACATCAGTGAGAGCTTATAGGACCCTTCCTCTGTCTCTTTGTCTGATGTCCAAAGTGAGGTAATCCAGTTGTTATTCCCAAGCAGAGGAAGGGTCTTGGCAGAGCTGCTTCTTCATGCAATTCTGTATACATTTCCTCCTCACGGGGGGCCCAGTGGGGATGGGGAGGAACATGTGGTCCCTCTATGTCCTCCTGAAAATGGAGGCAATGTCCAATTCTCCAGATGAGAAGAGAAGCTGATGGAGGCAGGTGAGTGATCCTGTAAAGGGCTTCCATAGCAGGGCTTCATTTCTGTCCCTGCAGTGAGCTACAGCAAGTTAGCCATGAGCTGGAGAATTGCTCTTGGGTTCTTAAGAACTCCTGAGCAGCACAGTAAGGAGTAGAGAACTCTCGCTTCAAGTCCCACATCACCTACTATCTAAAAATTGCCATTTGGGGATCTGAGGGAAGCCACTCACATTTCCTTGAGCCTCAGTCTCTGTCTATAAAATGGAGATGGAAAACACCTGAAAACACATACTTCTAGCTACCATTGTGATGATCAGATGGACAGCATGAAGTGTCTTATAAATCATCAGTGCTGTAGAAATATAAGATGTTATCCAGAATGTGTATCTGGGGTGCAGTTTGGGGTAGAAGGTGGGAAGAGAGAAGGAGAGTTGTTCCACACAAGTGTGGTACCTGTGCCCCAGGTAATGGCTGTCTTCTTGGAATCAGCTTCTTCCTCCGAGTCCCGAGGACAAAGATCTTCATAGGATAGAAAGCTGGAAAGAAGCACCCACACGCAGGTGACACAGGGCTCACGTGGACCAGGAGTGCCAGCTATGAACATCACAGGTCAGCTTGGGAAGGCATTCTTTCCTGAGTCTCCAGGGTCAGACCTGGGGTCATGAGTGTGGGCAGGGCCAGGGTGGGGAGTGGCCAGATTGGCCATGGCCCCTAGGCTGGGAAAGGAGTGAAGGGTAGAAGGGGACTCACTTGTCCCTGAGGGGCACATACTCAGTGGGCACATGAGGCTCCCCAAGTCCCCTCCACTGGGGCCTCCAAATCCTCACAGGGTAGGCCTGGGCTAGCGGGGGTCTCAGTATGAGGCTGAGGCCTGTCAGCAGCATGGTTGCTAAGCCAATAGCTAGCAGCACTCCTGCAAGGGCAGGGGAGAGGGGCAGGGGCCATGTGATGACCACTCAGAGCATCTGCAGGCTTTATGCCTCAGGCACTGCTGGGCTGCCCTTCTCTGCCCTCTTGGGCAGGGGGCCATGACAGAACCACTGTCTGAGGCTCAGCCTGGAAAGCTCAGTGAGATTGCTTAAAAATAAGCAGGAAAATATCCAGGATCTATAAAGAACTCCTCAAACTCAACACACACAAAACAGATAATCATATCAAAAAATGGGCAGAAGATATGAACAGACACTTCTCCAATGAAGATATACAAATGGCTATCAGACACATGAAAAAATGTTCATCATCACTAGCCATCAGGGAGATTCAAATTAAAACCACATTGAGATACCACCTTACACCAGTTAGAATGGCCAAAATTAGCAAGACAGGAAACAACATGTGTTGGAGGGGATGTGGAGAAAGGGGAACCCTCTTACACTGTTGGTGGGAATGCAAGTTGGTGCAGCCACTTTGGAGAACAGTGTGGAGATTCCTCAAGAAATTAAAAATAGAGCTTCCCTATGACCCTGCCATTGCACTACTGGGTATTTACCCCAAAGATACAGATGGAGTGAAAAGAAGGGCCATCTGTACCCCAATGTTTATAGCAGCATTGGCCACGGTTGCCAAACTGTGGAAAGAACCAAGATGCCCTTCAACGGACGAATGGATAAGGAAGATGTGGTCCATATACACTATGGAGTATTATGCCTCCATCAGAAAGGATGAATACCCAACTTTTGTAGCAACATGGACAGGACTGGAAGAGATTATGCTGAGTGAAATAAGTCAAGCAGAGAGAGTCAATTATCATATGGTTTCACTTATTTGTGGAGCATAACAAATAGCATGGAGGACATGGGGAGTTAGGAGAAGGCATTTGGGGGAAATTGGAAGGGGAGGTGAACAATGAGAGACTATGGACTCTGAAAAACAATCTGAAGGGTTTGAAGAGGTGGGGGGGTGGGAGGTTGGGGGAACCATGTGGTGGGTATTAGAGAGGGCACAGATTGCATGGAGCACTGGGTGTGGTACAAAAAACAATGAATACTGTTATGCTGAAAATAAATTTAAAAAATGATTAAAAAAAACTACACTGAGATACCAGTATATACCCCCCCCAAAAAAAAATAAGCAGGAAAGAAGATGGATGGAAAACCCACAGAGGAGGTTAGAATAGGCGTCTCTGTGAGCCTATGACTCTACTCAGTGGCCTCGTTTACCATGACACCCTCCCTGTTCATAAGGACAGGTCCCAAAACTGAGCGGCTTGGGAGGCAGGGAGAAAGGGGACCCCAAGAAGGAAATTCAATTTACTTTACCTGGCAAATGAAGCCCTAGTTCAGGGACAAGTTTGTCCCTGTGCCCATCTGAAGTCTTTGGGGCTATGCCCAAAGGAACAGACAGGACTGGACATACACTTCAGGGTCCTGCCGTGAAAGGCTTCTCCCATGCCCCCTCTGGGTCTTGGCTACTCTGGTCCAAGGTCAGTACCTGTGATCACTGCCCAGTCTGGGCCCAGGTTTGGCAGCCTCTGCCTGAGGACCCCATGCCTGGTAAGCTGATATGGGGAGGAGGGCTGTACAGGGGATAGACTGGGACTGAAGGCCACTCCTTTCTTCTTCACCAGCACCACCATGAAGCTTTCAGGCAGCCCATTGTCTTGAAATACATATGTACCTGGATCTAGGAACTGGTGGGCAAACCTGGGGGATGAAGGGTCAGAATATGGGGATAGTCAGCTTTTCTGGGTTGTTTCATATCAGGCTAAATGTGAGTGACCTTAACCTGTGGCAGGACCCCTTCCCACGCACAGGAATAATGTGGTCCAAGGAAGCTGTCCATGACTCCCAAACCCTTCCCCTCCATGTACTCAGGAGGACTCACCTGCCATTGTTCTCTGCTGGCCTTACCTCCCACACGGTTGGTGGCTTCCCATCCTCCTCTGGTCCTCGTAGTGCCTCCCCAGCTCTGTCTTACACATGAGGAACCATGGCCCCTCCAAGTTCCCAGACAGCTTAGCTGAGATTACCTTGAGAAGTTGAGGTGAGTCTCTTGTACCAAGTGCCTGAGTCTCCTGAAGGCCCCAAAGTCCCAGTGGGGGTTGCTGTTAAACAGATGCTGCACCTGGTACACAGGATAGTGGCTGGCTGAGCGATCTGGAGAAAGAGCAAGGTGGGGCTGGGTTCCAGGGGCCTCCTCAGTCCCAGGCCTGGGCAGCTCACATCCTGACAGCTCAGCTTCTGTCCGTGGGAGAGTGAGCAAACTGAGAAGACATGTTTTCAACGAAATGGCATGTTTCATCCTTTCATGTCTATAATAATAATCATTTAATAATCTTGGTGTCAGGGCACCTGGGTGGCTCAGTGGGTTAAAGCCTCTGCTTTCAGCTCAGGTCATGATCCGAGGGTCCTGGGCCCGCATCGGGCTCTCTGCTCAGCGGGGAGCCTGCTTCCCCCGCCCCTCTCTGCCTGCCTCTCTGCCTACTTGTGATCTCTGTCTGTCAAATAAATAAATAAAATCTTTAAGAAAAAAAAATCTTAGTGTCAGGGCAAGACCCTTTCTCCCTCTGGCCTGAGAAATGAGCGCACCGGCACATTGTTGAAACACAGTGAACAGGGGCCCCCACGCCCCCATGCCCTTTGTGCAAGAGCTCAGCTGGCGGCCCTGGCACTCTCAGAGGTGAGACCCTTTCAATTCTGTACCCCTGACAGGCAGTGTGCACGCAACAGGCACTCAATACATGCTGTGTGGGATGACTAAGAGAAGGAGCAGCTAAGGTGGTGGATGGGGAGTCTGGCAGAAATACAGACAAGCCCAGCCAGGCCATTCCTTCAGCACAGGAGGTCTTCCCATGCACAGGTGTCAGTTCTTCTGAGCACTCCCATTCCTCCCAAAAGATGGGACTCTGATCTCACCTTCCCGCTGTGTGGAGAAGGGGGAATGCAACTGGGTTCATTCCACACATGTAAATACCAAGGCTTAGAGGGAATGGAGGTTTCCCAGGTCCCAGTGGGTTTACAGGAAACCTGGCCTGGAAACCAGGGCACAAATGTTTAGAGTTCATTTCCAGGATTTATTTCCCCCTTGGATGCTGATCGCCTTAGCACTGTTATGTGGGGAGGAACTTCAGTAGTTAGGTGACCCATGAAACCAAACTCTTCAACTATTTCTACCTGGGCCAAGGGGCCATTCTTCTGTTTAAATCAGGTTAAAAGCATGGCTGTGCCTCACACCCAGTGAAGCATAAATTCCAAATACCAGAGACCACTATTTTGAGCATTGCCTGGGGGAGCACCTTAATCTTTGAACCTTTATTGTGTTGTTTGTACATAGCATTATCTGTACTAATTTGTTGTGGTTATAAAACAATTAGCAGAACAGTTTATATTTGCCTTTATTTTCTATTCCATACCTCTCTGCCCCTGTTTTTTTCTCCTCAAAATCCATTCCTTTCAATTAGCAATAATCGCGCCTCGGTTAAACCTCATTGGCTACGATACTGCCACTGCGCAAAGCTAAAATCCATTCCTTTAAAAAAGAAATCTGGGGCGCCTGGGTGGCTCAGTGGGTTAAGCCGCTGCCTTCGGCTCAGGTCATGATCTCAGGGTCCTGGGATTGAGTCCCGCATCAGGCTCTCTGCTCAGCGGGGAGCCTGCCTCCCTCTCTCTCTCTCTCTTTGCCTGCCTCTCTGTCTACTTGTGATCTCTCTCTGTCAAATAAATAAATAAAATCTTTAAAATAAATAAAAAATAAAAAAGAAATCTGTTGGAGAAGATAAAAAAAAAGCCAGCCCAGGGCTGGCTTCTCTCTTGCCTCTCTCATGTCTTTAGAGCTGCAGAACTATCCCTGTCTCAGCCCAGCCATTTAGTGTCCTGGGGCATCTTAGTGGGACAGCACTGTACATCTGTCATCTGTGTGTGAGTAGGTGGGTTGGGTGTGTGGGGACTGCCCATCCACTCCACAGCAGCACCCTGGGGAAGTACCCAGCAGGGGAAATGGAGGAAATTAAGGTCTACCAAGGGCCCAAGCTGTGTTCAATGCATGGAAGGTGGCACTGAGCCCAAAGGGGATGAGACCCTCTTCTATCAGTAAATGCTGTCTCATGGAAGAAAACTCTGTCTTGTTCTGAGGTTCCCAGGGATGGGAGTCACAGGAGACAGGCTTCTGCTCACTGCAAGGAAGACAATCCTTATAAACCAAGGTATCTGAAGATGTAGGGGGCTGCCAGGAGGGGTTGAGGAGTCTGCCTCTGGGGGGCTTCATGGATGACCGTGTGGTACAGAGTGGACATGCAGGAGGACTGGCTCAAACAAGAGGTCCCCTAAGTGAGTCCCTGCCTCCACCCAAGGCATAGAACCTGACCCTCATGGGCTGCAGGGAGGAGCTGCAGAATGTTGGACTGGAACATCTGCTCTGAGAAAGTGCATGGAAGCCCACAGTGAAGTGACCAATCAGGTTGAGAACAGGGGCACAACACAGGCCTGTGACTTGCCACTTCAAAGGTGTGGTCAGTATGTGAAGTCACAGGACAGCCAGGCAGGGGAGGGATGAGAGAGTCAGGCCAGAGGAAGGGTCCAATGTACTGAAGTAGGAAACTTACTGTGGAGAAGAATATGAAGCTGGAAAAGAATCACATCCCCCTCTGCCAGGCAGACCACTGGATTTGGAATATGGGGATGGATGTGGGGGTCATGAGGGACAGAGTGTTCCAGTCCTGTAGTCCGATGATGCCTTTGCAGCCAGGGCTGGGATACAAGTGGTCCTCGGAGAATTTGGAGAAGGAAAGCTGTGGGACCTTGGCTTGTCTGGGGATGTACACATACTCACCTATTGACCCTATCCTGTCTCGATTCCCTTTTAGGAGTTTCAGCCCTTCTGGGGCCCTTACCTCCCCAAGGACAAGGTCTTCTGTGGTCCCTGCCAGACTCTCACCTCCTGAACACCAACACAGGACTGAAAAGTTTCTCAGGGGCCATAGGTGGGGGACCCAGCTTCCCATTTCTTAGTGGAAGAATGCAGCCATGCCCCTCACTCCTCCCACTCTCTGAGAAAGCCTGGGCTTGGTACCCTCCTCCACTTACCAAGGAGGAAGGAGCCAAGCATGTCCACTCTGGAGATGACAAAGCCAAAGATGCCATGGGGGCCACATTGGGTCAGATGGACCCTGGCGTTCCCTTGGAAGAACTGGTCTGGACCCAGAGTGCTCACTATTTCCTGAGAACATGCAACACAGCATTATAAACTTGGAGAGGACAGGAGGTGCAGAGAGGCTTGCAATGATGGATGGCCAGAAACCCAGACTGAGCCCTTTAGCAGAGCCCCTGGTGATGCAGGGTTCAAGGATGCCCACTATCAGCCTCCATCAGGACATGTCTCCTTCCTCAGTGAAACTTGCTCAGGTGGCCTCCTGTGCCCTGGGCTTCTCCTTATCTCCAGAAAACATCCCTGACTCATCTCTGGTCCTTGTACCAGATCATTGTTTGCTCCTTTTCTCTCTACTTCCAAATTCCTACTAACAGAACAACTTCTTCAGAACACTTATCTTCCTATCACCCCAAATCTGTTCTCCAGTGCCACAGCAGTGATCCTTCTTCTTTCAATGGCAAACAGACACAGCCACCCAGAACCTTGTGGTAGGCAAATGTCCAGGGTGAGGCAGATCTGCACTGTGTCTGGGCCCTGATCCTCTGCCCCTCCAACCTCAATGAAGCATTGAGGCCCTGAAGACAGTCACAGCCAACATGATGGTGGCCAAGAGAAGGCTCTGCTCTCTGACCAGAGGTCTAGGCTGGGATGAGAGGCCCAGGCTTGGTTCCAGCAGGGCTCACACCATTTTTGTGACCATGGTGAAAGCTTTCATGTCCCTGGGCCTCACTTCACACTTATGTAAAGCCAAGCTGATGCTTTCTCAGCTCTCTTCTGGCATTCAAACCAGATGGTTGACATTATTGTACCAACAAATACACTTCCTTTCTGCCTTCCCCTCCAGCTTACAGAATGGAAATTCATACAGATAGCAACAGACTAGGAAAGACTGGATAGCAAACAGACTTTCCCTTCTGCTGCCTGGTTTCTGCAGCCAGGGTGCCTGGGTCCTTAGCAGGTAGAGGCTGCCCTTCCATCCCAGCCCTTTTCTGAGCTGGACTTACACTCTGGTCACTGTCTCCTGTGTCACTCTTCACACTGAGGATCAGCTGTCTGCTGGAACCCCAGGCCAGGGCAAGTTGGGGGGCCCTGGCCAGACACTGGGCATTGCAGAGCTCTTCGGCTGAGACATACTCCTGGCACTGGCAACTGTGGGAGAGGAGATGGGAGGTCTGCTCTGATGGGTATGGAGTAGCTGTGCACCCCTGATACCTTTATGCTAGTACAGGCCCCTTCAGAAGGATATGAGGTGTCTATGCTTCCTAAGCAGTGACTATAATTTGAATGGAGGTCCATGATGACTCATTAAAATGCACTCTTCTAGCCCCTGCTTCTGTACCAGCCTAGGCATCTCCCAAAATGGGATCAATGTCTGGGACAAATCTTAGTTGATAGGCTCAGAATTTTTGTTTTGGGTTCCCTGCTGAGGCCAGAGTGAAGCGAGAGAATGCTGTTCAGCCCGGCATACTCTATTCGGCGGGCCTCCCAGCACAGTGGCTCCCCAGCTCTGCGTGCTGGGGAACTCTGGTCCACAAGTCAGGTGGAAGACTGGAATGTCAGATAAAATGGAATCCTTCTTGGCTTGGTATCTAGTCAGGGGCACTCCTAGCAGTTGGCTCAGGGACCTGGGGTGTTGAGCTCACTCTGCTTTGCTGCCAGCACCTCCTCAGCTCTGAGCTGCTTGACCTGGCTGTTGTTAGCCTAGCTCTCCATCTTGGGAAATGCTAACAGGGAAGCTTCTGGAAGGAGCTTGTATTTGGCTCAGTCTCCCATCAGGGCTGGGTCCTGCCCAACTTTTCCAGATGGGCTCTCTGGGGACAGTCAGGACCTTTCAGGTGATGGTGGATTGATTTTGTTTTCAGCAGCTTTTCATTACTCACATGCGCAGTTCAGCACTGAGCTCTCCACCCACTGGGTGACAGAAGGAAGAGCAGTCATGCAGTTGTGGGGTCACACACTTGTGGGTGGCAGCCAGGCGAACTTCTCCAGCCCAGCATCGCTCTACCACCTGTGGGAGGTGTAAGAGAAGAGTCCTGGCTCTGGTACCCCCTGTAGGCCAAGGATTGGAGCACTCTCTGCATCAAAGAAAATTTCAGAGACACAGTGGGGCCTCTGGAGAAACAGTCTCTTCTGCGAGGTCACTTAGTCAGTGTCCTAAGACTGGGATTAGGCTGAGGATAGAGGGGACCCACATAAGTAATAGAAAACAAGTTTGCTGACTGAGGGAGATGTTTGGTAGGTTTAGTTTTGGGGACACTGGATCCTTTTTATTGAATGCTGAAGATCTGTTGGTCTCTGATAAGGAGAAATGTGTCTTGCCATATGATCCTTCTGAGGTCTTCTCATTTGTATAGGAGGTAATCCACCCAGCACAATGGACTGAACATTAACCAGACAGCCAATAAAAAGTGGCTGGCATGCTATCTCTCCTCAGTCTTCAAGCTTTCCTTTCTTGAGGCCAAGGTGTTACCTGGGGCTGACAGTCTTCATCACCGTTGCTCTCCTCACTTTCCAGGCCACTTCTGCTATAGGACTCATGTCCTGCCTGGCAGATGCAGGAACCATCTGACTTCTGGAAGACCCTGTTCAGGCCCCGACATGTGCAGTTGGAGGCACCTGGGGATAGAGGAGTCCCATAGCCCATCACACACACCTAATAGTGAGCCAGAGACATGGGTAAACTCTCTGTCCCTGTCCAAAGGGAGTTTGTGATCTAGATGGGGAGACCAGATACTCACATTTACCAAAGTACTGACCTTAGAAGTCTTTGTGGGGACTGAATGAGATCTTTTGAGTCAATGATTCTCAACCCTGACTTTGCATTAGATTCATCTGAGAAGCTTTTAAAAAATGTTGATGTTCAAGTACTCTCTAGGTAAATTATATAGAAACTTCTGAGGTGAAGCCAGAACACCTACTTTTTAAGTCTCTTGAGGGCTTTAATGTGTAGCTGTGGCTGAGAATTATGGATGTAGTTGAAAGCACTTGACACGTTATGGAATGGAAAGTGTTGTTCCTATTCTCCATCCCACAAAGCCATGGGGGACCATTTCTGAAGGACTGGCACAGACCTCCATCTCTAGAAAATAGAGAGAGCTACAGAGACTAAAGGCCTCTCAAGGAGCTTAAAGGATGGTCTGGACTGGATGGCAGAGCCAAGAGAACAGGGATTCTCAGCAGAGAAGAAGGTGATGAGTGGGGGAAGGTTCAGATTTTATTTGGGAGACTAACAGAGTCTAGGTGATTGTTCTTCTAGGAGAGCCAGCTGGGGGAGAGGTAGAGATTGGGGCCTTGTAGTTGACTAGGATTCACTGCAATTCCAGTTTGTTCGCCCCTGTTGGAACTTTCATCTGCTCAGGGAAAATAAAAAAGTCATTAAAGTTTAGCCCTTGTCTGCTCCTGCAGATAATCACTTACATGTATGGTACATAGTAACCAAAAGAACTCAGCAGAGCTTGTTGAATAGATTGAGAGTTGACATCTTTTGCTAATATGGTCATATTCTTTCCCCAAATGAATTTAGGGACCATTAACAAGAAGAATAATTATTTCTGCTGTGGAGAAGAAAGGTAATTACTCAATACTGAAATGACACATAGCATTTTCATGAGTCAGGTTCTAGATGGTGAAGCCCTCTGTAATATCCTGAACTCCAATAAATTCTTTGGCTTATCTAGACCAGGTCTCTGCTGAGACCCTGGGAGTCTTCCATATCTCATTGTCCAAAGCACTCTGTAAGCCTGTGGTTACACAGGGGAGCCTTGGGGATTTTAGAACTCAACCTTTGTTCGATCTGTACCACTCTGCTTTTACATTTTTTCACATTAATTTCCTAAATGTGAAATATTTTGAAAAAGTATTATGTTGTTAAATAATACTTTGAACAAAGGTCTGAACTCTTGGTCTGGCATACATGACTGTAGAAATAATCTTAGATCTATATTAAAAGAATCATCCTAGAGGAGAATATAGGCAGTAACCTCTTCGATATCAACCACAGCAACTTCTTTCAAGATATGTCTCCAAAGGCAAAGGAAACAAAAGCTTTTGGGACCATCAAAATCAAACTTTTGGGACCATCAAAATCAAAAGCTTCTGCACAGCAAAGGAAACAGTCAAGAAAACAAAGAGGCAACCCACAGAATGGGAGAAGATATTTGCATATGACAGTACAGACAAAAGGTTGATATCCAGGATCTATAAAGAACTCCTCAAACTCAACACACACAAAACAGATAATCATATCAAAAAATGGGCAGAAGATATGAACAGACACTTCTCCAATGAAGATATACAAATGGCTATCAGACACATGAAAAAATGTTCATCATCACTAGCCATCAGGGAGATTCAAATTAAAACCACATTGAGATACCACCTTACACCAGTTAGAATGGCCAAAATTAGCAAGACAGGAAACAACATGTGTTGGAGGGGATGTGGAGAAAGGGGAACCCTCTTACACTGTTGGTGGGAATGCAAGTTGGTGCAGCCACTTAGGAGAACAGTGTGGAGATTCCTCAAGAAATTAAAAATAGAGCTTCCCTATGACCCTGCCATTGCACTACTGGGTATTTACCCCAAAGATACAGATGGAGTGAAAAGAAGGGCCATCTGTACCCCAATGTTTATAGCAGCAATGGCCACGGTTGCCAAACTGTGGAAAGAACCAAGATGCCCTTCAACAGATGAAAGGATAAGGAAGATGTGGTCCATATACACTATGGAGTATCATGCCTCCATCAGAAAGGATGAATACCCAACTTTTGTAGCAATGTGGATGGGACTGGAAGAGATTATGCTGAGTGAAATAAGTCAAGCAGAGAGAGTCGATTATCATACGTTTTCACTTATTTGTGGAGCATAACAAATAGCATGGAGGACAAGGGGAGTTAGAGAGGAGAAGGGAGTTGAGGGAAATTGGGAGGGGAGGTGAACCATGAGAGACTATGGACTCTGAAAAACAATCTTAGGGTTTTGAAGGGGCGGGGGGTAGGAGGTTGGGGGAACCAGGTGGTGGGTATTGGAGAGGGCACGGATTGCATGGAGCACTGGGTGTGATGCAAAAACAATGAATACTGTTACGCTGAAAATAAATAATTAAAAAAAATAGAATCATTGTTTAATATCTTCCCCTGAACATCTCAACCCAACAAGATTTTACTTATCTTCAAGTTCCTGTTTAAATACAACCTTTTTGGGGCTGCCTGGGTGGCTCAGTGGGTTGAGCCTCTGCCTTCGGCTCGGGTCATGGTCTCGGGGTCCTGGGATCGAGTCCCACATCAGGCTCTCTGCTAGGCGGGGAGCCTGCTTCCTCCTCTCTCTCTCTCTCTCTACTTGTGATCTTTCTCTGTCAAATAAATAAAATATTTAAAAAATAAATAAATAAAATAAATACAACCTTTTTATATATCAGCTAACTGAATATAATAAATAAAATAAAATAAAATAAAATGTGTATAAAATTATAAAAAAATAAAATAAATAAAAACTTTCCCAGGAATATTACTCAGCCATCAAAAAGAATGAAATCTTGCCATTTGCAATGATGTGAATGGAGCTAAGCTAAATTTTGCTAAGCAAAATAAGTCAGAGAAAGATAAATACCATATGATTTCACTCATATGTGGAATTTAAGAAAGGAAACAGATGAACACAAGGGAAGGAGGAAAATAAGGGAGAGGCAAACCATAAGAGACTCTTAACTATAGAGAGCAAACTGAGGGTTTATAGAGAGGAGGTGGGTAGATTACTAAATGGGTCATGGGTACTAAGGAGGGCACTTGTTGTATGTCAGTGAGGAATCACTAAATTCTACTCCTGAAACCAATATTATACCATATGTTAACTAAGTAGAATTTAATAAAAACTTGAAGCAAACAAACAAAAATGTATATGATGTATCTACTTCACAGGGCTTTTTTTTTTTTTTTTGAGACTCTGGATAAGATGGAATCATCTATTTCAAGCATCGAGACTACCACTGGAAGTACCTGAAGGCAATAGAAGGCATTAGTTCGTTTCCTCACTTTACTTTTCCAAAATTGACAAAATAGATGTCTTTCCTGACAATGATTTTCATTTCTACATTTATGCACATCTGCTCTTTCAACCTCAGGAACTTCCCCTCAACTCAGTTCACAGTTTACTGTTTCTGTTCTCTGATGTGAGTTGCCCGTATTGTATTAAAGAAACCAAGCATATTTGTGAAATTAGCTTTTCAGAAAGAGGCATAAAAGTCAAAGGCAATCTAGACATTTTGTTTTAATATGTTTTGTAATGGCTAGAAAATATTGCTTGGGTTGCTGCAAATGGCATGATAAACTTTCCATTGTTTGTTTTAAATAAACATGCATCAAGCCTCAAAAAAAAAAATTACAACCTTCCCATAAGTCTCTCTGATCCTTCAATTTCTTCCTATATTGAACCATCCAGACTTCTTTGTTTTTTTTTCTTGTGGCACTTGATGCTTCTGCCAATTTGTTATATATTCTTTTCTTTCTTCCTATTGCACTTGTCTTCATATCTTTCATAGTGTCTTTGTCGCACTAACAACAATAGTTGGAGGTTTAGTGTTTGTGAGCTAACCTCTAAAATAAATGAACTAAAAATCTCCCCATCTCATCCCAAAAGGGAAAGAGGCAGTTTATAAAAGTGTGTATAAGTTTTTTTTACCTTTGGCAATAGCAGAATACCTTACTTTAGGTCGATCTTCCTATGACATATAACTAGAAAGACCAGGAAAATAAAAAAAAAAACCATCTATTTGAAGGCATGAAGAACTTAACTAAGACTTATGGTGAAAAAAATCTTGGAGGCAATGGAAATTCAGAGGGGTGAGCCCCACATTTGGCACCACATTTTCCTGAAAGGCATTTACCTCTTCAAAGGTGCCATTGAGAGGCTGAAGCATAGCTTCAGGATGTCTTATAAGGCTAAGGGGACAAAAATTGGGCCCACCAAGAATAAGTGTCTCTGGTAAACATCACAAACTTTTAGGTTGGACAATTGAAGGGCTGCAACCTAGTATGGATTGACTGTAAGGAAGCTAAATTTCTCAAAACCTGGAGCCTAGCACTGATTTTCTGAATCCCTGATGAACTGAGGTGATTTATACTACAGAAAGAAAGTAATTCTTTTGTGGAGGAAGGTAACAACATCCAGAATTTTTCCACAATTTTCACTCACAATGTGTAGTGTTCAATAAAAACAAAACAAAACAAAACAAACAAAATAAATAAAACAAAAACCAGACACGCAAAAAAAGCAAGAATTTTTAAGAAATCAAAGGAGAAAGAAAACAACAACAACCAAAACCCCAGACACTGGTTACGGGCTCATATGAGATCCAAATATTGGAGTTTTAAGACATGCCATGTACTTTAAACTGTGATTAGTATGTTTGATAAATCAAAGGACAAGATCAGAGGAAAATTTCAACAGGGAATTATAAAAGACTAATATAAATTCCAGGCCTGAAGGATTCAATAGCAAAACATCAAATATTGATAGATGTGTTTAATAGCAGATTGTATGGAACTGAAGAAAATAGGTCTGAAAAAACTATCCAGATTGAATCTCAGAAAGAGAAAATAAAAAATGAAAAATGCAGAAAATAATGCAAGAGACATGTGTATGGTAAAAAGAGATAACATGTAATTGAAGAGTCAAGAGGAAAGAAGGGTGTAGAGCAGAAAAATTTTAAAAAACATAATGGCTAAGAATTTCACAGACTTGATGAAATTCTAAAGAAACTCAAAGAAGATTAAAAAAAAAAAAAAAGGAAAACTATAGGAAGAGAACTATAGTTATATTCCCCAAAACTGAAGACAATGAGGAAATCTTAAAAGTACCAGGGGAAAATGATATTTACTTCCTAAGAGCAAATATAAGACTTATGTAACACTTCTCAACAAAAATAACAAAAGGCAGAGGCCATGGAAGTTTATCTTTGAAATTCTAAAAGAAAACAACTATCAAGCTAGAATTCTCTGCTTTGTCAAAATATGTTTCAAGTATAAGCTGAAAAAGGAAATTTTAGAAAAACAAAACTTTGGAAGATGAAAATTTTTTTTTTTCAGCATAACAGTATTCATTATTTTTGCACCACACCCAGTGCCCCATGCAATCCGTGCCCTCTACAATACCCACCACCTGGTGCCCCCAACCTCCCACCCCCCACCGCTTTAAAATTCTCAGATTGTTTTTCAGAGTCCATAGTCTCTCATGGTTCACCTCCCCTTCCAATTTCCCTCAACTCCCTTCTCCTCTCCATCTCCCCTTGTCCTCCATGCTATTTGTTATGCTCCACAAATAAGTGAAACCATATGATAATTGACTCTCTCTGCTTGACTTATTTCACTCAGCATAATCTGGAAGATGAAATTTTAAAAACCTAACAGAATTTGCAATAACTTCAAAAAATATTAAAACTTGAGGGTATCTTAGAGATTTTGTGGGTTCAATTCTAGACCACTGCAATAAATCAAAGATTGCAATAAAACAATGTAAAAACATAAATAAAGCAATTCAAATGGATTTTTTTGTTTCCCAGTACATATAACATTTATGTTTGTACTATACTGTAGTCTATTAAGTGTTAATAGCATTATGTCCAAAAAAACAATGTATAAGCCTTAATTAAACATACTTCATTGCTAAAAGATGCTAATCAAATCCGAGCTTTCAGCAGGTCATAATCACTGATCACAGATCATGACAAATATAGTGTTAAAGAAGAAGTTTGAAATATTGAGAGAATTAGCCAAAACTTGATCCAGAGACATGAAGCAAGCAAATGCTGTTGGAAATATGGCGTCATTCGTCTTGCTCTATGCAGGGTTGCTACAACCTTCAATTTGTAAAAAATGTGGTATCCATGAAACTCAATAAAGAAAAACACAATAAAATAAGGTATTCCTGTACCTAGTAATAAAGCTAACAAGATGTATATAAGGGCTCTACCCAGAAATAAAAATAAGACAAAAATCTTGTAAGAGTAAAGAAGACGTAAATAAAAGGAAAGTTAAGCCATGTTTAAGGACTAGAAGACTCAATATAATAAAGATGCCATTTCTCTCCAAAAGGGTTTGTTGTTTCTAAGTAATCCAAAAAAATTCCAGCAAGTATCTTTGTGGATATTATCTGATTGTATAGAAATCAAGGACCACAAGAGCTAACACAATCTTAAAAAGAACAAAGTTGGAAGACATAGACTATTGATATTAAGGTTATTATAAAACTATGGTGATTAGGGGACACCTGGGTGGCTCAGTTGGTTAAGCCGCTGCCTTCGGCTCAGGTCATGATCCTGGGGTCCTGGAATCGAGTCCCGCATCAGGCTCCTTGCTCGGCAGGGACCCTGCTTCTCTCTCTGCCTCTGCCTGCCTCTCTGCCTGCTTGTGTGTACTCTCTCTCTCTGGCAAATAACTAAAATCTTAAAAAAAAACACACACAATGATTACTACAAGGATAGGAAAAAAATTCAATGGACAGAATAGAGATTCATAAACATAAAGATTCACTGAGATGTTTGATTAATGACAAACATGAGTGATCTTTCAATAAAGGTGCCATGCTGACTGGATATCTGTTTGGGAAAAATGAATTTTGACCCTTAACTCATACCTTATGCTATAAATCAGCCAAACTTTTAGAAAATAAAATACGAGACTATATTAACTGGAGTGAGACTTCTTGTAGAAGTTGAAAAGGCTAATCCGAACACAAGCCTGAAGAAAATGTTGGCTTATTTCAAAATTTGACCTAGAGGTGATCAAGGCCTAGGTTACGGCCTCATATTTATCCCCCCAAATTCTTATGTTGAAGTCTGAACTCCCACTACCTCAGAATGCAACTGTATTTGGGGATGAGGCCTTTAAAAATGTGATTAAATTAAAATGAGGCCATTAGGATGGCCCCAATCCAATCTGACTGGTGTATTGTAAGAAGAAATTTGGACACATGAGAGAGATACCAGGGATGCCTGCACACAGAGGAAAGCCCTTATGAGGACAGAAAGAGGGCAGTCATCTGAAAGCAAAGGAGAGTGATCTCAAAAGAAGCCAAATCCTTCAACTCCTTAATGTTGGACTTCTAGTCTCCAAAACTATGAGAAAATAGAATTTTATTGTTTAAGCCATCAAGTCTGTGTATTTTTGTCATGCAGCCCAAGAAGACTAATATAGCCCCAAGGTTCTATGTGACAGAGAATGCTTGCAATAATTTCAGCCTGAAAAAAATTTAATTAGTGTGACCTAAGGGTCATCTCACCACAAAAATTATTATCACATGCCCATAGAAGGTATAGCTCTAATTCTCTCATGATCATTCCAAGATAAAACGGTTAAAATGTATTTCTCAATAACTAAAGCAACTGGCTGTACCAGGCTGTTATGTACAAGCCAGTGAAATGCAATTTAGATAACACAACCATTGGGACCTGCTTCATTCAGCTCCCAATCTCCAAGTTCTGGGGTGAAGGTTGGTCACTGGATTCAGAGCTTGGTCACCTAAGAGATAGAATGCCTTAAAGCAGATACAAGAAATGATGATAGAATCCCTGGAAACCTCAAATCACACCATTTGAAGGTGGCATGGCATGGTGGTTAAGAGCAGGAATGTTGAAGTCAGCTAGACTGGGTTCAAATCCTGGTTCTGCCACTAACTCTCTGACCATGGACAAGTTATTTAAACTCTCTGCACTTTAGTTGGTGTGTTTCTAAAGCAAGGATGATAGTAACTGTGACTATTTCAGAGAGTCGGTGGATCACTAGGATGGATATTAGGCGGCACTTGCAACAGTAGAGGGCATACACAGTGGGTGCTCTTATCATTGGAGATCTGGGGTCAGCCCTCATCAGGGAGCAGGACTGGAGGGAGCCCCCATTGAGGCTACATACCTATGATTTGAACAACTTAAATCGCCTGCTGTTGGTTACTTTTCCTGCTTGCTCTGTGGACCACGCACAAGTGGTTCGCACAGCAAAAACCAGGAGGAGACCACCTCTGAAATGAAGCGAGGTGAAGGGGATCAACAAGGAACCAGTGACCACAGCTGAGTCCTGGTTTTATGTCTCTGTGCCTAATCCTGCTGCACAGGTTCTGAGCCGGGGGTGGGTGTGAGAGAACTGGGTGTGGCTGCTGCCACCTTTAAGAGCTTGCTGCAGGGGCGCCTGGGTGGCTCAGTGGTTAAAGCCTCTGCCTTCGGCTCAGGGTCCTGGGATCGAGCCTCACGTCGGACTCTCTGCTCTGCAGGGAGCCTGCTTCCTCCCCTCTCTCTCTGCCTGCCTCTCTGCCTATTTGTGATTTCTCTCTCTGTCAAATAAATAAAATCTTTAAAAAAAAAAAAAAGAGCTTGCTGCAGCATCAGAACATCTCCTGCTGTCTCAGTGCAAGCTTCTGGCTCCTCCGTTAGTCGAGTCATCTGGGGCAAGTTGCTGGACATCTCTGAGCTTGTTTCCTCACATTCACTCATTTGCTTGTTGAAGTCAAGGCACAAACTCATTTTATCTACGCACACACACTATGCCTGTGCTGTGGGAGTCATGGGGTCACCCATTCTCTCCCATACTGCAGCTTTCATAAAACAATTAAATTTGGTGGCAGTGAGGTTTTCTGAAACCTTACACTCTTCATCCTCAAAACTTCAGAGGACAGGAGAAATGGTGTATTTGGAGGCCATATCTGGAGACAAGG